>NC_048222.1:94550608-94594100 GCF_002007445.2 Ailuropoda melanoleuca | reverse complement strand
TAACCGCTATGCCACCCAGGCGCCCCTAGAGTGAAATTTTAATACAACTTTAAATTTTTAATTGTCTTACCTTTCTTCTTGTCAGTGTATATTTCCATGAAGAAACACACTTTTAATCTTAGTACTTACTGCATAAATCACATTTTTAATTTTATATCCCTCCCGAGCCCTCTGTTTTCAACTTTCCATCCTCTCTGTGTTCCCTAATCAATAGTGCATCTACTTATACTAAGAGTGATTTTTCTTTGCACCCTTGGGTAAGTTCCAATATTTTACAGATCCTATGTTCTTCATCTTTGTCCTACTTTCTTATGCTTTTTCAACTAAATTTTCAACCAAGCATTGGATTTTCATTCATAATTAAGATGAGATATAAACTAATTTCCTAGATGTCAAGCAAATCCATTTCCCCCAGTATGTCTCCCTCTTAAAAGGGAATACAGAGAAAGATCTCCACAAATATGGACAGTAAATATCAACTGGTGGGCCTAAATATAAGGTATACAGACAGGAAATCTGAAGTTAGGCTACACACATTCTGTAATGCCAAATATGGAGAACTTCAGTCTTGGTTGCCAAAACCCACCCTAAGACCTATAATTTCCCTTCCAATAAATGTTCCAGTTTTTAGATGGAACATATGGATAATATGACTACATATTACACTGAATTTTTAGAGCAGAGGAGAAGCTGCAGGCTTGCATGTTTTTCTATGAATGACTCCTTAACTAACCATCCTCTCTTTGGCCCCACTATTCACTTTTATCTATATCCCACAGCTCTCCAATGGTGGTCAGGGAAAGTTACCCTCACCACTCAGATACTCCAGCCCTCCTCCAGCACGCTCAGCATTGTTCCTTCCCTCCACAAACTCTGAACCACTTTCCATTACCAAAATTCATTTACAATGTCTTACATCGGTGAGCAACTGTCTTGATCTTCTCACTGTTTTAAGTTTATAACCTTCGGCTATTTTTTACTAGGAATGTGATGAAATTTTGAAAGAGGAGAGAAATAAATGGGTGTGCTTATTGCTTATACCGACAAATAAGAAATGACGTAATTCTGTCTGTATATAGAGATACTGATAACATATAATCAATATTTATATACCTATTATATGTAAATATATAGATATACAGATAAATACTATATATGAACATTATATATGATAAATAGATACAGACATAGACAGTATATTTATTCACATACATTTATATATTATGGAGAGCACTACATTTTTATATGTATGTATGCTATACATATCTTTGTGTGTATGTACATATTTTAACAAAAAAGTTATCTGTGACTCACTATTATTTTATTATGCTAAAGTGATTTTTTAGAATTATGGCCTAATATTTATTTTTTCTAAATTCCTCTTGATGTTTTACCTAAAAAATAAGGGATGTAGAACTATTTATATTACAATTTCTTTATATAACCACATGGTGGCAGCAAAAGATAAGAGCACACGTATAGAGACCCGGGTATAAAGGAAAAAAAATAGAATCTTCTAAACATTGTGCTATAAAACAGGTACACAACTACAAAACAGTCCTATAGTATGAAACTATATTATATGGGTTTTAAAAAACTATTGAAAGTCAAAATTTTTGTTACTTTTAATTCTAATTAAAATAATGTAGCCATTAATGATTACCATGTTGACTATAACTCACCTTGCTTAGTCATGCATTTGGACTTATACTTTAAAAGTACTTCCCACATTCTTAGCCATACATCCCACAATATTCAACTTTTCTCTACGTATAAGTTTATTTTCCTCCACTTATTATTATAGTCATGAAAGGTAGTAGTGAGAGACTGAGGCCAGACCATATACAACAGAACTGTGACCCACAACCTGCAGCAATATGCCCAGGAACCCACCGCCTTAACTACAGTAAGCAGCCAAAAAATCAGCCTACTATAAGTCAGATTTGTAGGAAGTCAGACTGCCATGTCTGGTTGTTCCATATGGATAAATATTTCTGTGATTTGTCCCACATACACAACCACCTGGACCTGCATATACACAGGTAGGCTAAAGAATATTGTTTGTGAGACTCATGCTATGTGAATAACCTTGGGAGCCTGGTTGTTTGAAATATATTATCTGGCCTCCAGGTCAGAATTGGCTTTTCTGTTCTGGATGCCAAGAGCTACAAATCTTATCTCACATCCCCTCCTGCCCCAGGCTGGGCTCCTCCCCAAACCCCTGAATGGAATCAGGAGGGGAGGCAGAGAGAAATAACCTGGGCTCCTTGAAAATATGAAAACATGGTAACAGGAATGCAGCTTGCCCCAAAACTCCACGTCGGCTAACAAATGTTTAATTTCAAACCCTATTATTTGCGCTGTAAATATGGCCTTTATGGGGATGGTCAGTTGGAAGTCTCACCTGAGGGGAGGATGCTCTACCCAGGTCTCTCAATCACACTCCAGCCTGATTGTTTCCCTGAGGTTGGATGTTGTAAGCATGCTACTTGATGTGACTTTGCCTTATTCCCATTCATTGTCTACTATTACCTTCGTCTATGTGTAGATTCCTTTCCTCTTCTGCTTCTATAATAATAATAAAGTTTTCTTTCCTTTTCAAAACTGAAACACGGCTATTGTGAATCTTTTGTTCAGAACACTAGTGACAATCCAGGAAGCCAAACAATAACTTCTGTAACAGTAGGCCCAAATGGCCAGGACTTGATTAATTACTAACAGCTTCCCTAATCTTTGTCCCCATTCCCAGTTTAGTACCAAGCAGAGAAAGTCAGTTATGCACTTCTAACCAGTCACACAAGATGCATTCCTTCTTGTGACCCTGCCTCCACTCTCACTGTGTCAACAGCTTCCAATGAGAGTTACCTGAAGCCTTCCCTTCTCTCCACTATGAAGTTACGCTATTTATCTGCCTGCCTTTGAGTCTCTGTCAACACGCAAGTGATGGTGACTGACTCCCTTCTTACTGCAAGCTCGGAGTAAATAGCCTTTGCTTTCTCATTTGGTTAGTCTTCATTTATTTCCACAGTAGAATTTAAATTTATCCAGACCATAATGGCAAGGGAAGCATGACTACGTAATTTTAGCATTCTAGTCCCTACAAAAACAAGGCAAGGGCAGACAGAACTCAGTGGAAATTGATACCTGTTGTAGATCAACTACTGTATTCCCTTTTGTTTTATCAATATCTGTACATACTTTTCCACTAATTATTGCAACTTATAATTCTCTCACCATAAATACTATTGACAACAAAAACATGCTCTCACCCCATATAATGCAACAGTTCTTTTCTCTGAAGGAAACATTCTCATTTTCTACCTAAAAACTTGAGACCCAAATCCATTAGACATTGTATCAACCTCCAGTTGATATCCATTCCACATGGAAACCTTACTGATAACCACCAGCAACATACCTTGCAAAAATAATATGGAAAAGATCAAGGGAAAAATAAAGGATAAATCTAATATATACATATGCATATATCCAACGAGTCATGAAACCCTGATTAGTAATTATAACTTTCTTTTCCAGGACTCACTATATGCTCTCTTTGTCCTTAGCCTGATTGCCTGATGGCTGAGGTTCTTTAACCAGTAGGCAGGTGATGAGAATCTAAACTTTCAATTTTGAAGTTATTAGTGCTCTGCCTGGATATCGTAACGTTCCATTAAATCTGACCACTAGACACAGAAGTACTAGGAGGCACTCCAGATAATCAATCCCCTGGGCTTCAGGCATAATTTTATTGTATTGTGTAATAGTACTAATATCTCCTGATAATCAGGATCAGTTATCTCAATCAATATTATAATCCCTTGGATGCTTGAGACTACTGGTAAGAGTCTCAATGTTCATTTTTCAGACACCACTGTTGTATACCCTTGTGTATATATATATACATATATATATATGTATGTATATATATATATGTATATATACACACACATATATATACAAAATATACATATACAATATATATAAAATGTATATACATAAAATACTTATATACAAATATATATACATAAAATACATATATACAAATATATATATTTATATATATATAAATATAAACCCCCTCCAGGAATCAAAACCTCTGAACCAGTAGCTTCCTAAGTAATAGGACTGATAAGCAATTATTTTGTGAGTGGTTTATCAAGAGTAATAGTGAGAAAAGACATTTGTAATCCCAATCCTTGCTGTCTAGACCCATCACGGATGCTGGCTATAAATAAACATTGACTGCCGATAGATAATATCGAATATACATGCCGATCAGCTAAAACACTTTACTGTTTGAAGCTGGGCACTATATACAAGGAATGA
The DNA here is from genome assembly GCF_002007445.2 of Ailuropoda melanoleuca. NCBI lineage: Eukaryota > Metazoa > Chordata > Mammalia > Carnivora > Ursidae > Ailuropoda > Ailuropoda melanoleuca. The sequence goes on along the minus strand of NC_048222.1, from coordinate 94,589,771 downwards.
ACAGAAATTTCCTGCCCTCTAGATGTATAATTATAACTGTTGATCATAATTTCTAAGAGCTGATGTAAGATAGTCATAAACATATATTGTCAGAAATTGTTTAATGATTACCAAAACATGTTTGTTTTAACTCTATGGTAATAGATTCCAAATTGCTCTGTATACACTGAGACATACAGTCTTAGTCCCAAAAGGTAACATTTCTTCACAGTCTGGAAAAATACCTTAAACTCAGAACACCTAAAACTCAATTACTACAAATTCTACATATATTCATCAATTAACAGAATTATTAACCAATTAATTCTGCAGTACATGTATCCAATTATTGAATTTTTATTGCAATGTGTACATTCCTTTTTAAAAATATTAAGGTACAATGAAATTGAAACTCCAGTATTGTTTAAGATAAAACTGAAGATATATAAAAGTAAAAAATAAAAGGGAAAAATGAGAATATTTATCTAAACCTGTATTTCAAAATCTACTGTAAATATCTTGTATGAATTGCAATGCTGCCCTTTGAACTATTTCAGGGTCAGTGACATAAGTAATGAGCAAGATCAAGAGCATATAATTAGAATAAGTGCCAGCATACTCAAATAAACATCAAATTTTTGCTGTTTTCTAGATTATAGGAAGCTTTCCAAGTATGTTTATTTTTAATACTAAAATAGTAAATATTTTCAATATGTTATGAAAAAATATTCTTAAAAACTATACTATATTTTACCAATTATGACAGAGTCACAGAAACACATCTAGGATGAGCTCCAAGTCTCATTTAGTACCACTCGGTTGCCGAGACCAGATCAGTGGACTCTGAATTAGCAGGGACAGTCAGTCAAAATCTCCCAGAATTTTCGACTGGGCTGAGTAATTCACTCACAGAAGTGCCTTCACTGCATTGTCAAGAGCATTTTTACTGCACTTTTGTTCTTCACAACCTACTTTTAGGTAGTGACTTAGAGTGACCTGGTTGTGCTTTTGAAAACCATGTGATTTACTTGCCAAAAAAAAAACTATTAAAAAATGCATCTCTAAGACCTAGAGCAAGGTTTTCTGCAAGCTGTGGGAATATTAAGATAAAGATGATGGTGATGATAAAGTCACCACTTTCAGTTTAATACAACACCATTCCTAACAGTTCTGGTAATAACCATGTACTTTAGATCACAAAACAAATTCTGTATTATCATATAAAATAACATTGATTACTAAATTATCATTTTATGAATATAATATTATTTAATTACTTTCTAAAGAATAAGAACTACATCATAGGTGATTACACATCCTTTTATTCTGGGGATTCATAAATAAACTGCATACAATGATATACATCTCATACTGGAAAATTAAATTTTGCATAAGAAAATACCATAATGATAAGACACAAAAAAAATGACGGGAATAACAATATATATTCCTATGGACATAGCCCAGAAAAAAACTATCCTATAAAAGTGTTGAACAGAGGACTGTAATCTAAATAGGCACTTTCCAAGTTGTATAATTATTACTCTACAAGAAAATGTTTTTATATCAATTCTTGGGAAATTAAATTTTTTTATTCATAGGAACAATACTACAAATAATCATCGATTTCACTGGATAGTCCATGACACCTCTTGAACTATTAATAAATTAACAAAGTAAAGTTTATAGTGCACATTTCCATGAGAATTGTTTGAGAAAATACCATTCTTGAGAGAACTGAAGCTTGATAAGTAGTATTACAACCATTTCTAGGAGTATGTTGAGATTAAACTTATATAGAAACACTAACATCAGGCAGATGACTTAGAACCTCAGCACAGGATAAAGTTATTTTTGACTAGTAAATGATATACCAGTCAAAAGTCTAAATGGGAAGCCAGCAGATATCCCAGGACTTAGGCGGGGCTTGGCTATGAATTAGCTAGGCAACTAGTATTGAGGTGTTAACTACAGAGACAAGTGTTTGGGGACAAAACTCCAAACTAACCCAAAAGGACAATGCTAAACCAGTAAGTGCCAATCAAAACCCTGACTTAGAAGTTTAAATACTAGCTAAGCTGAATATAAAATCTCAGGCTGAAGTCCTCTGTGAATTTAAATTTCATACAGTATGTCAATCTAACATACCATTTTGGACACATTAAAGCTGCTCTAAACTTCCATGGGCGATTTTGGGGGGATGTAAGTTTTGAAATCACTTGGGTAAGTATTTAGGAGCATGGTTGTTGCATCATTGTGTGAGGCTATGTTTAGTATTACACGAAGTGCCAAACTGGTTTCCACAGTAGCTGTCGACTTTCCATTCCTACCAGCAATTAATGAGAGTTTCTTATTCTGCATTTTGCCAACATTTGGTAATGTCAGCTTTTTAAATTTGGGTATTGTTAGTTTTTTGGATCTTAGCCGACTCTAGTAGGTATGTAGGCATCTTGTTTCAATTTTCAACTTCCTGATAACACGGCATAAATTCACATAACAGCAGAGAAGGCAGAGTATATAGGTAAAGACACAGTACAGAAAGATGTTGTTTATGGTCTATATGAGTAAATCAAACGTAAGTTCAAATGGTTTTGTACATAGTTTTAATGTCATTTCCCCCTCGAAAGTAAGAGAAAATATAAATTATATTTTATATTGATAATGGAATTAAACAACAGTATCTCTTCTTGCTTGGATGTGTGAGCTTACAGCCACAATATATTATTTAAACACTTAAAAATAAGCCACCGATAAGGAAAGCTATTTAATTTACTACCAGGTCGTAGTTCAACATATATGAAATCTATATAAATTGATCTTAAAATATCTCTAAAAGAATATATTGCACTAAGGCCTCTTTTAAGAGTTGGTAGTTGGAATACTAATTACAATTCTGACATATTATTTTATTTATTATTATTTTTGTTTTATTTTTGTTTTATTTCCTGAATTTATTTTGTTTTATTTCCTGAAATTTCTATATTTTATAAAATAAGTATTACTTTAATGATTACAAGAGTGATTAATAAAATATATAAAAATTTTACTCATTATATTGGTAATATAATATTACAAATGGGGATCTGAATCCCTAATGATAGGAGAATGATCTAATACAGTCTGAACATTCCATTGCTGATAACACATCATAATAGTGATTTAAAAATGGGGAAATACTCAAAGTATAATTCTAATAAAAAGATACCATACTGTATATTACTATGATCACATTCATTTCTGTTTGTAGTGAAGAGAGACGTAGATAGAGACAGAGACAAAGAGAGAGAGTGAGAGACTGATTAATGAAGACAGAGACCTTGTCTCTCTTCTACACTCTGTAGGTTCAATACCTAGGCCTACATCAATATCTGGCACAAAGTAGATTCCCAATAACTATATAGTTATTGGGAATGTATGCATGCAAGATTAATACATCAAGACTCAAAGAAATATACTAAAGTGCCATACATACTAAGGTTGATTTTGGGTAGGGGAATTACAGGTGGTAGATGATCTTCAAAAAATGTTTTCATTTACATTTTTATATTGTGTAGTGTTTCTATAATAAGAATACAATATATAACCTATTTCTTATCCTAATCTGAAGTACTTCAAAGAAAATATCATATACATGTCTATGTAATCTTAGGTATGTCAAAAAAAGGTTAAATGAGCATAACATTTTCATTCTATTAAAAGAATTTTAATTTTTTTGGAAATCACAGTGAAATGGCTGTTCTGATTAAAATCAAACCAAAATATCTCTACTTCTGTAGCAATTTCTTATACAATATAACTATGAAAATCTCTGCTGATGGTTAATTACTGTCAGAATTGAAATTAGTATTCCAACTACCAACTCTTTAAAGAGGCCTTAGTGCAATAGAAAAGAAGCACCAGATGTTCAGATGACTGCAATTTTGTCCTCAGCAAAGGTTATAATCAGGTTCATAATATAAGCCTCGATGAAGCAGCAGCATGCTATAGAAGAAAAGTACACTGGGCAAAAACTCATAAAAAATGAGTTCAAAATTAGTCTCCATCACTTAGTAATTATGAGTTTGATTCATCCTTAACTTTTGTAAGCCTCAATTGCTTCAACTATATAATAGAGATCATAATAACTGATTACTTGCTCATTTCAAGTACAGTGTAGTATATTTGTCAGATTTCAAAGAACTCTTGTGCCTGCTTCTTGTTGTTGTTTTTGACTTTTTGGCTTTTCATTTTTGTTTTTATTTGCAGGGTATCAGTTTCTTATTTTCCCTCTCCTACCCATCAAATCACATGCCTTCCAAACCATTTTATTTCGATGAAAATGAAAGTATTAACTATGTTGGAACAAGTGACCAACTGTCACGGACATAACTACTATTAGAAAATTATTTGAGAAGTGTGTTTACAGACTGTTTTACTTAAAATACAGGGTTTTTTTTAAAACATAAACAATACCATCAAATAAAATGTAATCTTCTTCACAATGTTTACTTAATTTTACTTTAAAGCTGGTGTGGCTAAAAATAGTGCAAGATTATAGATCTTGACATTTCCATGTGGCCAGAGTAGGAGGCTCCTGTAAGCTGTAGATTCTGAAGCTTCTGAGTCAGCTGTCCCTTCAGCCAAAATTTCTCTGGATATTAGGCAATATGCCCATATTTCTTAAAGAGACTTCCGAAGTATTTTTATAAGTCTCATCTGCCATACACTTTCATCCCTGCTAATCCTCCATCATACCATCACCCCAGTAACATCTGAACTTTCTTGTGTTTATCTGTACACTTTGTCATCCCTCCTTCTCTTGGTCCTCTAGAACTCTATCTTTATGGCTAACAAACCCCTTAATATCCTCATCTTCTCTGAAGGATTACCTCTCCCTCCTTTCTCTACCTGAAGCTAGACTACTCACTGAGGGTGGTAGTTTGCTGTCACCTCAATTACTGTTTGTTCTCTCTTTTGCTGGGAACATTAGAAAATATGTTAAGTATAACCCTTGTCCCTTCAAGCCTGATATTTCTCCACCTTCCTCCAAAAATTTGTTCTAATTTTTAAAAAGAAATCCCACCTACTATGCCCATAATCTTCCCAGCCTTCAGTCCAATGTGTCTTCCCCTTTATACACAGATTCTTAAACCCTTACCTTCTCCTGAGTCCTGCTCTCTATTCAATACATTCCAAAACGACTACTGTCAATACCACTCCATTAAAACATTACTTGATGAGGCTACAAAAGGCTTAAAATATCTTCAAATCTAGTTGACATTTTAAATTCTATTTACTTGATTATTCAGAGGCATTCAATGCCAATAGCTACACTGAACTTGAATTTTTTCCTCATCCCTATAGTCTTCTACTACATCTTTTATCTCCTGCTTCTCCTCGATAGACAGTTTCTGTGCAATTACTGTTATATGTTGAATTTATTCATGATTCAAGGCAAAGATTTATTTTTTCATTTTTACACACTCTTCCCTTAGGATTGAATTTCTGTTCATGACTCTAACTCTCTAACAAGACTCTCAAATGTGTATGCATTTTAACTCCTATAAAGAAGACAAAATTGGGTTATGTCTAAAAGAACGAGAGGTACGGACAGGTCATTGAGGAATGCCTCTCTGGAAGCTGCCATTGTAGCTGAAATTGGGATCATGAAAGGCTTTGGTCAAATGAAGATCTGTGAAAAGAGAGCTCTCAACAGAAAGAGCAGCAACTGCAAATTTAGTGTGGACAGCGCTGAGATAAGAAGGACAAGCAGAGGCATGTTACAGCGTTTTAAAAAATACACAGTTTTGATTGTATACATGTGATGCAAAGACGCTGGAGAACTTTAAGCAGGAGAAAGACAAAAATTGACTTAATCTTCTATGTGGAATAGGTGGATGGGTTCCAGAGGGAATGCAGTACAGTTTATAGGATTATGAGGAATCCAGGAAAAATGGTAATAGTGGCATGAACAAAAGAAGCAGCAGAGAACATGATGAGAAAGAGCCACTTTACAACACATATAACATATCCATGATATAGAATACTCAGTTTACAGATTTTTTTTAAGATCCGATTTATTTACTTGAGAGAGAGAGATTGAGAAAATGAATGGGAGGAGGGGCAAAGGAAGAAGCAGACTCCCCACTGAGCAGGGAGACCAACACAGGACTCCATCCCGGGATCCTGGGATCAGACAATTAACCAACTGAACCACCTAGGGGCCCACAGAGAGTTCACAGATGTTTTGTTGAAGTAGATATTACCTGTGGATTGTCAGGAGAAGGGAATCAAGAATGGCCTCTACAGTTTTGCCTTTATCAAATAAAGAAATTTTAGTACTACTTAATAAGATGGGTTAAGTTTTGAGGAGTAAAATGGGGCAGTATCCATAGTTATTTTTTTCTGTATTACATTGAGAGGAATATAATACATTGAAATGGATATATCATGCAGGCAACTGGACATAAAGGTCTGGAGCTCAGGGAAGATGTCTGGATTGAGATAATATTAGATATTAACAATATGGTGGCAATATATCAATCCAATAGCAAAAATGTGGCCACATAGGAGACCTGAGGTGGAGAGTAAGTAGAACCCTAGGTCTCTCTAATTTTAGAGTTCTTATAGAGCAGCAAAGAAGACAAGAATGAGAGGTTAATGCTTTACATGTAAAACTAAATACACTAGAAGTCACGGAAGCACAGAGAAGAAACTGTATTCAAGAAGGTTGTGGTAAACTGTACGTAATGCTTTGAAGTCCATGAGACCAAGACAAATATTTTTGCGCTTAGGTTTGACATAATATACATCAGTGCTAACACTGATTAGAATTCCTGGTGAGGATGAAAGCCAAATTGGAATTTTTTTGATGAAAAATCCAGAAGTAAGGAAAGAGAGAGCAATTGACAACTTTTTCTAGGAATTTTAGTTTCATGAAAAGGAGAGAAATATTAGGGCAGTAGCCAAAGGAAATGTGAACTCAAAGGTGATTGTTTTAAAGATATTTATATTAAAGCATGTCTGTATATTAATTAGAATGATTCAACAGAAATGGAAAAAATCTGATGCTGAAGACAAAATTCAATATCAAAATCTTAGAAAAGTTGATAGTGAGTAGGATCTAATTCACAAACTGGCCATGGGGAAAATCTATCCTCTGTCGTTATGTCAATCTTGGACAAATAATACTTTGTACAGATGGAGGCAAGTTGGTGTAGGTGGTGGTAGAAAAATTAGATTGCTTTTTTTGTTTTGTTTTTTTATTTTAGTTACTTTTAGTGAAATATGAGAAAGGCAATAGTTTAAGTTCAGGAATATGGAGATTTTTTTTTTAAGATTTTATTTTATTTATTTGACAGAGATAGAGACAGCCAGAGAGAGAGGGAACACAAGCAGGGGGAGTGGGAGAAGAAGAAGCAGGCTCACAGCGGAGGAGCCTGATGTGGGGCTCGATCCCATAACACCGGAATCACGCCCTGAGCCGAAGGCAGATGCTTAACGACTGCGCCACCCAAGCGCCCCAGGAATATGGAGATTTTTAAGAAACCTGACAAGTGTTATGGTCTGAACATTTATGTCCCCACCCCCCCAAATTCCTATGCTGAAATCCTAATACCAATGTGATGGTCTTAGGAAGTGGGGCCTTTGGGGAGGTGATCAGGTCATGAGAGTGAAGCCCTCATGAATGGGATTAGTTCTTTTATACAAAAAATTAGATCATATGCATAGAGTTCTCTAGCCCCTTCCACTAGATAAGGATACAACAAGAAATCTACAACTAAGAAGAGGACCCTTACACAACCATGCTGGCATTCTGATCTTGGACTTCCAGCCTCCAGAAGTGTGAGAAATAAATTTCTGATGTTTATAAGCTACCTAGTCTGTAATGCTTTGTTATAGTAACCCAAACAGACTAAGACATGTGTAAAACAGTCATTTTATGGAAAAGGAAAATGAATTCACTAGGAGAGCAAGGCAGAATACCCTCTTTGAATATCCATTTTTAATTTGTGTTCATAAATTTTAAGTTAGTCTAGTGAGTTTTGCAGTACGTTTCTGTGAATGCTCAGTTGTTTTAGCTCAATTATAATGTAGATCGATAGGTGAGTTTAGCAAAGTTCAGTTTTGCCAGGTGTGAATGACAGAGGGAGAAAGGATTAGGGAAATTTGCCATGGGATTTTCTAGTTCTAGGCCATGGAATGTGGGTAAGGTGAGGGATATGAAATCATAAAGGGGATGGTATATTATTAAAAATAGTGAAAAAACGGTAAGTTCACTGAGTTGGAGGTCTTAATGATGTCCAAAAATTTTGGAGTGGGGTCACAAGTGTAAGTAGAGTAAAAGAATAGGAAGTGATGATAAACTATGAGAGTTGAGACTGAGGCATAAGGTCATGTCAAGGTCTAGAATATGAACACATGAGTACACATACACGAGTAGTAGCTTTTCTCTTGTGGTAGTGAGTGGAGTAGAGAGGGGCAGTGCTGTCTCATCACAGCAAGAACTTCAAGATTGGCCTTAATCGCTCTTATTCTTTTCCTCTGAGATTAATTCTAATTAATCATTACATGAGGAAATGAGGTGTTTAACAAGCAAATCCGAACATGCCCCCACCCTCAGCTTTCAACTCTTCAATGTCTCTCACTTTTCTCAGATAAAGATCCCAATTCTAAATAAGGCCTACAACTTCTGGTATCACCCAGTCTTCACCTACCTTGCCAGCCTCACCTCAACCTAATGCCCGACACTGCCTTTGCTCCAGACCCTCTGGCTTTCTTTCTGTACCTTGAATATATGTTGTGTTCCTAGTATCCTCACCTTAAGAATCAGCTCCCTTGCCTCCTTTCAGATATCAACTCAGTCAGCATTTCTTTGCAAAAGACTTCCTGACCTGAGCTATCACAATCTCAATCTCTCCACCTCTAGAATTCAGAAACACAAATTAAATAATAAAGCTCATGTTCCACACTTTGAAAAATTTTAAATGTCATAATGTCTCATGTTAGTGAGAATATGGGAAAATATGAGTTCTTACATATTGTTGATTAAAGCATATATGAGCCCCAATTTGGGTTTGATGTCTCATTAAGTGAAAAAAAGCATATAAAACACAAGTACACCATGAAGCAAATTTTGTGATAATATATGTTAATACTAACAAAAGTATAATTCTAGTATGTATTACTAGAATAAACGTATATGCATACATATTTATACATATATATACATACATACATACACATAACACATACACATATATATGTGCATATATATATATATATATGAATATGTATAGTAAGAACCACTATTTTAATAGTATGTTTTAGTGGTAGTATAATACATACTCAGAAAATGCACCTTAATATTAATGCAACTCAGTTCATTGTTAGACTGGTTTCAAAATTGACCAAAATGCTTAGAGCAAATATTTCTGTAGATGAGTTTTGAGTAAGAAACTTCAAATTAGTTTCTGGAAAATGAATTATCTGCATTGAGTAGAATTAGATCACAGACACTAACTAAAAGCCTAGACCTATTTTCTGGAAATTTCCGTTGACTGTAACTAATGCAGCCACTTACTCTAATGCTATGTTTAGTTGTTCTCTGCCACCATTCAGTTGTTTTTATCTGGCATATCATGTGTGCTTACCCTCTCAGAGCTGGACTATTCCAGGAAATTGCCTGTGAGACTTCTGAACATCTACTGTTCTGAGGGCAATCTGGCTTTTGTCAATATTAGGTGAATTCAAAAAGAGATTTTTTGCCTTAAAAATAAACTTAATGACATTTCAAATAAAACATCAAACAGGTTTTTTTTTCCTAAAGAAAAAAACTGATTGGTCAGATTAAGGCCTGATTATAGACATCGACATGAAGAAACATACAAAATTAGAAAAACAGAACGAATGCATATTTTCTTTTGTAATATTCACCCAGACAAAAGAATTTATGAAAATATAATACTTTTTAAGTGGGAAAAAAGCTAAAACAAATTTGGGGGGGGAATAACAGGACTGACTTTTCTTATTGTGTTCTGGTTTGGCCGCTAAGCACAATATTTATTTTTCTACACTTGGGTGTGCAGGCTAAAGAGGAAAGATCATAATGCACAACAGAAAGAGCTTGAGTTTTATCATTAATCACCTTAGGATCAGATACTAACCAAACATATATTCCCAGGGAGATCAATTCCTGTCTCTAAGTCTTTGTTCCCCATAAATGTAAATGGAGATCAGTGAAACACCTGATATGCTTCCTGGGGTAAAATGAGTTATAGGTGGTACATCCCATGACTAGGGTAAAATGTGTTAATGAATGCTGGAATTCCTTATAAATTGCCAGGCAAATGATTATCATATTATCATGTGTTAGTTCTGGGATTGAATGAGACCCTCCAATTCTCCGCAAACACTGATGCCACATAAATTTATGAACAATATTAAACTGCATCATTACATTGTGAAAGAGGAAATGGAGAGAATATAGGGCACACTTTACTACTTGATATTTCATATAACTGTCCCTGATGGCAATTCTGATTATAAAGGGCTATTTCTCCACTGTGCCATGAATGAGAGGAAAGAAGCACGCACAATGTAGCCCCCACCATTGAGAAGTATTCCACCTGGCTAGGGCAAGACAGAAAAAGAGTGAGATTAAAAGTGTTTGCCAAAGAGAAGAAATGCAAGATCTTTAATATTAGTCTCTGGTGGGAAGTATTATGCTTTTGGTTTGTATAAAGTAGCATATTTCATTAAAACTCTCCATGTTAAAATATGGAGAAATCTGGTAAATAATTGAAGAAATGCAATGATTCCAGAGAAAGTTGGAGAAAGTATTCAAAATACATGGATGTTGAGAATTTCTATTGAACCTCATCAAAACAGAGTCTACTAGTCATCATCTTTACCTGTAGATTGAAGCCATAAAATAACTATGGCTATTTGACATACCCAGTGAAGGAATTTAAAGTATTATCTGTCCCTGAGATTGAAACTTAGCAAACTTAGGGATTAGATCAAGGAATTAAATTATTTTGATTGATCAGAAGCATTTAAATTTAATAGTCTGAGATTCCTGTCTTTATTAGAATAACAAAATAATAAGCAGAAGATAGAGTTTAAGACAATGGAGAAGAGAAATAATGAGCAGTGTATACCTGTCTTACAAGAAAAGGCAATTCAAATCATCCTCTGGATTTCTGTAGCACTCTTTTTCTGTCCTATTCCCCATAGGTATGAAATAAACAGGGAGCTCCACTATAAGTGAAAGAGTACCCTGTAGGAGCTCAGTGGGTTATAAATGAGCTCCATATAGATGCATTTTAAAATGCATTTTAGTCCCAAAGGATAGAATTGCCTTGTACACAATACAGTTATAATAGCAAAGGAAGGAAAATTTTCAAAAATTCTTTCATTTCATGCTAACATGATGCAGATAACTATAGCAACATTTCCTGACAGCCTAAATTAAATGGTAGATTCTGAAAAAAAATCCAAATTAACTTCAGAAAGGAAATGGATTAATCAATGTCTACATAAATCTAATTTAAAGAAAATGCTTTATACAATAATGGAATGGCTGTCTAAATTGTAGTACATTTTACTTTTGTGTTCAACCTTGGCAATGATTTATTTACTTTCAAATGTACTTATTCATGGTGATGCTTATGTAACAATCAAGAGATTTATTGCTTTCCTAGTTACTAGAGTGGATGCAATGATGCTATGCCTATACGACAGAAAACTCAGTATATTAAAAATAAAAACAATGTCCAAATTCACAACAGTTTTGAGATAAGAATTCTAAGTAACCCAAATAGTTAGCTTCCAATAGAGCACCCAATTCCCTATGTCCACAAAGAAATACACTATGGAGCTGCACATTTCCACAGAGGACACTTTCACAAACACATATAAACTGTATCTGTGTATATATCAAATACTTTGGCACAAAATTGGTATAGTTTTCTCACCCTACTGGACTCAAGAGTAAGTCAACTTAGAGATTATATTTGAATTGGACATGAGCAAGTTCCTCCAGGTTTTCTTATTTCCGATCTCCTTTCTTGTTCCTTTTTGTCCTTCCAAGGTAGAGGCATGGTCTTTATATTAATAAAAATATGAAGAGCCCAACCAAAGAAAAGAGAATTTTCCTAAGCATACTTAATTTTAATGCTTTCAGAATTCCAACCACTACTGGTGACCCCTATCAATTGATGAGTCTGTGTCTATTGTATCTTATTTCAAGTATAGGTGACACACAGTTATATTAGTTTCAGGTGTACAGCATAGTGTTTCAGCAACTCTATACCTTTGTGAGTGTTCTTTTTGGAGGTAAGAGGAAGTGGTAAGAAGCATCTTTGAATTTCTCTCCACAGTTATATTTCACTAAAAATACTGATAATATCAATATCATACCCTATGGACTAATATTTTAAGTGATGTTTTATTTTAACTACTTACGTATATTAACATCTTTCAGTCAGAGACAAGACACATAAAAAGTATACTGAGAAATGTGCCAATGAATCTTTCCAAAGAATAGCATAAGTATTTGTTTAATGCAGGAAGGAATGAATGGATAAACTGTCTTTTGCTGGGTCCAATTAAGTTCTTCAGAATCTCTCAGGCCTAAACTAGATGGCTAATCAAGAATGAAGGAAAAAGAAATTCTGAAATGTTTCCTTCCTTATTTCATACACATTTGCCAAAACTTCTTTATAGTAATTAAGGAAACAAACCTAAACAAGTGTTCTTGATGATGCAACTACTTTCAGAGCTTAGTAAAAATGGCCTTGCACAGAACAACTAGTCTATTTGAGTGAAGTTGATTCATTTCCTTTCAATAGAGTTCACTTAACTTGCTTTAATCAATCCCATAATTTAGGGACAGTTGAAAGCAGCTATCAAAAACACTGTGATTTCTTTCAAGTTTTCTCAAAATTTCAAAGTCTTCCTTCAAATCTTCACAGCAATACTCTATAAATAAAACATCAAAAAACTTAAATATGCATATTTCACATAACTTGGCCTCTGCAACTATCACAGCACTATGTTCAAAGGCCCATTAGACAATTATATTATGATTTTACAAAATGACTTATTATTTTCTCTGATATGTGACTTACATATGTTTTATATTAGTGAAATTTAAATATAAATACCATTCTCTAAAACTTTTTCACCTACTACACATTTTTAAGGAAATTCTCAAGAGAATTCATAGAACATTGATTTCCCATGGAAACTGATTGATGTTTTAGCACCAAAAGAAAGATCATCATCCTATTCTATAAAATGTGTTCTCTATCACATATTTAATTTGGCTAAAAAAAATCTAACTGATCTATACCACATATTCTCTCGTGTCAAACACAAATTCTTGGAACTTGTTTTAGTGGTACATCTATTACCTATTCAAGTGCAAGAAGTCAATTTTCTGGGAATAAAACATCCAAAATTTGAGACATTTTGCAAATTTGTACTCAAAGTATAATTACAAGCCTTCTATTTTTATCAGTGTTGTGACATTTCTGGTGCCTATCTTGCCATGCACAGCATACATAATAACAATTTTTTTGTTTGGCGTCCCCCCCGCCGGTTAGGTTTCCCGGTTAGCTGGTTAGGCTGTGCCAACTACAATAAGTGTATTAGTGGAGTTTGCACTTAAATATTCATGTTATTCCAAGAATTAGGCCATTTGATGATGATGGTCTAATGCTACTCAGTTGGTCTAATAGGACTTCAGCTCAACCGTATGCGTTCTAGATGAGGAACACTTGCCCAAGACTCAAACTGAATAAAAGATGCTATAAGAAAATGGCTAAATTTCAGCTTAGGTGGTTCCTTTTGGCACTAGCAAAATAATCATCACTCCATTAATTTTTCTGAACCTTTACCATCTACTCTAAAATTAAGAGACTCTGATGGGTCAAAATACAGAGACTAGCTAAGAAAGTATCTGTAATGTTTGAGCATAAAGTCCTTGTAACTTGAGTGTAAAATGCCATAAAATGTAGGCTCTGTCATTAGGTTTACTTCTTCAAAAAGATATGGAGTTCTTTAACCTTCTTGGAGGCAATTTGCAAATCTCTCTTGACGTATTCTAATCCCTGCACTCTGACTCAAGTTTGAAAGTCCCAATGTATAAATCTGTTTGTGGGTTTATCTGGACTACTTAGTTATTTTCTTTCTTTTTTTTTTTTTTTAAAGATTTTTATTTATTTATTTTGACAGAGAGACAGCCAGCGAGAGAGGGAATACAAGCAGGGGGAGTGGGAGAGGAAGCAGCAGGCTCACAGCAGAGGAGCCCGATGTGGGGCCCGATCCCATAACACCGGGATCACGCCCTGAGCCGAAGGCAGATGTTCAACCGCTATGCCACCCAGGCGCCGCTACTCAGTTATTTTCTTAATTGAAGTGTAGGTGATACACAATGTTATATTAGTTTCAGGTGGATGGCATAGTGATTCAGCAACTCTATACCTTTGTGCTGTACTCACAAGTGTAGCTACCATCTGTTACCACACAACACTGTTACAATTCTACTGACTATATGAACAGAGTCATTTTTAAATGCAAAATGGGGGAAGTGGCCCCTGAGAAATCAAAATTAATGATCAGGGCCCAAGTAATCCCCATAGTGACTTGGAAAAAATAGTAGAAAGTGTCCTCTAAAAGTGGATGCAGGCCAGTAGGCCCAGAGCAGAGCTGGTGGGCCAAGATTGGATTACAGGGGCCCTGACTTGGCCCTTTTTGGTCCTGATAACTTGAAAAATCCAGACTGTCATTTTAGAAAATTTGGAATTTGTAAAGGCCAACTTTCAGAATAAATCCTTCAACAATTGAGGAAAAGGGAGACTTTTTTCCTTTGGGTTTTACTGAGATGGAATTGATACATAGCACAGCATAAGTTTTAGGGATCCAGAGTAGCAACTTAACTTACTTATATTGTGAAATGATTACCACAGTAAGTTTATTTAATATCTATCATCTCATATAGATACAAAAAAGAAAAAAAAACTGTCTTTTTTTCCTTGTGAAAAGAACTTTTGTATTTACTCTCTTGGCAACTTTCAAATATACAATATGGCAGTGTTAACTGTTATAACCATCGTGTTGTACCACAGTACTTATTTATCTTAAAACTAGAAGTTTGTACCTTTTGACAAAAGGGCTACTTTTTAATCTCCTCAGAAACTGATGCAGATGTTTACTCTAAAGTAAGGGACGATGTGCATGGATGTGTAGGAAAAGAGATAGATCAGGTGATGGTATATGGGATGGAAATGGGAATATTGAGGATAATTAAGAAAGACCCAGATAAGCTTCTAAATTTGCTCCCTTCAGGAAAGTGCTAAAATCATACGGAGATGAATTATCATTAAGGACAAATAAAACTAAAACAAAAATGAAATCCAAGCTGGAATATCTATGTGAAACATGGTTGACAAAATAAATGGAGAAGTGGGTTTTCATTATAGATCTCACCACCAGACACCAGAAAAGAAAGGGTGAAGTATTTCCTGTGGTGAACAGAATGGACAGCAATAGATGCACACTGATGTTTTTGGTAGCCCCAGCATGCAGATCTGTAAGGAGAACAAGGTATGGGTATCATCACCACTTTCACTTGAAGCCCAGAAGGCCACATAGAAATGTACTAGAAAATGGACACCAAAGGCTTTCATGCAAGTTCCAATACAGATCTTGGGCAAGAATGGAAAAAAATACACTTTTTACTCTCTATTGCTTTTATAATCCTGTAATGTTGGGAAATGAAAGTCTGATGATTAACATTTATACTTGTTTCAGTTGATGATTATTTGTAATGCAGAATACAGCTTTATTACAAATTAAGCAGTATAAAATGCACAGATTATCTCTAATTGTCCACAATCATACTTTGTATGTGTATATAAATATACACACACATACAGAAAGAGAGAGATAAACACTAATGGTACTATTCAGGTATGCTGAAGTTTGGTACACATAACTATTAGAATTCATGGATCTACTTCATAAAGAGGCAGGTGTAAAATACATGCACATATACTTGATAAAAGTATAAAAACTTTGTCTCTTTTCCTTAGTCATAATCTCAGCATTTTTGTACATCCTCAATGAGTTATTTAATCATGCTCAAGGTCTTTAATTGCCAGAAGAATTAGTGTTATTTGCTGTGCATCCTACTGGAAATCCCTGAATGGAACCTTTTCTTTTTCTTTTTTTTTTTTTTAAAGATTTTATTTATTTATTTGAGAGAGAGACAAAGAGAGTGAGGACATGAACAGGGTGAGGAGCAGAGGGAGAAGCAGACTTCCCGCTGAGCAGGGAGCCCGAAGTGGGGCTCAATCCTGGGACTCCAGGATCATGACCAGAGCTGAAGGCAGACGCTTAACTGACTGAGCCACCGAGGCGCCCCTCAATGGAACCTATCCTTAAGTATGAATAGTAAGAGATAATGTTTTAGACCTGCTTACTTTTTCCCTTTTGTATAAAAAAAATTTTACCTGGGCACCAGACCTACTCATAACTACCAATGACTTCTTTGAGACAGAATTCCTTTAAAGAAACTTTAGATAATCATCTCCATTCTAATAGGTAAAAATTGAGCCCTCAATTTCTATATTGTCAGAGTGTAAGTCTTTGAATTATCTCAACTTTTTAAAGAATTTTATGCTGAATTCCAATATTTAGTTATGCTTTAGTAAATATGACATGCTCCAAGTTGTACACACAATCATCTGGTTTCAGGCCTGTGACATGTATGATAATGTGGGTAAGTAGAGAGTTACTGGTGGATAGTAAAAGCATTCAAGACCCTGTCTCCAGATCTATTTCTGGTATACCCAGCAGGATGGCTACCGATACAGCACAGAGAACCGGAAAAGGGCAGAAGCCAGAGGTAATGCCAAAAAGAAAGATCTTTTAGATTCTAAAGAACTCAGAACTGTTCTATCCTTTAGTCAGTTTTAAGTGGGTCAATAACTTTTATACTTGGTCTGTTCCTTGACAGAAGTAATGTGGTGAAATCTCCCCCCTCATCCATTCTGCCCTCAAATGCCTGCACTGAAAGTCATAACAAAATCTTCAACTCTGGTTAGGGGTACGGGGTGGTTATCTATAAAGTTTCAGGATCCACTGTCATCCCTGAAATTTACTCCTTCAGATGAGAATTCTTCAGCAAGTGTGGATCTCTTGAAAAACCACAGTAACACCTCCATAACACCTTTCCTGAACATGAGTTCGCTTTTCAGCAAAGGAAAACTCATCTCTCAGGTTGAGACCTGCTTACGTGCCCAGGATGGTTGGAGTGTTGTTCCCTATTCAGTCTTCTTTCAGAAACCTCCACTGAGGTAGTAGTCAATCGGCCCAACACACTGCAGCTCCTCATGCAGCTGTAGCTGAGACGCTGGATCTAAGCTGGACCCTTCCTACTTCCACAAATGGGCAGTGATTCAAGATCAGCAGCTGCAAGACTGTGACGTCATGGGCCTGGCACTGCTGCTGCTGCAAGTACTGGTGGGAAAAATCAGACTTGGTTTTAAACACATTTTGTGTAAATATGCTTAAGAAGTCGGTCTCTGCCTAAATCTGTATGATGACTTTTTCCTGATTGATCTCCAGCTGATTTCTTCTTTAATTCCAGTCTTATCATTTCTGCCCTTCATACAGTCAGACTGTGAAGTGATCTTGGCTGGTATCTTCGTTATAGAATATTTTTATCTATGTGAACTGTGCAAGTTTGTGTGGCTTCCTAACCCGACCTTTTTTCCCCTCCCCCACTCAACAGTCACTTCTGAAAAGTTCTAAGCCCTTTATGATCAGCTCTAGGATTAACTAGAACATTTCAAACACTTCTATCACCTGCTTACCAAACACAATTATATTATCCTAGGTCACTGCCAGACTGGTCAGATTACCTGGAGTGCATTTATCTGAATTAAAATTTCCTTCTCAAATGACCTCATAAATATAATTTTCCATTTTAATCAGAAGAAAAGAAAGTATTTTATTAAAAGAATGCTAATTCCTTTATTTTTGTACCTATTATTCCTTGCTTAAGAGGATTCTGTAATCCAGTTGCAGTCTCAAAAATGTTTATGCCTCAAATTTATTACTGAAATTCCTACTAAAGGGAATAAAATGTTACGTTTATAGTTCTCTTCATTATTCCTCTTTCATTACTATACACACACACACAATGTATTTTATAATGTAAATAATTGTAATTTACAATGATAAGTGATTTTTAAGAAATAAAACTATAGAAATATAGAAGAAACTATATTTTGCAAAAATATTTAATTTTCTATCCTTTCCTTGGTTCTCTAAATTTCTCATACATGCTCCCACTACAGCACTTGCTGTCTCTCTACTGATAATTCCCTTCCTCAAAAGTATGCCTGGGTCACCCTTTCACTTACTTCAGATCTTTACATAAATATCACTCTTCAATGAGGCTTTCCCAGACTACTTTATTTAAAATCACAACTTTATTTCTCAACTCTCCTTTTTTGCTCATATTTTAATTTTCTCCATGACAATTATGTGTTTTATTTATTTATTAATCTTTCATTTAAAATGGAGGCTATCTAAAGAAATTTCATAATATAAATTCAAATACATTCAAAATAAATTCAAAGTGCATAGCCAAAGAAATCCTGAAAAAGAAAAGCAAAGCTGGAGGCATCATGATTCTGGACTTCAAGTTATATTACAAAGTTGTAGTCATCAAGACAATATGGTACTGGCACAAAAACAGTCACATACATCAGTGGAACAGAATAGGAAACCTAGACATGTACTCACAGCTATATGGACAATAATCTTTGACAAAGCAGGAAAGAATATCCAATGGAAAAGACAGTCTTCAACAAATGATGTTGGGAAAACTGGACAGCAACATGCAGAATAATGAAACTGGACCATTTTCTTATAGTATACACAAAAGTAAATTCAAAATGGTTGAAAGACCTAAATGTGAGATTGGAAACCATCAAAATCCTAGAGAACACAGGCAGTAACCTCTTTGACCTCAGCCGTAGCAACTCCTCACTAGACATGTTTCTGGAGGCAAGGAAAACAAAAGCAAAAATAAACTACTGGAGAGAGCCCAAAAGTCCATCAGCTGATGAATGGATAAAGAAGAAGTGGTGTGTGTGTGTGTGTGTGTGATGAAATATTACTCAGCCATCAAAAAAAATGAAATCTTGCCATTTGCAATGACGCAGATGGAGCTAGAGTGTATCATGCTAAGCAAAATAAGTCAGTCAGAGAAAGACAAATGCCATATGATATCACTCATATGTGGAATTTAGGAAACAAAACAGAAGAACACATGGGAAGGGATTAAAAAAAGAGAGAGAGAGAGAAGCAAATCATAGAGAATCTTAATTATAAAGAATAAACTGAGGGTTGCTAGAGGGAGGTGGGGGGAATGGGCTAAATAAGTGATGGGTATTAAGGAGGGCACTTGTGATGAGCACTGGGTGTTATGTGTAAATGATGAATCACTAAATTCTACTCCTGAAACCAATATTATACTGTATGTTAACTAACTAGAATTTCAATAAAAATTTGAAACAAAATAAAAAAAATAAATTCAAATTCAAATATATTCAAAATATAAATCATTTTCCAGGGATGCCTGGGTGGCTCAGTCTGTTAGCATCTGCCTTTGGCGCAGGTCCTGATCCCGGGGTCCTGGGATCGAGCCCCAGGTTGGGCTCCCTGCTCAGTGGGGAGTCTGCTTGTTCCTTTCCCTCTGCCCCTACCCCAGTTTGTGCTCACTGTCTCTCTCAAATAAATAAATAAAATCTTTAAAAAATACAAATCATTTTCCTTAGCAGCAGAATATCCCTATAGATATTCTCCTACCCCTCTACAAAACAACCTGTGAAGAAATTATTTTCAACTATCCTTATGAATACGGATGCTCATGTGATCAAGTCCTAACCAATGGAATGTAATGGTCAGATAGAACTCTCATAAAATCTCTTTAAAACAGGGAAGGATCAATTTGTCCTTTTATTTTTCATTGCATCTTGCCCATAAAAAATATTCAGTACTAGAAATGGAACAACTGACTTGTAGCCATTAGGTGATAAGCACGAGGACAAAGCCACATGGTAAGAATGGTTGAACAGAAGGATAGATTGGGCCTAAATCACTGAGGACGTTTGGCAGTAGACTCCCTCTTGTCCTTTGTTTTGTAAGAATGATAATCCCTCATCTTATTAGGCCACTATAATTTGGATTCCTTATTACAGGCCATTCAACATAAATTCCAGCCAATACAGACCAAAAAAAAAAAAATCTCACAAATCTCTACCTTCTTTCTGAATTCCAAAGGATGCTCTGCCTGAGAACCGCACTCTAGAATTGTAAACTGGGCTATAGACATCTAAGCAACAAGTTTATATATAAAATAAACATTGCGATAATACAGGTTTTATTTTCTTTTTTTTTTAATTTAATTTTATTATATTGTGTTAATCACCATACAGTACATCCCCAGATTCCGATGCAAAGTTTGATGCTTCATTAGTTGCGTATAACACCCAGTGCACCATGCAATACGTGCCCTCCCTACTACCCATCACCAGGCTATCCCCTTCTGATCAGTATTTTTACAATGGAGTTGCAGGGAAGTTGTGTGACATACTGGAAAGAGCAGGACATGGGGGTCAGAATTTGAAATTTTTACCTGAGATTTCCTAATGAATAGTCTGGGTCCACAAGATAATCATATAATCACTCTGGATCTCAGTTTCCTCATTGTAAAATTATTAGATTGTGTTTAAAATCCTCTGAAGTCTCCTCTAGTTCTAATACTGTGTTTGTTTCTGGGCTGTCTGACATCTTGCGCAGCATATGATCAATATAAGAGTTTGCCTTAAGAATAAAGCAGTAGAGCCAAATAAGCCAAGATTATCCACCTTTAATTTAGGTGATTATAGCTATTCCTTCACCCCCACAAAACAGTGTGAATCCTTTATATCAGATATTTAGTACATTTTATTCACAAGTTAGGAAGCTATTTTAACACTTGCTAATGACACCTGGTATCTTCTATCAGTGATTTTCTAAACTACTGCTGGCAGATTAGATTGTATTTGCTACATCTATTTCTAGCCCAGGGTCAGACTGACCTGGTGTAACATCTTTGTTGGTGACAGTGAAAAGTTGTTGGACTGAAGAAAAACCAAGAAAATTTAATTTAAAAAATTACATGAAGCAAATACCCTAAGTCACTTCTGGAAGCTGCTTTTCAGTACACTACTGGAGAAATATGCCATTGCCTTATTAAATGGAAATTACACTGCTGGAAAATGAACTCCAAAGGGCATCGATTTCCATTTCTTTTGTACATTGTTCCATCCCAAGGGCCTAGGACATTGCATGGCCCAGAGTAGACATTCAAGGAACAGTTGTTCAATTGAATTTAATAAAAATGGTTCAGTTCTTACTGCCTCTTTGGAAGAAAATTGCTGCATTTAGGGCACATAATTTCCAAATTTAAAAACCAACAACCCATTTTTAGTAAAAGCAGAAAATCAATCTCCCCATAAAACATAAAAAACATGTTTTGAGAATATATTTTTCTGATTTTTTGTTCAAGTTAGAGTCACTGGGGGTGAAGCTCAATGTCATAACAAATTTCAAATGCACACATATTAAATGCATTAATTGTCCTTCAGTCACTAAGTATACACACATGCTAGCATTAAGGACTCAGCTCGAATCTGTGGGCATAAATGGGAGAGTATGAGGAAGAGCTAGATATGGCTTACAGTGTCCATCAGGGAAAGGATGATCTTGCCACCAGGGTGCTGATAATTAATCTGGAGGGAAGCAAACATGATGAGGACACACCATGGAGATGGAATACCCCTGAGTCACTTCCATGAGTGAAAAGGGCAGAGAGATAAGAGTACTGACTGGGAGGATTTCTTTCAAATTAAGCACTGATTCTAATGAACACCATTATAGTAAAAACAATGCTGTGCTAAGTTGCAATTTCGTAAAATAAAGTAAACATCAAAGGGAGCTATCATAGGCTGCATTGTCACATCATCCCAGGGGACATCACCTAGGATCGAAATACAGTTTGATACATTATTAATTCTAGAGGACTAGACTTAAGTTATTTGCTCTATAGTGGAAGTACATTAAATTTGTTAACCATGTGTACTTAAAGATCTTCATCTCTAGGAATTCTAACAGATGTTTTATGATAAAGTGCCCAAAACCTTTTTAAAAATTTTCATGTTTGACACTTAAAAATAGTAACGTGCTCACAAATGTATTTAATTTACATGACCTAAGTTTTACACTTTAAACCTACTGTTAAGGGCAAAGGATGGAGATACCTTTTGGCAGGGGAGAGCTGAGGAGGCAATGGAACTGGGCTGCAGCAGAAATGTAGGTATCTAAACTCTTTTGAGGGAATTCTCCCCTTTGTTAGTACTATTACCTTAATACTAATACTCCCCTACTTACTCTACTCCCGCCTATCCCTCTTTCTCTCCCTCCAATGATGCTGGGTTTCTTGTAGCTCTTGAACATACCAAGCACACTTTCACTTTATGGTGTTTCCATTCTTTGCTGCCTGGCTACGGTAGTATTCAGCCATTTATCTTCATAGCTTACTCCCTCCCACCCCCATGTAATTCTAGTCTATCCTCAAATATCACCATATTACTGACGGCTTCACCTACTGCCACGTGTCAAGTAGAATAATTTCTCAGTTAGGATTTTCTCTTTTAACTTCACTATCCTTCAAAGCATATATCAATACTGCACATTATATATCAATTTACTTCTGATTGTTCTTGCCTCTAGAACATAAGATCCATGAGAGTTACTTTGTTTTCCCCACTGTATATCCACAACACCTCAAATGGGGCCTGGCATGTGGTGGCAGCTCATAAAATGCTACTTGGATAAATAACTGAGTGTACACTTTAAAGTCGGGCTACTCAAAATATCTTGCACTTCTTAGATAAAGCCACTTCTCCAGCTTTAATAGCCATGGTGCTACCTGACTCTCCAAGATCTTTCTAATGAAAATATCTCCACTTCAGGCAGTTCTCTAGCATTTAAATGTCTCTTTGATGATCCCCTCTCCTAAGTTTTGGCATTCAAATTCAATTTAATGAAGAACTCAGATTAAAAGATAGTACTATGAGCCAGACTGAAGCCTACTTACGGGGCACCTCGGTGGTTCAGTCAGTTATGGGTCTGCCTTCAGCTCAGGTCATGATCCCAGTGTCCTGGGATCCAGCCCTGTGTTGGGCTCTCTGCTCAGCAGGGAGCCTGCTTCTTCCTCTGCCTCCCTCTACCTCTCTCTCCCCCGGCCTGCTGCCCTACCTGCTTGTGTGCTTGCTGCTCTCTCTCTCTCTCTCTCTCTCTCTCTGTCAAATAAATAAATAAAATCTTTAGGAAAAAATAAAGCCCACTTAAGTAAGTAGAGGTTTTAGGCCGCAATAAAAAGAATATAATGTAATTAAGAAGTTTCTTCTCAAATATTACATCTCCTGCTGTGCTGCCCAAGTATCTGCCAGAGCCTTTCACTGGAACGGCAGATGTTTAGGGACAGGCAAGGGGAAGAAAGTTTTATGGCTCTGTTCTGAATGAATTCTGGCAATCTATCACACTCTCCCTGCTGTTCCACCCAAGCTTGTCTGACTTTTTTTGTTTTCTATTTTTTTGCCCTTGATAAGTAGGATATCATAATAACAGTTGATATTGATCTTAAAATGCTTTAGGCATCCGTATATCAAAGGATGAAGAAGTTTTTTAATCATCCTAACATGAATGTTGGCTTACTAGCACAGAGGATTTTAAGAAAACCACTTAACATCCCTGAAATGGTTTGTTTGATCTGCTAAGTTCCAGTCATAATATTTAATAGGAATATTGTGATAATTATATGAAATAATGTATGTAAAGTGCCTGGGACACAGTTAATGTTCAATGAATGTTGCCTAGTTAGTAACATAATAGTTTGACTAGTAAGATTACTAAGTGTTATGAAAATGCAGAGAAAAAAAAGAGGAAGCTCAAAAGCAAGAGTGATAATACATGAAAGAAGAAAAGCAATGAAAAACTGAAAGGAAGAAGACAAATTCACATGCACATATTAAAGCCATGAGCAGGACAGTGGGATCAGGAAGTCACAAGGCTATTTGTATGAGAAAGCATATACAAATTCTTATATTCTCTGACTCAAGAATTCAAGCATTTCGTGTGATGATAGCTGCTTTTTGAGGAGACTGAGTATATGGGGACACTGTTCTTAGACACATAATTATATCTACAGAATCAGTTTTGGAACCATTGAGCAAATGATCATGAATCAGTCATATTATGGATTAGTATGAATTATTTTTATAATAATTATTATGAAATCTCTATACTTATTAAAGTAGAGATGATATAAATAATCATTACACTGGGGTAATTACTACTTCTTTGAAGTGTATGCAACATTTTTAAAGAAGGAAAATTGTGCCCTCTCAAAGGCTTAGTAATGTATTTATGAAAATAATTTAAACAAATTTTTAAATAATCTATTAACAAAGTTAGAGCAACAAAAAAATCACAATAATTTATTAATCCTCTTGAACTTTGTATTAATCTTCCTGAAACTGTTCACTGACCCCTGGTTGCTTTTCCTACCTCTTTTATTTCTATTTCTCCTTATTACAAAATAAGTTCTATTTATACTAACTTCTTTTCATTCCTCTAGTTGGCTAGTCTCACTTTCATCACTATATGCAAAAGTCTTTAGATCTTAACCTAAACACATTCTTCAGAAAGCCTTCCTTGATGTCTCTAGCTTGGACTCTCTGCTTCCCTAATTCTCACAGAACCAACATTCAGGAGTCCTTCAACCAAACACCTATTAATATTGTAATTGCGTACTTAGTAGACTCTTTCTACCCACAAAAAACACAAATTTTTTGAGGCAAAGGACCACACCTATGTTGTTCACACTTAGATCACCAGTATCTGGCTCAATAAATATTTTTAAAAAACTGAACTTCAGTTAAAAAAAAAGGAAATCAGACATATGCTTATAGATAAGAAATTCTAATATATGCGCGCACACACACCACATTTGTCAACAATTTTGGAGAAGTGTTTTTGATAATGTGATAAAAAACAATTTGTCACCTCAGCTTGCCTTTTCATCAAGTCAAGGAAGTTTCCCTTAGGAGGTCTGTGGGTAAAGCACCATTACCATTGGCATTTCTAGTATAATTATATCATCATGAAAACATACCATGTTCTGACCATGTAAAATCATTCCGTAAATATCCCTTATGAGTTCAGAGGTGAAGGTAAAGTTCACGCTTTCTGAACAATAGTAATGTAACTTGAAATCAGTTACCAGGACAGATAGCAACTGAACATGCCAACATAGTACAGAATTAATTCATAAGTTTTAAGAGACTGCACCACATGATAGGGTATTTGTCAGAGTGATGTAAGATTAAGTAGCCTTATTTTGTCCAAAAATATTAATTGAGTATATACTCTGTACAGGCACTCTGCTGGAGATGTAAAGAACAACTTCTAAAATTGAAATAGAACATAAATACATGTATACACACACATATACACACAGCTGTCTATGTCGCCCGCAGAATGAGATAAATTTTTTAGGAAGTAGATATATTGCTTTAAGAGTTCAGAGAATAGGATGATCAGTTTTTGCCAAAAATTTGGCAAACATGTGGCATATAACCTCAGCCTTAATGGGAGTGAGTGATAACAGGACAGTACACGAGTGGTCTATGGGAAGTGCAACTAAAGTAGAGATTGTGATGTGGGGAAAAACAGAGAAGCTAGGATATATATTTGGGAAATTTGAACAATGTGTCTAGTTCACGCAGAAATATGACAAATAAAGCCATTAAGAAAAGTTTGAACTGAAACAGCAACAGCTCTGGAATAATGGGTAAGGATTTTGGATGCAATGAGATCATCTCATGATTAGAGATTTCTTAGTGGGAGTTCTTCCTTAGAGAACTTTTGTTTCAAGGCAGAAAAATAATTATAAATTAACTACAAGATGTTCAACCTAATACTTCTGGAACATATCCATGGCTTGTAGTGACATGCTCAATATACCCATCAAAAATTAGAGGAAAGCTTGTTAAAATGCAACTAAATGTCATCCTTTTTGATACCTACTCATTTAATCAAGACCAACAACAAATGAAACTGTCTGTGAGGAGTGGAAAATGGGTTAAAATCTCAAGGACAATGTCAGATCCAAACACACCATTATGTCAAGCACATTAGGGATGTATCATGTACCTACAAATGGAAAAACAGGGTTTATTCTTATCTTCCTTTCTTGTTCATCTGTAACTTCCCTCTCTGACAGTGAGAAACCTGGCTCCTATCTACTATCAATTCATTTACTGTTCAACTCCCACATACATGTAAAGCGGTTTCTGAATTAACCCATACCACACCATGAGAAACAAATTTTCCAACTTGAGCCCAGTGTTTATGTACAATTCCTTCTGTGTTTAGCCTTACAATTTCCAGGCAAAACATCATTTTCCAAAGTCATAGTTTTCACTATGAATAAGGCTGATATTAACATCTGTCTATAGACTTTTGTATGAACATGAGTGTTCAAAGGAAACGAGGCATTTAAAAAATGGTGAATGCTTAAACAGGAGGAATGGGAGATCTAGGAACACTCCAAATTATTAGTTTGAATTATGTCTGGTTGCAAGAAAGAGAAAACCTCAAACAGTGCTGTAAATAATATAGAATTTTATTTTATTTTTGTCATTGGAAATTCAGGAGATGTTGGTTCAAGTGCTGGTATGTTCTATGCAACCAAGCCTCTTCTGTCTTGCTGATCAGTCACTCAGTTCTCTTTTGTCAAGTGACCCCATAAACCACAAAATCTGCTTCAGCTCCAGCCCTCAAGTCATCATTCCAGCCAGCAACACAAGGACATAAAATAAGGAGAATGTGACTCTCTGTTTAGGAAAATTCCTGGAATTTGCACATACCACCTCCACGTACATCTCATTTGCCAAAACCTAGTCATGTGTACACACCTAGCACCAAGGGATGCCTGGGAATATAATCTCTATTCTTGTCATCCACATGAGTTAACCTGAAATTTGAGGAATATATTACTACTGAAGTAAGGAAGAATGACAACTGAGAAACAATTCTCAGCGAGTTTTGTCCTATGGTTAACTTCCAACCAATGAAATATATGCAGAAGTGATGAATGGGACATCTGGGGGGAAATTATATATATATATATATTTTTTTTCTTTTTCTATTTTCTGGTGGCTAGAATCTAAACAGGATGATGCAAGCTTGCATAAATAAATCTGTCCATAGGGGAAATTAAGGAATAGAAGCTACCATGATAACTTCTATGAGAAACAAAGAACTATGAGACGCTAGAAGTCAGTCCATAATTGTCTACTTCCAGACTTGTTCATGAGAGAGAAATTAACTCCTGTCTCTTTTATGCTATTGTTATTTTAAGTTTTCTGTCAAAGGAAAACCTAATGCCAAAAAATACAGAGAAAAAATAATCATCTCTCTCTTTCACAGTATAATAGGGAGACTTGTTTTGAAAGTTAGCAAGGATCAAATTAGGACTAACTGGTACATTTACAAGTAATTAAATATCATTTCATAGATTGTTCATCGAATTTCTAATCAGTATCAGACACTGTGCTAGGCATCAAGGACACATTGTAAGCTAACCTAAAAAGGCCCTGCCTTCCTAAAATTTTGTTTAGTTAAGGGTAAATATTTTATAAGGCAATTTTACAAAAAAAGAAGAAAGGTAAAATTATAATTTGGAAAATTCTATGAAAGGAAGGAAGAGAAAAAACTTTCAGGCAGTCAGAGTTGCCCATATGTTGAACTGACTACTTTTATCACTTCTCATTGTTGGTTTTCAGGCACAGACTGAATGACAGCTTGGGAATGTGGTGAATAAAATGTATGTGTAGAAAACAGACTCCCTGAAATTGAAAACCACACTCAAACTATGCACAGATTCTATGATTTGAAATCTTACAGAAAATACTCTATAAATCTTAAGGCTGTTTAAGGAATAAATTCAAAATGCTCTGTTTTATATCTTATCTCATGTATCTCATTAAATGCTTTTCTGTGCTGGCTGATGAGTACCTTGATAGATTTTATGGTATTAAAAGGAGTATATTTAATTCCAGATTTATAGTTCGGCCTCCTCAGGAGTTAGGATGCCTTTTCTCTTTCTCCATGAGATTTGATGCAGGTGTTGCATATATTAACTGCTTAATGAACATGCATTGCTGAATTAACTCATCTGGTCTCAAGCTGGTGCTCAATTAAACCCCCAGGAAGCCAGCTGATTCCAAAGAGACATTAGTTACAGGTTCATAATGTAAATGATTTGGGAAATTCAAAGAAAGCAGTATAAAAATTTGATAATGTAATTGCCTTATTTATCCTGTAAGCTTTCTTATTCTGTTGAAACTAGTACAATGCCTCACCAACAGGTGATGTGATTTTTTTTTAAACATTCTAATGGCTGCAACATTAGGATGAAGATATATACTGATGTGTTCTTACTAATTCTGAAGTTGATGTGTTTACTTTCTTTAGGCAATCTAATTATTCCACCTTCTAAAGCTACTTGAAATTTAGTCTGGCATTCAAAGGTAGTTTAAAAGTGATCTCTAGATTTACTTTTAGAAGCAATTTTCATCTTTAAATTCTTTCCTAGTAGCATTTCATTTTATCACTCTAGTATTGGCTTTTCTCTCCACTACCAACTCAGAATAATGCAACAATGTGACTTAGTTGACTTATAAAAGAAGTTTTAATGTTTAAAATAAACTAAGTTCCAAAATTATATTAAGAGTTTGAGGGCACCTAACAGTATAGATTTTTCTAAAAGCAAAATATAATATCTAAATTAAAACTATACCAAGTTTTCAAGGAAATCATCCAAGTGTTATTTTCATTAATAGCCCCTAGCAGAGGAATGTGCAGATGAACATTATGGAAGTAACATTAATGGACAGAAACTCAAGATAAGGGTAATTCAGTGAAGGGGATAGGTGACTGATCTCATAGTGTTTTCCAAAGATCACTAGCTATGTGGGATTCTAGAACCTACATAAATACACACACACACATGCTCACAAATATGCCTTGTAAACACATCACTTCGGGAAGTGCTGGGTGACAGAGTGTAAAATACTATTGCAAAATAAACCTCAGTTTTCTTTGTTTTTGCAAAGCATTTCATGTGAGTTATTTTGAATAAATCATCCAAAATGCAACAAGTCTTACTTCATTGTAAGAATTTAATTAAATTTTATGAATTTTAGTTATTTCATAGGTTAAAAATAAATTGATAACAATAATAATAATGCCTACCTGATATAGTTTATATAATTAGGAAATATATGCACTAACCAAGAATAATTTTTGATAAATTATACATAAAAATGATCATCATAGCTATTATGTACTTTACTTTTATGTTCATGATTCTTTGCATTAACATATATTTAAACATATTTCTTATTTATTTATTTTTATTTAGATAAACATATAAAAAGATATTTCTGGAATAATATGGGTTTTTCCTCTTGTTATGTTTTATGGTAAATTTAACTTTCAAGACATAGGGAATCTAGTGATTGTCATGCAAATGCCAGAACACACACATACCCACAAGCACACAAACTGCTTATGTAGTTTCAATGATTATGTATAAACCAGAGTGGGAACCTCCTGCTCTTGGAAACACATCCTTTACCATGGTTCTCACTATTTTTATGGCCAAGTTTGATGAAAGATATAAAAACTCTCACCAATATTTCTGGTCTCCTTTACAGAAGAGTATATATTTGAATCAGCATGTATGTGGTTAGAGGGGGGATTAAGTGATGATAATATGAGTATGATACGATTCTGGTGAGTTGTCCAAGTATATTAAAAGGTTATAGAATTATAAAGTCATGATTTGATAAATACATTCTAAATTGATCATCACAGCCTTTTTAATAATCAAAAGCTATGATTTGTCTTTCTGTAAAACAAAATTAGGTTTATACTGAATCACTAAGTAATAGGTTTCTAAGGAAAAACAGCTATTTAAGCAAGTTTTTGAGTAAAAATTAGGTTCACATAGAGTTGATCATGACCAAAAAATGATTCACTGTTTAAAAGTGTAAAGCACACAATTCTGAAAATGACTTTTCATGTTTAATTTAAAGAAAAAGAATGAGGAGGTTCTGGTCAATAGAAAAGTCTAAAGGGAAGAAGAACAGCCATTTAGAGACATTGTGAAGGAAAAATATAATGGCTTTGAGCCATTTGGGGGAAAAATGAACTTAGCCCTTAAAAACCAAAAAGGACTCAGGAAATTGAGAGCTTAAAAGGAATTTTTTCATGAAATGACTATAACTGCTCATAATAACATTATTCTGATAACTGAATCAACTGCAGATTCCCACAAATGGTTTTTAACCAGAATCAACTTATGTTAATTCTATATTCACAGTTTCACTGAATTTTGCACTTTAAAAGTAGCAGGAATATGTTACTTAAGAAGAGTTGATTTAGGGCATTAACTCGATGGGAAGCTAATCAATAGAGAAGATTCGTTTATAAGGAATTTAAACTCTAAGAAATAAAATACCTATCTCTGAAGAAAGATAATAATTATAAGTATTTTGCCAAATGCTCATTGATTACTTCAACTCTTCAAGACCGAGATCAAATGTATCTTCTCTGAGAAACTTTCTTTTATTTTCAGAGTGGAATTATTTATCCCTTTTCTAATTTTTAACAAACTTTAAAATATTAGAATCAGTCATTCAGTATTTATCAATAGCTATGTGGCACCCATTATATTGTGTTGGAGCTATAAACAAACAACAGTAAAAAAATCTGTCTTTAAGAAACCCAAATTCCAAAGGTGAGAAGAAAACAGCATTATTCTGGGTGAGGTATACAATATTTCTAAGTAATTTTCTCTCTCTCTCAAAAAAAAGTGGACAGAGACCTAATTCTACAGTGTGCCTTTTGGGATGGTGGTGAGAAGATGTGGGATGTAAGGTTGCAAAGAGATTTTCAGAGAGTAGATGGTGTCTGAAACAAGCCGTGAGAAAGAAAAGGAATAGCTAGGTGGGCAAAGTGAAAATGACCTATGTGTATTGATTACATTATATTAAAAATATTTCTTATTTCATCTACTCCATAGACCCTTAACCTGAGAGCAAGGCTAGGTATCATAACATTTCTTCATTCTGCTGGACTTAGAAAAATACCTGGTTTTTACACATCACTCAATAAATTATTACCAAGTAATGAAAACACAAAGAAAAGATAAAATAGTTACTCTGATGCAAGAGCCGGTTTGGACTACAGGAACATTAAGGAACAAAGATGGGGGTACCTTTAATAAAAACTTCTTGGAAATAGGATTCAGGCAAGAAAGCAGCCATGGCAACATAGTTTTTAAAACTGTCTAAACTGTCCAAGAAAGTCAAACAAAACAACGAGAACAAACATACCAGAACAAAACCAAAAACTCACAGATGTATACAACAATATTAGGTAGAAAAATATTCTCATATAACCCAAAATAGGAGTGAAAGAAGATAAACCACCATCAACTACAAAACCTACCTGTTTGTACATGAGGAAGTAGCAGGAATTAATGAAATATCTGAGAACTAAAATTTTCAGGATAACCATTAGTTATTTACTCAAAACCTCAGTGAGGATGATATGAAAACTCTAAGGGGTTAACATACTCCAACAGTGTGTGAGTGCAAAGGGATATAAGGAGGTTGATAAGGAAGGTGATAAAGTTTGCGTCTCATGCATCCTCAAAGCCAACTCCTCAGAGCCCATTTCCAGGACAAAACTGCCTTCTGAAGAAAAACTGCTAAAAATGGATTCTAAATGTGACACAACAGGGATGACAGAGACAAAAGAAAAAGAAGATCCAAATAAAATAAGGAAGAAAACAGAGCCAAGAAGTTTCAAAAATATGTTTAAAATTTTACAGATGAGGAAACTCTAGAGTTATGAAACTAGAAAAAAAATATTGTGTCTCCTATCTAAAAGTTCAGGAAAAATAATTTGGCATACAAATGAACAACAGAAAGCAATGAAGTCAAATCCCATATACACATAGTAGGTCTGGGACATGTCAAAAGTCTGCACTAGAAAGAACACAAGAACAAATACACATAGATCATGCATTAAAAGAAGTAAAAGAAGAAACACCGAATATACAAAAAAGGAATGAAAAGAATTATAAAAATGAAAATATTAAAGACAAGCAAAATATACCCAAGATTCATATATTAGGAATACCAGAGGGTGAAAAAAAGCAAGTAGCCACATTAGAACTAAAATTTTAGAGAAGTTTATGAAAATAAAATTAAAGAAGGTTTGAAACTCCATACTGAAGAAATACAACATATACATACTTGGAAAAAACTACCTATAATACCTAATACTAAGAAATATCCTAGTAAATTATGGATGTTAAAGGAAAAGAAAAGAAAGAAAAAAAAACCCTTCATGTAAACAGGTAAACAGAGAAGTGACTTGTAAGGTTGAAAAAAATTCAAATATTATCAACTTTTTAATAGAAAAATAAAGTAAAATTAGGAACACTTTCATGATACAAAAAAGAAATTCATCCAAGGATTTTATTTCTACTTAATCTGCTTTCCAAGTATAAACATTGCAGGTAAAGTGTCTTCAACATGCAAATTTTCAGGGAATATATTCCCCAGATTTCTTTCAGACAAATGAGCATTTGAAATTAAAATGATTGTAGAATTACCGATACAAAGCGGTTTATGTTAAATATGTACTCATATGCAGAACAAATTAGGAACAAAAAGAGAAATTATGCAATGGCTACATATTTAAAATAAATTTTTAAATATTTAATAAAAATATATAAAAATTTTCGCAATCAAATGAGTGTTGTGCTGCCATTCTGATAATGTTTTATGTATAATGTAGAAAAAAGTAAAAAACAATCATATTTGTATTATATCGTCCGTTTGAGTCCTTGAGAACCATGATTCTTTGTGAGAGGAAAAAATAAAATCTATGAGTTGAAAAGTTACATAAACAACATGTGGTCTAGATTTTAAATTGGGAGTAACGATTTGAACTCATGATGTATTTTATCTTAGAAAGTAATATATATTATATTTTAAAAACCTTTCCAATATCTGTCCATATAAAAGGGCTAGAAACTATGACATATCCAGGGTCAGTAACTGCCTCTATCAGAAAGACTGAGAAGCCATTTTCTACTAAATTAAAAGAAGTCTCCTTGAAAAAATCACTGATTTCAAGTCAGGAACAGAAAATGGACCAAAGAAGCTTGGAAAACCTTAAGGTTTTATAATATATAGCTTTATGAATAATGTAGCATTTTTTTTCCTTTTTCACTCTTTACCCAGTTGGTCTCTCTAACAATGAAACATTTTTTGGTTTATTTTTTTAAATAACACATTTTTTCCTTTTTCTTTACCTTTTCTTTTTTTCTTTTTTGTATAGAGTCCTTCACAATCAAGATCTAGAAAACACCCATAATTCCCCCAAAAAAACTCCTTCAAATTACCCCTTTATAATCATCCACCCTATCTGTAACTGTTGGCAACTAATGACCTACCCTCCATCATTCTGTCTTTTCAAAATGTCATATAAATAAAGTCATATCATATGTAACCTGTTAAGATGGACTTCCTTCATTAGTGTACTGTCTCTGAAATTCTTCCAAGTTTTTGCAAGTATCAATAGTGTTTTTTTTTAATTGTTGATTTTTATTCCATTGAATAAATATAGTACCACATAGTGTTTATTCACTTACCTGTTGAAGAACATTTGGTTGTTTCTAGTTTGGGGCTATTACTAATAAAGCTTCTATAAATGATCATAGGCAAGTTTTTATATGACAATAATTTTCCTTTCTCTAGTGTAAATGTCCAGGAATGGGACCGTGGGTTCATATGGTAAATTGGGAAGCATTCTCTCCTTATGGTAGGCAGGATTTTAGATGGGCTCAAGATTTCCACACTCTAGTGTACGCACTCTGCGTAATCTGTGTCTTTGAGTATGAGCAGAACTTGTAAATGGGAGAGGTCCCATGGTATTTGACATGGCAGAAGGGATTTTGCCAAGGTAACTAAAATCCATAAGCAGTAGATTTTGAGTTAAAAAAGGGAGATTATCCTGGATAGGCCTGACCTGTTCAGGTGAGATCTTAAAAATGGTCAGAGAGATGGGGAGAGAGAGGGAGAGAAAGGGAGAGACAGACAGACAGACATTGATCTTCAGGCCTGAAGGCTGAAGAAACAAATGGCCTTGTTCAGGCATGATCACAAGTCAGGGACCAGCAAGTGACCTTGAGGATGTGAAGACTCCAATCCTACTACTTATAAAAAGGACTCTGGTTTTCAGATGACACAGCATTCCTAGGTGATACCATGATTTCACCCTTGCGAGACTGAATAATGAATCCACAAAGCAGTAATTGGACTTTTTATAGAAACTGTAAAATAATAAATGGCTGTTGTTTTGAGCCACTAGGTTTCTGATGATTGTTACAGAGCATCAGGAAACAATTATACTCCTCTTCTACTTTCTGGAGATTATGAACATTTATGGTAGTTCTTTAAATGTTTTGCTTTTGCTAATGTTGACAATAAAATGTTCTGACCCTGGAGATTTGTATTTTGGAAAATTTTTTATTACAAATTCAATTTCTTTAATAGTTAAAGGGCTATTCAGGCTATTTAACCTTAGGTGGCTTTTTTTCAGATTGTTCTTTCAGTGTCATTAGTTCATTTCATCTAAGTTTTTAAATTTCTGTTTGCTTTTGTAATTTTTTTAAATGTCTGTGGGGGCTATGGTGCATACCCTCTTTTATTCATGATATTGGCAATTTGTATCTTATAGACTATACTTGGGATACCTTTAAATTGATATGACAATCTCTGTATTTTTATTTGTATGTTAATTGTCTACATTTAATGTTATTATTTATATATTTGAATTTTGATCATTATTTCTTTTCCATTTTTCTCTCTCTTTTTTGTTACCTTTTTCCACTCTAACTCTTCCTTGAGCTCTTGGCCATTTTTAGTATTCAATTTTCATTTATCTGCTGTGAGTTGGAGTATATCTCTTTTGTGAATGTGTATGCATATATTTTTTAGTGGTTGCTTTATAGACTACAAAATACATACTTAACCCCCTTAGTTATACTGAGGAAACTTTGTCACCACATATGCCCCTTTACTCTTTTCTCTTTGCTAGAGTTGTCTATGAAATTTGTGTACTTATCTATGAAATCTGCATTTACTGAAACTGCCATTTGACAATGTTACGTGTTTTAGCTATCTACTCTCAAACATGTTTTACATAACTCAAAAATAGAATACACTATTATACTCACCCAGATACCTCCTATTTCTGTTGCTCATTATTCACAGTGACCTTCCAAAAGTTATCTTCTGGTATGATTTCCCTTCCATCTGAAGATTTTAGCAATTATTTTTGAGCAGGTCTGATGGCTATAAATTCTCTTAGTTTTCATTCATCTGAGAGTGTCTTTATTTCACTTGCATTCTTGAAGGATATATTTCCTGGGTTAAGGTTCTGAGTTGATAGTAGTTTTCTTATAACAATTAAAAAAAATTTGCTACCTCTGGTCTCCATGGTCTCTAATGAAAACACTTCAGTTATTCAAATAATTGTACCCCATAACCAACATTTCTTTCTTTCTTTTTTTTTTTTTTCTGGATGCTTTCAAGATTTTTTTCTTTGTTTTGAATAATTATGAACAATGTATCTGGGCACAGATTTCTTAGAGTATGTCCTGTTTAGGATTTGCTCAGCCTTTGAATCTGTCAGTTCATATCTTTTGACAAACTTGGGAAGTTTTCATTATGTCTTCAAATATTTTTATATCAGTTAATGTGTTTTTCAGTTCTAAATTTCCACTTGATTCTTCCTTATTTTACCTATTCTTTGCTGATACTTTCTATTTTGATATTTGATCAAAAAGTGTTTCAATCATTTTAATAAAAACTACAGTAAAACCTTTTCACATAATTCAAATGTTTATGCCATCTCATCTTCGGTGTCTTTTGATATAATTTTCCTTGTGTATTGAAATTTTCATGGTTCTTTGTATGTTGAATAACTTTAGTTCATACTCTGGATATCTTGAATATTGCTTTTTAGACTTGGAGTCCTGTTTATATCCCAAAGAGAATACAGATATTTTTGTTTTAGTGATCTGTGGGCTATGAGTCCAATGTCCAATATTCAAAATATATTACAGTATTATTTAAATTTGCTTCATATTTCTGCCACCCAAGACTGTTCAGTCTATGACTGGGCAGAATTCTACTCATTAGATCAATTCTCAAAGTCTTTGTTAGGAGTAGACCCGTGCATGCACAATACTACAATGAGCCCAGAAAATTTTAAGCAACTTAATAGGATCATTTTCTCACGTTTCTCCTTCTCATCACCTACCTCTCCTACACATTCCAGTTCCATTGGTTCCCCTTTGGGATCCTCTAGGCAAATGCCACCTACTTCTAAAGAACAAGGCGGTGGGGAGGACATTTAAAACAAGGGATTTAGGCCCTATTCGCTTGGATCCCCAAGAAGAGACAGAAATATGCCCTGACCTTAGACTTTTGAGTCTTACACACTCCCTTTACCTGGCTGCCACCACTTACCTAAAACAACAGAGCATAAAGACAATAAAAGGGGGATTTCCCATTCTCTTGAGATTTAGAAGTTACCTTTCTACCCAAGGAGCCAGAATTAGAAGGTTTCTCCTGGACCTTTCTCTGTATTACAGTTTTCACACCTGGGTTTTTTATTATACTGGAGTTCAGTTCAAGCTTGGGGATGCCAGAGGAGGAAAAAGAGTAACTCACCACTAGTTTGGTGATACTTCAAAACTCTGGCCTTCTTTTACCAATCTGGCTTCTAATACTTATCCTCCCACATTTCCAAATAGTTACCCATAGGTTGTGCCTATGTTTTATACTTGAGTTCAGTGGAAGATAAAGAAGTGTATGTTTAAATCCATTTAATCCACAACTGGAACACCAAACTTTCATTTTTATGCTTTATTTTAACAACAATAAAAAAGAAGACACATTTTATCTTTGGAATTTAGACAAAAGACAACATAATATACTAAAAAGCTTATAACAAAAGAATTCACAACCCTTAAATTCAAGTCTTGACTCTACCCACTCAAAACTTTTTATTTTGGTCAGATTACTTCATGTACCTCATTCTCAAGGCTCTCATTTGCAGAATGGACAGAAGTACATACAAGAAGAAGCTTTCCAGTTCAAACATTTGGATTACATATAATCTACATTTTCAACCAGTAATATATTGGTCATGCCAAACCACTTTTTCTAATAAAGTCATAATTTCATGCTTCAAATAATCTTTAACCAATCCCAATTACATAAATTCTAATGTTTCTCATATTTTTCTGCATAGCAGTGATTATTGGACTATTTTATGATTCTTGATCTTGCTATGGCACAGGGATGAGGGGGAAAGACATTAAAACGAAAGTCTTCTACATGTGTTAATGCAATTTATTTAAAGTTAGAAATTATTATATATGAAAACACAGTCACGCATTTAGTGAAAGATAAGTAGTGATAAATAAAATTTGGAGATAACGTTCATATAAAATAATACCCACTATCCAAATGTAAAGTGACATGGATGTGTCCATACAGTTCTTGATATTGATACAATTTATCACTGGTTACTTCATAAAGATAACCAAACTTTTAAACAAGTACCTTTCTCACTGAAGTCATTATGACAACATAATTATCCTAAATTCTCCTGAAACTCTTCCTGTGTTCCACCTACTATTACCTATTCCCTCTTTAAAAAAAAATTTTATTTACTCATTTGACAGAGAGAGAGAGAGGGAGCACAAACAACGGAGCAGCAGGCAGAGGGAGAGGGAGAAACTGGGTCCCCACCGAGCAGGGAGTCCAAAACGGGACTCAAGCCCGGGACCCTGGGATCATGACCTGAACTGAAGGCAGACGCTTAACCGACTGAGCCACGCAAATGCCCCCAAATTCCCTCTTCATAGTAGCAAACTGCTGTTTATTAAATGACATTACAAGTTAGCTGAAAATTTTTATTAGCTTATTTCCTTAGATCCAATATTCCTATTGCTCATGCCAGAGTTTTCCACACAGAGAAAACATACAAGAAAATATAATTCTTCTTATCTTTGCTGTGATACTCAAGAGAATAAATTCCAAAAATAAATAAATAAATATAGTGTTAGAAAAAAGTATATAATTTTAAAGATAATGTAGAAATCAATATTTTATATTACGAAATATTTGTTATTTTAATGATCCTTTATGCCTTTATAATAATTTGAGTTAAGCAAATTCTGTGTAATGATCTTGCATTTTATTCCTATTCAAAATAGTATCCACTTGTAGTACGTAAGTCTAATGTGACACATTTTAAAATTCCATTTTCAAAACAATTTTCAGGAATGCATTATGTATGAGTATGGGTGTTTGTCATTGCTCCTTTATAAGTTTGTCATTGGATCTAAATTAGACAATGTATTCAAATCTCAAAGTACAGGGCTGGCAAATCCTATGTCTCAGTAAATCTTATTCAATTCTCCCCTGGTTCTGGTAAGCTAACAATCACATTATCAAAAGGGTAATTATAATACTTTTAACATTACCTACTAATTGAAATAGAGCTGCTCTCATGCCATCATTGTAATTAAGATACTTCAAGATAACAGATAATTTATATTTTTATTTTTACGTCGAATACCTAAAGAGATCTGACTATACTCACTTATTTTAAAAAATGCTTAAAGCTTTTAGCATTGTCTTCAGATAATAAAAAGTTATTTTAAAAACTTAAAAGAATTTTGTAATTATAATGTGAAAACTAACTTTTTCCTTTTGAAAGCTACCCTAAAAGTACTCACAACAT
Source organism: Ailuropoda melanoleuca (assembly GCF_002007445.2). NCBI lineage: Eukaryota > Metazoa > Chordata > Mammalia > Carnivora > Ursidae > Ailuropoda > Ailuropoda melanoleuca. The sequence goes on along the minus strand of NC_048222.1, from coordinate 94,550,714 downwards.
ATTTACACAGTAATAGTACTGAAGCTTTTGCAAGAAAGCATGAATACTGTCTGAAAAATCATACTTCAATAATATTTTTTTTCCTGTTCTTCATGCTTTAACCCTG
>NC_048222.1:94525570-94550419 GCF_002007445.2 Ailuropoda melanoleuca | reverse complement strand
TATATATTATAATATTATATATATAATATATAATATATATATTATATTGAGGTACTTTGAAAGGAATAAGGAATAAGGAAATTTAGAGGCTTTCAGTATTGTTATTAAATAGTAAATATAGTAAATATAGTAAATATATTTTTACTCCTTTTACTTTAGAGCTATTACAATCATATAAATGATAGTGTTCGACATATATGTTTGATGAAGAGATATGTGTGTGTGTGTATATATATATACACACACACACACAGACTGTGATGATATATATAATATAATAATAAATGAATAGAACAAGTTGCAGAGTAAATTTCCTATTAAAAACAATAAGAGAAATTCTACATGTAAAGATATCAATCTGAATATATTCACAAGAACGCAGAAATAATTGTTCAAAAGTGCAGAACTACCTGAGAGAGTTTAGTAATTCAGAGAAAAGAGGTATGAAGGGGAAAGACTGAAAGATTATTAAACTTCTCTGTAGGCAATCTGCATTGTTTGAATAGTAAAAGCAGGTGTATATTACTTGTTTAATGAACAATTTATTACCAGGAGAAATCATAAACAACTAACAATCATATTTTTAGAAGCCCTCACTCTGGAGGCAAACAATAAATAACTTGTAACTACAGAGAACAAAGTGAAAGTTGCTGGAGGGGAGGTAGGTGAAGGATGGGCTAAATAGGTGATGGGATGGGGATTAAGAAGTGCACTTGTTGTGAAGAGCACTGGATGTTATATATAAGTGATGAATCACTAAATCCTCCTCCTGAAACCAGTATTACACTATAAGTTAACTAGAATTTAAATAAAAATTTAAAACAAGAAAGAAAGAAAAGAAAAAAAGAAAAGAAAAAAAAGAAAAAAGAAAAGAAAAGAAAAGAAAGAAAGAAAGAAAGAAAGAAAGAAAGAAAGAAAGAAAGAAAGAAAGAAAGAAAGAAAGAAAAATGAAGGAGAAAGAGACAGATAAATAAAAGCCACCTCTCTGGCACATAAACATATTTAAATGTTTCTCTTCATAATGACTTCATTTAACTAGTTAAAAAAAAAAAACTTACATACTCCAAAGTTCTACTGACAATATCTCAGTATAATGTGTATCTTTAGTTAAAATATCTATAAATCCCAGAGAAATTAGTCATTGCTAGAGCACACAGTTGCTTTCATAAATAATCCTATTTCAAACAGTAAAAAATACTCAGTTGTTATTAGTAAAAAGGTCTGTAGTAATCTGATAATAGTTTTAGATTTTAAATAGTATGAAAAGTCTTCTTATGAATACGGAAGACAAATTTGTGTACCATTTTTGGAAACTGAATTATTTCAGTTTAAATTAACAATTCATTGTATTTCTAGTATTTATTCTACTTTCCAAATAACTCACTGTATGGATCAGAATTATCTGTCATTATTAGAGAAATAGTTTTTATGATAAATTCATGTAAAGTATTTTATGGCTATAAATTATCAATCGGCCAAAAATCAGTTAAACAGTATGATCCTGCAGTTAGTTACTGACTTAAAATTGCTTTACAAATACATCTTTAATGACAGAAGTAAATCCAGTGATTGTAGTTTTCTTAAAAGTATAAACACTGCACTGCTTCATGTTGTGTTTATCTAGTAAAATATCACTCTACCTAAAATTGCATGCATTGATAATATTGACGACCTCCCAGTACTACGAATGAAAAGTTTCCTGCCCCCATCAAAAAAAGCTCACATTAGGAAATTTTCTCCTATGATTAATTTCATTTTCCATTATCAATTTCTCCCTTTCCACTGGGTAGTCTCATAAGTATGCAAACACTATGTCCCTATTAAAAAACAAAAACAAACTACAAAAAAGCAAAAATAAGAAATTTCCCCATCATGCCTCTAGATACTACCTCATCTTTTCCCTCTGCTTTCAGGTAATCTTTCAAAGTTTTTATGATTTCTGTCTTCACTCCCCATCTCATATTTCCTACTGTAGGCACTCTCCCTAGACTTCTCACAACATCCCACTGAGACTGCAGTTTCATAAATGACTTCTGAGTGGTCAGTGACATTGCTTCCTTTGGTTATTCTACCCTTGCCTGCACTCTTGGTATCACTGTTTCCCCTTCCGTTTCTTCAACCCTACTTTCTGCATACTTATTATCGTTCCCTGAATTCCATTCATCTGTCTCCTTAAATAGGAAGATTTACCTTTGTGTCTGTCCCCTTTGTAGGCCACCTCATCAAGTTCTATGACTTTAAACACAATATTTGTGCCAATAACTCCCAAATCTATGAATTCACTTCTTACCTGTCCCAAGAACTCTGGATTTATATACTCACACCTGCTTTCTTTGCTTCTCCACTGGGATACATAACATGCAAACTTAATGCGACTAAAACAAAACCTCAGATTCCCACAACAACCTTCTACCTACACTAAGCTACGCTTTCCCACATCATCACCTTCCATAGCTCTAGGGAAGTAAGCAGCATTATAATCAAATAAGTAATCAAATAAATTACTAGTCTGTCCGCTCCTTCTTCACATATCCATTCCACCAGCAAAGCCCTGATGGCTTTCTTGCAGAACAAATCTCAACTCCCACCTCATTTTCCATTAGCATGCCAAATGGCTCTCCATCTTTTTCAATAATTAGCTTGCTGCCTAAAAGGCTACTGCTCTCTTTCTTTAAATATTTATTTATTTATTTTTGAGAAAGAGAGAGTGAGCAGAAGTGGGGAGTGGGGAGTGGGTAGAGGGAAGAGGCAGAGGGAGAGAGGGAATCCTCAAGCACATTCCCTGCTGAGTGTGCAGCCCACCGCTGGGCTTGATCCCAAGACCCTGAGATCATGACCTGAGCCAAAATCAAGAGTAGGCTGCTCAACGAACTGAGCCACCCAGGCACCACCAGAAGGCTATTGCTCTTAATCTTTAAATCTGTCTTCTTGGAATTCTGAACTCAGCTTTAATATTATCTCCTCAGTAAGGACTTTGTAGCATTAACATACAAAATGACTACTTCATCACTTTCTATCACACCACCTTATATGCATTCTTTATGCACACTTAATGTAATGTGTGACTTTATTTTTCATATTTTTAAATTTTTAAGTAGTGTATTATTTTCCATGTTAGAATATAATTTTCAAGACTAGAGACCTTGTTTGTCAACTTTTTTTATTGTATCTCTAGTGCCTAGGACACTGCCTGGCAGTTAGTAATAGTAAATAAATATTGGTTAAATAAACAAATCCACAAATAAATAAATGATTTAAATGAGAGTGCACCTAGAGGTTAAACAAGAAAATGTATGACCTCTGATCTTAGCATCAAGCCATTTTTTAGCTTTCTTTTCCCTGCCTTATTTTAACCATTCCTTGGATCAGTTATATATCTAAAATATCCATCTATCTTCTCTCCTCTTCCATTTCTACTTCCTCTTCTCTCTCCCTCTGCCTCTCTGTCCAAGAAGGTATATATTCTCTCCTGGCTAAACACAACTACATGGATTGATGCCACTTAATGATGTCCATCAACATTTCAGAATAAAAAAAAAAAGTCACACCATTTCATAGTTGGATTTAACCTTAAAAGGGAGTGGTCAGTAATCTTTGGCAGTTGGTAATTTTAGAATCAGAGCAGTACAACTTCAGAATGTAAACTTCAAGGCCTCAATGCTTGAGGTCTTCAATTTGAGTTCAACAGTGATTTGCAGCACCGATGAGCTTTCCAAAGTCCTGCACTGGACAGATTGCCTCCTCAGCCACTAGGTTTGAAATGAATCTCTATTTTTTCAACTGGTTTCTCTTTAAACAAGAGAAATTTACATCACAGATAGGTAGTCATTCTCTTCCTAGTATCTTACTACTTCAGTACCTGACCTGCTCATAATGATCCGGAGAGGTAAAAACACACTGCGATGTGAAGTACCTGCAAGTAAAGGAGAGAAGGACCAATCCTCAGTTTGTATTAGAGGAAGAAAAGGAAATAACTATGTGTGAAACCAGGTTCAGGCTGGGCCCTGCACATGCACTATCTCATTCAGGACACACAACAACATGACAAGGTAGGTAATAAAGGTGCTCTTTTTACACATGGAGGAACGTGTTTACCGAATAACTTGCACAAGAATATTATAAAAAGAAAACAACAAAAAACAAACAAAAAAACATGTAGATATCAAGCCCAAGCCTTTCAAACATGAATGTTCTTTCTGTAAGAATAAAATGTAAGAGAATACTTATGTAGTTACTTTCGAGTAAACATTTTACGTTTTCAATTTCAGAGCACACTGGAAGTGAAAGATGCATATCATATTATACATGATATTACCTTTAGTATTTGTCTAAAATTTTAAAAGCCTGTTGCTCATTATCTTTTTCAGGGAAAAACACTTTTTTTTTCTTTTGACCAGTTATTTCAAGTTCCTGTTTATCTTGACAATACTTTGTCCACACAAATCAACATTTTGAATAAGAAATTAGCATGCATACGGATATCTACTTCTTTTAAATTAAAAATGCAGTTTAGATTCAAAAACGAATTCCACCCTCACTCTCCATCCCCAAATGCTTCATAGATGAAAATTAAATGCTTACAGAAAGTCAATTATGCTACAATAACTAAAAAGCAAGTTCCTGCGTTTTTCTATTGAATGATAAAGATGGTGATACACAGGACAAATATAATATTATCAAGGGACATTTTTGTATTTTGTATTTAGATGTTGTCAAGAATATATTTATATATCCCTGTGCTGCTTATTAAGGATCTTCTTTTGACTCTGAGCTTGGCAATTTCAGATAAATATTTATGCTCAAATTCATATAAGGATATACATACTGGGTATGAAAAAATTATGCTGATTTTATCTAGACATAAATTAAGTATTTTTAAATGAACAGGAGAAATTATTTATGCCAATATAAATTGATGATAGTTATTTCTGAATGGTAGGATATTTTTCTTTTATTCCTTAGATTTTCTACATTTTCTAAAATGACTGAGGCTGGGTGGCTCAGACAGTTAAGTGTCTGCTTTCAGCTCAGGTTATGATCCCAGGGTCCAGGGATCCATTCCCACATCAGGCTCCCTGCTTAGCAGGGAACCCGCTTCTCCTTCTCCCTCTGCATGCCGCACCCCCTGCTTGTGCAAGCTCTCTCTCTCTCTGTCAAATAAATAAATAAATAAAATCTTTAAAAATAATGAATAAAATAAAATGACAATGCATTGTTTCTTTATTCAGAAATTAACATTGCTATAAATATTTGCCTGTAGTAGTATTTAATATACTTAGCCTATTATAACTATCTAAATATTATTATATTAAATAAAAACTTCCAAAATTTATTTTTGATAGAAACTTAGGTATCAGCTAAATGCCCATTTTATATAGCTTATTTTGGAAAAAGTGTTCATTTCAAGGTAGAACAGATAAATCTTCCATTTAAGATGAATATGCATCTTAAATATAAATGTAGTATATAAATTATATATACATAATATTTCAGGTATTACTGAATATATTTGAAAGCCTTAAAAAACAACAAAAACCTACTATTTAATCCCTGCCTTAAGCCATTTCTTAATTTTAGAACCATTTGCTTTCTGGAGAGGTTTGGTCTAACACAGAGTTTTATTTTTAAATAAGAAAACCCATGGCACTTCATACTACTGTTCTTCATTTAGCTAATTTCTATTCTCTCACACTTTACTATAGACAGCAAGGAAAAAACAGATCATATCTTTAACTCTCTTCCCGGAAATATCCTTCACTAGTTCATCAGTTAATTAGGTGCATTTTCTCTCTCCACACTACTTTAGGCAACAGTGTTGTCAAATTTCTTCCGTTTTGTTAACAAGAAACACCTGCCTCTCCAACTTCCAATAACATTTACCTATCTCTCACTTAAGTTCTCAGCAACAGGCTTTTGAGGGCAATTAGGCTTTTTCTAACAATCTCTTTAAAGCCTATAGGCTTTCACTAACACTCTTCTCAAGGTCCCTCCAGCTTCTAACTGCACCCAGTCTCATATTTAGATTCTGCTCTGGTACCATCAGTTCAAATAAGTTACTGTAGCGGGATGGTGAACTTCAGTAAATTGTGTTTTTCAATAAAGGACACACTATTTCTGATTATCCCACATGCCTTTCCAGAAACTTGCCTTTGCCCCAGAAAAAGGTAGAGACATTTCCTCTTTTCTTGAAATTGGGTGGGTCTTTGTAACTGCCTCAATCAAACAGAATATACAGAAATAACATGGCATAACTTATAAGACTAGGTTAGAATAGGAAATATAATTTCTGCCAAGTTCTGTCCTTTGGGACATCTACTCTAGGAATCCATTTACTATAGTAAAAAAGCCCCAACTCACTGAGAGACCACATGTACTTCAAGTATTATAGTTGAAGGCCAAGAAAAGGTACCAGCTTGTCAACCACCAGCAAGTATCAACCACCATAATGTGCGATTAGCTGAGTCCCCAAACATCACTGAACAGAGACAAATGCCCCCCCCCTTAGGACTGTCTAAAATTCTGATTTGAGCATACAAAATAATTGTCTTGTATCACTAAATTCTGGGATGTTTTTACAAAGCAGTAAATAACCAGAACAGTAAGAATTGTCAAGAACAGATGAACAGAAGAAACACCTGGGTGGCTCAGTCGTTAAGCGTCTGCCTTTGGCTCAGGTCATGATCCCAGCATTCTGGGATCAAGCCCCATATCAGGCTCCCCGCTCCGCGGGAAGCCTGCTTCTCCCTCTCCTACTCCCCCTGCTTGTGTTCCCTCTCTTGCTGCCTCTCTGTCTGTCAAATAAATAAATAAAATTTTTCAAAAAAAAAAAAAAAAGAACAGATGAAATATATAAAATTGATGGCAGTCCATTTGGGATGGAATATCATAGGTTCAATGATGTAGTCAATTGTTTAAAGATGACCAATGTGAGGCACCTGGGTGGCACAATGGGTTAAGCGTTCAACTCTTGGTTACTACTCAGGTCGTGATCTCAGGGTTGGGCTCTGTGCTCAGCATAGAGTCTACTTTAAAAATTCTCTCTCCTTCTTCCCCTCCCCCACATGCTCCCTGTCTCTCAAATAAATAAAGCTTTAAAATGAAATAAAATAAAATATGATCAATGCATTACTTGTAAAAAAATGCAGAACAAAAAGATGAATTTTTTTCATTAATCATAGTTATAAGAAAGGAAGAATTCAATTTTGGTCTCCCGTGAGACTAAAAGTTCCTTGAGAGTTGAGATCATTGTTGAGATTTTTACAAAGGTTTTCAATGTTATTATAATGAATAAATAAATGAATGAATGATTGGAATAATGACTAAGTGATGTAATAGCAATACCTCTATACCGATCAGAATTAACAATGGGCATTTAGACCCCTAAAACCCAGGAAGTGACTGTAGGAACTGCTGCTTCTCCCCACATAGAATAGACACATATCACATACACACACAAACACAAACACACTCTTAACAAGATTTTAAAGACTCATCAAGCTATATGAGGGTAAAGACATTTCTAAGTCAAACTTTTTGCTTTTTTATTTTAATGAATGACAACATGAGGTTATAATATAATATTGTAAATATCAGTAGTTGTAAGATTTTAAAGTTGGTAACGTTTCATGGTTTTTTTTTTTTTCACCATTTATAACCCATAAAATGAAAACTCTAGATCTCTACATATAGACATCAAACAAGAAAAAGAAAATATCTATTAGGGGTTTTTAAAAATTTTTTATTGACGTATAACTGACATACAATATCCTATTAATTTCAGGTATAAACCATAGTACACCATATTAGTTTCACATACAGACATGATATGTAATAGGTTTTTGGCCTAATAATTAATGTAGAAATGTTTAGCATCATATGTGTTCCTTTGCAAACATAAATTTCAAATTATTTAAAATTCAAGTGATTTGACAGTACCCAATCTCTATGTCTCTGAAAATACTGTCTGTGCCTAAATTACTTCAAATAGTTAAATCAATCTCTTAAACTAAAAACATTTTTGTATATAAAGCTATTGGTGTGGTGCATCTGACATCTGGACCAATTGTCAGCTATAGATAATTATGTCCCTTAATGTTCCATGCATCTATTTTCAATCCAGTTCAGCCCTTGTAATTAAAAACTCTTTAAATAGGATACAGCTTTTTTGGATAATGCAAAATCCTGATTGAATTCAAAAGAGAGATGTGATATCACAGAACCTTTGTCTGTAAAAAAGTCATTACATCTTAAAAGCTTTCAACCTTCCTGCTAAATCAATGTAAGGTATCCTATACATGTCTACTAAGATAGCAGTTTAATAAGACTTGAAAATCTCTACTGAATGTATAAATATCTCTGGCACATAAACTTCCTACTTAAAATTCAATTAAGTATAGCTAAAATATTTGTGACTTTTTTTTGATTGATAATAAAAACTTACTGTGTTGATTATGGGTAAAAAGCAATAAAACTATTGAAATTTAGATGCTGGGCCATTAGTAAGGTTTCTTCATTGTCTAAATCGCTCCGGGCTCTCATTCATTTCATTCCCGAGCACACAATAAATGGCAACATGTAGCAGACCATCAAATTCATTCATAAATGCTTAAAAATCTAAAGTCTGACTATCTACCAACATAGGGTTCAGGTTTTTGCATCACAGATTTCATTAAAAGTTGCAAATAATGTGCATTCTATATTATTTCAGGAAGTTCTTTCTTAAACTAGCTCTCCTCCACAAGAATCTCTATAGAAATATATATATATATAGAAATATATAATACAATATAATTTTATCATATTTTATCCAGTCTTCCTACCACCATTTCCCAATCTATGCACTGCTGATACATTAGTCAATCAAAGAATCTTCTTAGCCCCAGAAAAGTGTCAAGTTACTAAGTACAGTAAGAGTCTCGAATCCTGGACAGATGGCACAAAGAAAATCAAAAGAATTCATTTATTCCTTGCTACTATGTAGATCAGATGTCAGCAAACTCTGGCAAAAGAATTAGTCTCCTGTTTTTATAAAAAGTTTTACTGGAACATAGCCATGTTCACTTGGTTACATATTGGATATGGCTGATTTCACACTACAATGGCAGAGGTGAGGAGTTGAAACAGTAATCAATTGGCCCACAAACCTAAAATACTGACTATCTGGCTCTGTAAGAAAAAGTTTGCTGATCCTTGACCTAAATCATTAGAGTTGCTGTAATTTCTATCCTTTCTGAGCCAGTTTGTTCGATCCTTATTTTTTGGCTTTTGAAATACCTAGATCCTTTTTTTTTCTCGGTTTGGTCAGACTAATTATGTTTTGCTTGCAATCAAGAATATAACTGTTCACCAAATGGGTTCCAGGAGTTGGGGCAATCAAAAGATCCTCTAGGAAATGTGGAGTATTTGGAAATGTTTACTCACACTGAGATGGGGAAACAGCAGTGAGGCTGCTGTTTAAAGACCAAGACGAGATGATAACTCCCCATGATATGCAGTTGCACAACAGTGGCTCTACCAACTGTGGCACCTGGATCTTGGAAATAACTAAGGGGAATCCTACCCCCTACTGCCAAATTATTTGAGTATCACGAGGCATGTGGAAACTGTGAAGTAGGATGCTTACTTATGTCAACACAGGATTACACAAAGTAAGAAAATTCTTTTTCTGAATTAAGATGAAGTTGGTTTCTCCTGTTTACAACCAAAGACATTTAACTGATCCACCCTAACTCAGGGCTGACTAATATGAAATCCTCTGTAATGCAAGGCTGACGTCATTGCTCCTGCTTCAAAGATGTAAAATGACCACTATTTGTTTCTAATATGTGAAATGCAAAACATTATTGGGAGTCTCTTGAAACAACTGCGTGAAAAGTTACATTTTACCTTCAACAAACTGTAACAGTTATAAGGAGACTTCTCTATATAATACAGATTAGTAAACATCTTAGATAATTATCTAACATTATAAAGTATAGAACTAGCCAAAGAGCCACTGTACTTACCCATTTCAATGAAAATAATAAAAATGGTGCTTTCTTTCTCATAAAATATTAAAATAAAAATGTGTTTTTTGTTATCACTGCTGTATTTATTTTCTCTTATCCATCTCCAGAGTTGTCTAACGCACTGCTTTTCCTTGCTTTGGTAGCTTTTATGTTACACAGTAAAAAGCAGCAGTTGTCAAGTATACATAAGACAACTCTCTTATTTGTGAAGGTCTAGATTAATTGAGGTGGACTTGTTAAATTATCTGAGCAGATGGAGGATGGAGAAATGTGCTTAGAGTTTATAAGGCATCTTATGCTGAATGCTGTGATCTTGGAAGCTTCAGGAACAGAGCTCATTCATGTGTTTGACATAGAAATCAAATAGCTGCCAGATTTTATGGGATCATACTGGTTTACAAATTGAACGTGTCTACAGTGTCTGATATAAATGGAGAATGACAGACCCCTTTCTTAAATACACTGGATTACTTCAAACATTTAAAACCTTTAAAAAAAACTGAGGATGCTGGTTCAAGTGGGCTTGGCAATGAGGAGACTGAATATCTTACCAACACGGAATGATTAAAAATCAGAAAATGAGGATGTCTTAAGAACAAAAAAGGGCAAAATTCCTTTCATCCTATTGTCAGAGTAATATGCTACATGACTGATAAAGTTTCTATAATACTGTGATCTTAGAATTATTTATCATTTCTGTTTATAGATGAAGAACCAAAAGTGAATCATGTTCTCTGACAGTAACAAGAGTAGATAGAGGGACCAAAGTTTCTTAATAAACAGGATAGATAATATTTAATGATCACTGGATACAAAGTCAGAGGTAGCTATAAAATTTTAGAATGGTCCTTAGGTTTCTGGATACTGGTAATATTTTTTTTATAATAGAATAAAAAAGAGGATATTGGTAATGAATAGAGTGGCTGATTTCCAATTTAATCCATTCATATTTAAATTACATAAGCATTCATTTTCAGACACAGTGTATACATCAGTCTGTGTCTATTCAGACAATAGAAACCCATATTAATTTAAACAGGGGTGCTTAATATTAAAGAATTATTAAGCTCTGATAGGAGGGCAACTACAAAGGATTAAAAAGAACTCAAAAGAGTACCCTAGGAAAACATCAAGTAAGGATAAACTTGGAAGGGGGGCTCCTCCTTAAGGCTGGATTTCAGCCTTTAATTGAGAATATATGCTTATTGCCCACTGGATAGTAGAGATATTTGTTGTTTCCCAGGTCAGAGGTGGTCCATAGGCAGCAGGAATTTACTTTCTAGGGAGAAGAGTCTAAGCTGGTTTATGGGCACACAGATAGGCTTGGGTGCTTCTGTGGGCATGAGGCCTGGGGTATGTGGCATCTGCATCACTAGGGCCTCAGGAAGGTGGTCACTGTGTTCAGGCCAGCACCACACAGTCATTGACAGACAGCATGCTCAGGAATGCAGCTGAGGCAGGGCACCACCAGTCTCTACACACTCATACCATTGATCATTCAATAGGAGCAATGAAAGGCAAAATAAGAAACATACAAAACTGGAAAAGTAATCCTCTTTCTCCTGCAGTGTCTCTCTGTGACCTCTACTGACAAAGCTTAACTTCCGGCTATTTGTAAATAAGAAAAACTTAAGAGTCCGTTTCAGAGCAGGTGCTATAGGGTGAATTTGAAGCTGAGGCAATAAATTGATAATGGGCATAATATGAAAGGAGATGAAGACATAGATTTGAGTGTTGTCAATTAATTGGTGATTTTTTAAGGCATAGTGGTTGAAGATAAACCTATGAAAAGTGTGTAGTTAGAAAAGCAAACTGATTCCCAGGGTACATCAATATTTAATAGATGGGGAATGGGAAAAGAACAAGTAAAGGATACTGAGATGCAAAGGGTCAGAGAAAAGTAAAAAATCAAGAGGCCACAATGTCCCAGTAATAACTTTCATGAGCTTTTTTCCTGCCCCTCAACCTCCCATTCGCATTATCTGCTTCACGTTATACCCATACTGGAGTTTTCTCGGTTTTCAAATAGGCACTGATTCTCTGGCTTCAATATATACATCTCCTTTTTTAATCCCAGGAATTTTCCTCTTCCTCAGATCACACCATCATCCAGCCCATATCCATTTCCTTTGCTTGTTTACTAACTTCTATTCATTTTTTCTGGTCTCAGCTTAAATGTGATGAAATTTAGGAAACTTCCCATAATATCTACCTGATACTAACTGTGTCACTCCTGAAATGTGCTCTCGGTCTAGAAAGAAAGTCTAACACTCGGGGCACCAGGGTGGCTCAGCCGTTAAGAGACTGTCTTAGGCTCAGGTCACATTCCCAGTGTCCTGGGATCGAGCCCCACATCAGGCCACCTGCTCCAGGGGAAACCTTCTTCTCCCTCTCACACTACCCTTGCTGGTGTTCCCTATCTCGCTGTCTCTCTCTGTCAGATAAATAAATAAAAACAAAACAAAAAAAAGAAAGAAAGAAAGAAAGAAAGAAAGAAAGAAAGAAAAAGAAAGAAAGAAAGAAAGAAAGAAAGAAAGAAAGAAAGAAAGAAAGAAAGGAAGAAAGCCTAACACTCATATACAAAACAGAGTAATGAGTTCATGGCACAGACTATGTATGCTGAATTAATTAGTGAATAAATAAAGGGAAGCAAAAACTCAAATGTAAGCTTTGGAAAATTAAGATGTGGATTAATCTTATTCATCAGCTTTATACAGTAGGGGATCACTCATAAATTTTGATGTCTTTTTCATTTCTTCATTTGTAAAAAACAAACAAACAAAACAAAACAAAAAGCCTGTTAAAAAGAATTATGTGTACCAAGTATGTCATATGCCATTGAATAATGCCAATTCCCCGAAAGGGTCCACATCCTAACCCCTAGAACCTGTACATATGTTTCCTTATAAAGCAAACAAGACTTTGCAAATATGATTAAGGATTCTGAGACACAAGTTATACTGTATTATTGGATGGGCCCAATGCATTCACTAGAGTTCTTATGAGAAAGAGGTAGTAAAGCTAGAGTCAGACAGAAGGCCATGTGACAAGGGAAGGAGAGAGAAAGAAAGAGAGACTGAAAAATGCAGGCTGCTGGTTTTGAAGATGCAAGACAGGCCCATTAGCCAAAAAAATCCAGGCAGCTTCTGGAAAGTAGAAAAGTCAAGAAAGCAAATTATTCTCTAGACCTTTCATAAGGAACATATTTTAGAAATTGTGTGCTCCAAAACTGTAAGAGAAGTAAACTGTAGAGTTGTTTTAAGCCACTAAGTTTGTGATAATTTGTAATAGCAACAATAGGAAACTAATACACCAATATTCTTTAGCTCTCTCATTCCAACTTTCTCTTAAAGCCACTTTTAGTCAAATGTTCGCCCCAATTACTCCACTCCAAATACTTCTGTCAAAGACACCAATGATTTTGTTCTATTAAATCTAATGATCAGTTCATAATATTTACTATACGTAACCAATCAGTAGCAGAAACCGCATTTAGTTACTGTCATTACTAATGGAGAAACGGTATATTTTACAGAATATTTCACAGAAATTTTTAAAATCTTCTTTAAAATCTTTTAAAAAATCTTTAAATAGCAGTAAATAAAATATTAAATGAAAAACACAACTTCTATCTACATAGAATACACATAATAATCTATAGCCAAAATATTATGGATTAATATACGGGTGTAATTTCAGTATACAAAAAAAGTTTCACTTCTATATATAAGAAATAATCCATTAGAAAAAGTAACACAGAATTTATGATACAGCAAAAGGTACCTAGGAATAAATCAAAATATGATATAAAATTCATTTTATAAAAACTGAAGGTTTTCTTATAGGACATTTAAAAAGATCCCAATAAGGTAAAGGCATACGACGCTCACACACTGAATAGAAAGATTTGATATCGTGCCAACAAGTAAAAAAAAAAAAAGTTGAGCAGAAATACCTTAACAAAGGCTTAAAAATGTTCATCTTGGGGGCGCCTGGGTGGCACAGCGGTTAAGCGTCTGCCTTCGACCAGGGCGTGATCCCGGCGTTATGGGATTGAGCCCCACATCAGGCTCCTCTGCTATGAGCCTGCTTCTTCCTCCCCCATTCCCCCTGCTTGTGTTCCCTCTCTCGCTGGCTGTCTCTATCTCTGTCAAATAAATAAATAAAATCTTTAAAAAAAATGTTCATCTTGGTACCAGAATAGGCAAAGGTAGCGTCACCAAATAGAAAACTGATATATATATACAAACACTCTTATTTAAACTTCATATTTCAGAGGGACCACTGCAGATCAGTGGGAAAACTGCCTATTCAAAATTCAGTCCCAAGAAATTGGGACTGAGGGGTTGTCTGACTCTTGATCTCAGCTCAGGTCTTGATCTCAGGGTTGTGATTTCAAGCCCTATATTGGGCTCCACATAAATAAATGAATAAATAAATAATAAATAAATAAATAAATAAATAAATAGGGACTGGAAAGGTCACACCTGATAAATTAAACAATAAGTTTTTAAATATATATTTGATAAATGTTTAAGAAATGCAAGTGAGGTGAAAAATAAAATTTGGGAGCACGAGTAAAAATCAGTAAAGGAAGCAGATTGATTTGAGGAGGAGCCCACTATGGGCTTGCAAAACATATCAGTGACCCATTGTCTTCAGCTGGGTGGTAAATAGGAATTTGTTTGAAAGATTCTTTTAATTATATATATACAAATGCATAATAAAGGTGTTATATGGGTTTGATATGTACAGTGGCTTCCATTCTAATAAATACAGAACAGTCAATAAAATTTAAAAGAACTATATTCAAAGTAGGGATTTTGGATGGTAAATCCAGAGACAAATATGTGGTAGGAGAAATAAGGACCTCAAAGGAATAAAAGATTGAATAGGAATTTACTTACACCAAGGAGATGGGTTTTTAACTCTTTATATGCTATATAGAAGTTTAATTTTAAAAAAGTTAAAAACACAAAACAAAGTAGATAAATTCAAGTTCCTTAAGCATACAATATTGGTATACACAGAACATAACTCCCAAGTTCCAAAGGGCAAGTATCTTCATCTGTTCTCTTAATTGTGAAATCCCAATGGGTTAGAACAGTGCCTGGTTGTATTAGGTGCACAATTGATATTTTTGGAATAAATGTGTTGAATGAATTAATTAAGAGTACAAAAATGCACAAGAACACATGGTTTTGGAGGGTCTTACTGATTGGGCTGTAGCTGGTGGTAATTTATGTGGCTGCGGACTTTTTTTCTCTTTGCTTATATTGTTCCTTCTGTTTGCTGTGTGGATGTGTACTTTTTTTTCATTATCTTTGAACCTGTTACACCTCCTTATTTCCTATTAGCCTTTTTTACTATGGACAGATAAACAAGATGTTAGAGAATGGTACACAGAAGAAACAAAAGGCTAAATGCTGAGGAATCTGTTCTAGACTTAATGGAGTAAAAGCAATCTTAAGGGTTCTTCTGGATTATCCAATTTGTTTCAATCAAAATATGAATAAAGCAAATAATGACAAACATAGTCTACTTGCAACCTGATTAGTTGCCTAATCATTATATTTATAGCAACAAACGTTTACTTCCATTAGCAATTTAGACATTATTTTGTATCAATCACATAATTATCTAAGAAACCAGACAAGTAAAATATTTCTTTAATCGGGTGAAAACATCCTGATTTTAAGTACTAAAATATTCTAAAATTACTTTTTACTTTTATTTCCAGGAGGAAGAGCTTTAAGATATGAAAGAATGTTGATTCCAAATTTTTTTTTGTTTGTTTTCAGAAGATAAAAGTCCACCCTTAGATAATTTAGAAGGGAAACATTTTGCATAAAAGGAAAAGCATATGTAGAATATAAGAAACAGAGCAGAGGATGATAGGAGAAGGATGAATGGGAAGAAATCAGAGAGGGAGGCAAACCATGAGAGAGTCTTAACTCTAGGAAACAAACTGAGGGTTACTGGAGGGGAGGTGGGTGGGGGGATGGGATAACTGGGTGAGGCACGTTAAGGAGGACACGTGATGTGATGAGCACTGGGTGTTATACTCGCAACTAAGGAATCACTGAACACTACATCAAAAACTAATGATGTACTACATGTTGGCTAATTGAATTTAAAAAAAAGAAAAAAGAAAAGCAAAGAATTATTTTAAAAAATAATATGATATTCTCAAATGAAAAATCAGCATAAATGGATTTTTTAAAGTTATGCCATATTATTACAAGACATCCGAAAATTAAGGAAAAATAATTATATCAACTTTTTTTTTAAAAGATTTTATTTATTTATTCAACAGAGATAGAGACAGCCAGCGAGAGAGGGAACACAAGCAGGGGGAGTGGGAGAGGAAGAGGCAGGCTCACAGCAGAGGAGGCCTGACGTGGGGCTCGATCCCATAACACCTGGATCACGCCCTGAGCCGAAGGCAGACGCTTAACCGCTGTGCCACCCAGGCGCCCCATATATCAACTTTTTGATAAATTAACTGGTTCTTTCTCTTCATAGGAAGAATGTTCTTTTATGAATAGATACAAAATCAGAGCCTTCTGATATATGAAATATGGTCATTATCATATGCCCTATAAGGTTTTTTCCTAAGTCAGAAGTCAAAAATTGTGTTTAATCTCCTACCGATGGTTAATTACTCAAACTATTAGTAGTTCTTAGAACTACTAATTTAAATCTCCTTATGTTCTACATTTAGAAACACTCGAAGGAGATACAGATAAGAATTATTTCTTTGGACCAAAAAACCACAATCTAGATAATTAAGAAATTGTTCCCTAATTAATTTTAAAACTCTGTTTTAGCACCCTTCAATAAATTGTCAGGCAAAATATGCCATTACTGAAATATTCAGAAAGACTTACCTAAGTCCCTTAAGTTTATTTTTCCAGAATGTAAGGAGTGAATAGCTGTAACACTGAAGAGCTTTAAATAATACTAAAAGCTCTGAGTGTACGAGGGTATTTACAAATTCAAAACAAATAATGAAAAGATATGAGAACCTTTGGTGAAGATGCAAGCTTCAGTCTCAGACTTTTTTATTTGTTTAAATTTAATCAAGTTTTTATTTAGATAAAATTAATATTTTTCAAATAGAAGGTAGTTTTTAAATGTAAACAAATATTCTTTCATTTAAAATTGAGGAAAGGAGGGGCACCTAAGTGGCTCAGTCAGTTAAGTGTCCAACTCTTGATTTCAGCTCACGTCATGATCTCAGGGTAATGAGATGGAGCTTGGTGTGGGGCTCTCTGCTCAGCATGGAGTCGGCTTGAGATTCTCTCCCTTTCCCTCTCTCTCCCTCTCACTCTGCCCCTCCCCCTCCATGCATGCTGTCTCTCTCTCTAAATAATAAATAAAATCTTAAAAAAATAAAATTAAAAAGAGGAAAGGAAACCAATAGTACTATAGGAGTTCCTAGTCAAATTTACCCTAAAAGTATAATACATTTTAATACATGTATTATTATGTATTAGGTATTGTGTATTTTGTATATATAATATATATATATATATTATTAGCATAAATTTCCTTTTATTTTTAAAGAAAAGGGGTTCAAGTTCTTTCCCCCTTATAGAGAAAAAAGCCAGATAAAAAATATTATTTCCAAGATATACATTTCATCTTTATCATATGCTTGTTAATATGACATATAAAGAGGTATTTAATATAAAGTTACCACAATGTAAGTTATTTATATTTAATTTTGATTACTATTATACATAGGAAAAAGCATTTGGTTGGATAGTACTTCAAGATATCTACCTGAACATATATATATTACATTATATGTGTGTGCATATATATGTCATGTATGTTACACTTCATATTACATTATGTATATAACATTTAGAGAGAGAGAGAATATACAGTATATTTTGGCAATGTTTAAAATTGTTGATGATTTTCTCCTTTTTAAAGCATTTACAGCTATAACACTATATACTCTTGATAAAAATAACCATATTTCTTTGAGCTTTCCTTTATATTATTTTAAAAACTAGAAATCTTTAGATTTTTTAGCTAAGATTTTTATTTCTTTCTAACATAAGCAATGCTGTCCATAAATTCCAATCACATTTTGTCAGTTTTCACTTAATCTCCTTCTAAGAGTTGATAGAACTTTCCTCTTATTATTGCAAACTGAAATCAATGTTTTCTTCTAGAAAACATAGAACATATGATAATTTAACAGTCTGTAAAAACCTTAAGGTTAGGAATGGAAGGATTTGGACTCAAGATAGGACGAAATCATTCACAAAAAACCATTTCTTTTCTTTTTTTATTATAGAAAACAACTCAGAGCTTTCACAGATGTTAGCTAATATCAGGAAGGAGGTAAAGAGAAGGACAAACCAAGATTATAAATGTTTTCAAAGCCATGCTGTCTAGTCTAGTACTCTAGTTTCTTAAGTCATATTTTTTTTTATTATTCACTTACATATCAACTTATGCCATAAAGAAATGAAATTGCCTCCAGAAAAAAATAATAACTGTGAAAATAAGACAAGATGAAGTCAGCAGAAAGATTAGAATATAAGAATGAAATCTGTAAATGAGCATTTATTTGATTAATATGGGTAGAAAATATCCAAGTTTTAAAGACAAAGCAAACATACAAATATAATTACAAAATATTAGGACATAAGTTGTACAGTGTCAAAAACTTGAACAAGTTGCATGAGATAAAAAGTGTCCAAAGACAGAAATCTGAAAAAGTGTCATTTTTTTCCCCTATAAACAAGAGGCAAAAACAAGACCTTAGGTCATTTATGTTCACTGTACTCTATATATTTCACTTTAAAAATTGGTATCATAGCTGTAACAAGAGATAATAAAACTATATTACTACTAGCGGGGGAAAACAAGAGAAGCACGCTAAAAGAGAAATACAAACAAAAAAACTCACGCTCATGTAGGCTGCCTGTAAATGTGCACTCACTGTCGTAAGTCATAAGAGAAGTATTATACTATATATGTAGACATACATGAGGATAAATTAAAAATACAATTTTTGCTTATTCTGATTCATAGAATTATATTCTCTTAAAGCAAACCCTACAATTTGACAATCTCACCGCACAGAATTAGAGATTTTCAAGGAACCTTATAAAAATGATAGAACAACTCTTGAAAAACACAATTTGTCCTAGATAACATATGCATTACTTGGCAGAAAAAGAATTTGAATTTTAATCTCTACTCTCTAATCTAGTGTTATTTAAATCATACCAAGGACAACAGAAAGCTGAAAACAGATCCTCTTCCTAGGAACTAAGATTATTTTACTTTGTGACCATGAAATAGGTTTCTTGTTTCTATATCATATCCTTTTCCCCCATCTTTTCCATTTTCAGTCCTTCAACTTCCATGAATTATGTTCTTTCTCTCTAGTTTCATTCTTCAGATTTTAATTTTCCCTAATATGTGGCAGGGTTATTCCTCATATGAGATAACAGTGATAGACTACCCCTTTAAATTAATCATAGTATTTAATACTTAAATTAGACATAAAGTCCTATTTAAGAGCATAGACTCTGGAATCAGAATACCCAGTTTCAAGTGCTAGGCTTGCCATGTGCCAGATGTGCAACCATGGCGAATTACTTAACCTCTCTGTACTTCAGTTTTCTCATCTTTAAAATGAAAGTAATAAGATGGGGCTCCTGGGTGGCTCAGTCAGTAAAGCGTCTGCCTTTGGCTCAGATCATGATCCCAGGGTCCTAGGATTGAGCCTGATCAGGCTCCTTGCTCAGCAGGGAGCCTGCTTCTCTCTCCCCCTCTGCTGCTAGCCCTGCTGTGTGCACTCTCCCTCCCTCTCTGTCTGTCTGTCTCTCTCTCTCTAGTGTGCGGGCACTCGCACGCTCTCTCTCTGTCAAATAAATAAATAAAATCTTTTAAAAAATAAAGTAAAATGAAAGTAATAAGAATTACTCCTTCACAGTATTGGTATCAAGATTAAATGAGTTAGTATTTATATAGCACATAATAAATTCTATATAGATGCTAAACACAAATACATAAAGATGACAATCTGCTGATCTTTATAACTTTCTCTAGTCACACAGCCCTTATC
The DNA here is from genome assembly GCF_002007445.2 of Ailuropoda melanoleuca. Classification (NCBI taxonomy): domain Eukaryota; kingdom Metazoa; phylum Chordata; class Mammalia; order Carnivora; family Ursidae; genus Ailuropoda; species Ailuropoda melanoleuca. The sequence goes on along the minus strand of NC_048222.1, from coordinate 94,530,313 downwards.
TGACGTTTTGTTGTCTTATTAATGGATGCTCAGAAATTTTTAGAAGTTGGAATTTTGAAAATACTAGTATTCATTTTTCTGCACAGACCTTTGACTGATGTTGACTTCTGAAATAATTATGATAGATTATAGATACAGATAATTTCATCAGGCAAAAAATTTACTTGCGGCATCCTTTCAGAATAGCATTATAATTATGAAAAATATTGTTTCACCTAATGCAAATCCATTTAGAAATAATTTCCTCCTCAAATAAAGATTTTTTTTTCAAAATTTAATGCACATCATTTTGGCCAAAGCAACAGTGGAAGCTGATTACATGTCAGCTACATTAGTCAGAGTGTCCTGCCTTATAATTGTTATGCTGTACTGAAAATCCTGGAGTAAGATTATGTGACAGCTGTTCCCTTGGTTTGTCTATAAAATTGAGATGTTTGTTTCATAGAGCAATCCATGTGATCGGAGATTATTTTTACCATGCAGCTAATAGATTTATTGAAATAAGGGACACAAAAAAATGATACAAAATGGTAACTCTCATTGTTCTTGTCCCAGCATTTGTATAGACGTACTTGGTAGTAACTCTGTACAGAGAGTACATTTATGCTTGTGTTTGCAGGAACATTCTTATGTAACATGCATAAATATGCACATGCATATGTATGCAGATATGTAAATGTATATATAAAATATATACATATTTTCTTCCATGACTTAAGAAGATCAGAAAGATATGAAGAGGCTGTAGGGAAAAATGATAGAATAAGGAACAGAAAAATATCACTATATGGACATTTTACCAGCCCTCTACAAAATTCATAAAGTATACTTCTGTACAATGCAAAAATATACCACATCCATTTTAAATCAACAATTATATCATCAATGTAGACATTTAATTTTAATTAAGATTATGCAAAACAGTACTCATAGAATTCAACAGAATATTTTTTTTAAGTATACGGTAGCAATCTTCCACATGCTCAAGTCTTCTCACTCTGTCTCTCTCTGTCAACATCGCCAACCCTACTTTTTGTATTAACATGTATCATATTAAGTTACTTTAAGATTTTTATATAATTAAGACTCTTTTTTTAAAGTTAAAAAATAAAGCATTTATTTTAATTAAAACATTCACATATGTGTATATAATAAACACATGTAGAAGACTATATGTGTATTATTTATAATACATTTGATACACATAAACACAGTCTTCTTTTATCTGTTATCTGACAAAATAATTTCTTCTTTTATTAATCAAGCATTTTAAAAGATAAGGTCATTTCTTTCTCCAACTTTCTATTTCCAGCACCGGAAAATTGTATATTATGAGCCCTTAGATCAAGAGAGACTCTTGGCTAAAGGATGCTATCATGCTATATAGATGGCATTTAACTGGGTAACATCATAAGGAAGGAAGAGATGAATCAGTGAGATGAATGGCAAGCATCAAAGAAGACTGAATCAGCACTTATATAAAGAAAACTATAGTGCGATGTTCTTGAAGCTAAGTAAAAAAGGCATATAATAAGAAAGGAGATGTAAATGTTCTTGAGAAATGAAATGACATGAAGCTAGAAACAGTTCACTGGATTTAATGATGCAGAAACCATTAGTGTCACTTATAAGTGCAGATTATATGGAACTGTGAAGGCTTTTACCTTGGTGTATGTGTAAGAGAAAGTGGAGAGAGAAAAATTGGAGACAGGGAGTATAGAGAAAAATTCTTTCCAGGCATTTTATTGCAAAAGGTAACAGAGAAATGGGATGGGAATGGATATGCATGTTAGGTCAAAAGAAGAGTTTGCATTGCTTTTACATATATATGTTTACATAATGTAAATATATCATACATACATATATCATACATATATGCAAAAAATGGAGGATGCTTGTATATTGTATTTTGTGAATTATGTAGTATAGAAGGAAAACTCAATGAAATGGGAAAGAAAGCAGAACTGAGGTTTTCCTTAGTATGACTCTCACCATACATGCAACATATACATAACAAATCCTGGGCAACTATTTGTATTATTTATTTTTTAAAGATTTTTATTTATTTATTTGACAGAGAGAGACAGCCAGCGAGAGAGGAAACACAGCAGGGGGAGTGGGAGAAGAAGAAGCAGGCTCCCAGCAGAGGAGCCTGATGTGGGGCTCGATCCCAGAACACCGGGATCACGCCCTGAGCCGAAGGCAGATGCTTAATGACTGAGCCACCCAGGTGCCACATAAAATCAATATTCTGAAATCCATTACATTTCTACAGAAGTAGCAGAAAGAGAAATTAAGAAATTAATCCCACTTACAGTGCACCAAAAAGAATAAAATACCTAGGAATAAACTTAACCAAGAAGGTGAAAGACCTGTACTATGAAAACTATAAAACATTGGTGAAAAAAACTGAGGATGACACAAATGGAAAACCATTCCATGTTCATGGATCAGAAAAACAAATATTCTTAAAATGTCCATACTAACCAAAGCAATCTACAGATTTAATGTAATCCCTATCAAAATACCAACAGCATTTTTCACACAACTAAAAAAGCAATGCTAAAATTTGTATGGAACCACAAACGACCCTGAAAAGCCAAAGCAATCTCGAAAAAGAAAAACAACACTGGAGGTCTCACAATCCCAGATATCAAGGCATACTACAAAGTTGTAGTAATCAAGACAGCATGGTACTGGCAGAAAAAAATTTTTTTAAAAATTTAAGTAACAAGCCATTATGGAAAAAAAAATAAACCACCTAGTTCAAATAAAATAAGCAAATAGCCATGAAAAGGAACAAATTAAAAATACTGGAAATACAATTATCATAGCAGTATGGTATTGGTGAAAGAAGAGACAAATAGATCAACTTAACAGAATAGAGTCCAGAAACAGACTCACACAAATACACTCTACTGATGTTAGACAAGGAGCAAAATCAATATAGCAAAATGTGCTGGACACCTCGATATCCACATGTAAAAATACATAAATAAATCAATCTACACATAGACTTTAAACTCATCAGGAAGGTTAACTCAAAATGCAGCCTAGAACTAAATGTGAAATGCAAAACTATAAAACTGCTGGAAGATAGCATAGGAGAAAATTTAGATGACCTCAGATTTGCTTTTTGGAGATAACAACAAAAGTACAAGGAAAAAAAAACAAAAACAAACAAACATAAAAACCTGCACACAGATATTTATAGCAGCTTTATTCATAATTGCCAATAAAATGGAAGTAACAAAGATTCAGTAGGTGAATAGATAAAGAGATAAATAAATAATGATACGTCCGTACTACAGAGTATTATTCAACACTGAAAATAATGAGCTATCAAGCCATGAAAAAACACAGAGGAAACTTACATGTCTATTACTAAGTGAGAGAAGGGAACCTGAAAAGACTACATATTGTATGATTCCAACTAAAGACAATATGGAAAAGGCAAAACTATAGAGACAGTAAAAAGATTAGTGGTTGCCAGGGGATAGTGGGAATTTAGGAGTTTTAGAGTAATGAAAGTACACCATGCATTTGTCCAAATCCACAGAATGTATAACACCAAGAGTTGTACCCAAATGTAATCTATGACTCTCTAGATGATAATGATGCATTAATGTAGATACAATGATTGTAACAAAAGTACCACTGAGGTATGCTGATGACAGAGTAAGCTGTGCATATGTGTAGGAAGGAGATATACCTTCTTCTCAATTTTGATTTGATCCAAGAGCTGCTCTAAAATGTAAAGTGTAGGGGTGCCTGGGTGGCTCAGATGGTTAAGTGTCTGCCTTCAGCTCAGGTCATGATCTCAGAGTCCTGGGATAGAGCCCCAATCAAGCTCCCTGTTCAGCAGGGAGTCTGCTTCTCCCTCCCCCTCTGTCTGCTGCTCACCCTGCTTGTGTGTGCTCTTTCAAATGAGTAACTAAAATCTTTAAAAAAAAATAAAATCAAATGTAAAGTCTACCTAAAAATACTGGGTGTAAGTCATACAACAGAATAAATTTTAATCAGTGAAGAGAAAATTAATGACTTGAAAGATGTTACTAAGAGGAGGTCATACAAAACAAAACTCATACACAGATTCTAAATATATGGAAAATACTTTCAGGAGACATAGAAACTACTTCAATTGGCTCCTACACATGCCTAAAAGGAAGTCCAGAACAGAAAAATACTGGAGTTAAATAATACTCTATGAGTTAAAATCTGGTAGTTTATCAGAATCAGAAATGTAGATGGGCAAGATTACTCAGATTGACTGTGAACTCCAAGTCCAAAACAGACAATCAAATCCAATTCATACACACATTCTAATAAAAGCACATAAATCAAAGATGATGAAAGGGTAAAAAGAAGTCAGGAAAGGAAAAAAAAGAGCAAAGAACAGCATGATAAATAAAAATACACAAAAAAGTAGTAGAATTAAGACCACATTTTTAATCTAATTCGTCAGTAGTATAATAAACAAATGTGGATTTAATATACAACCTCAATCTCAAAAACTGCAAAACCAACAGCATGCAAATATATATATATATGCATATATATGTGTGTATATATATATATGCATATATATGTGTGTATATATATATATGCATATATATATATGCATATATATATATATATTTGTGCCTCTCCTTCTCTGTTACCTCATCTTACACTTCAACAATTATGTCTAATTCTACACTTACAGCCAAGATGGCGGAGGAGCAGGAGACCTAAAGTTCATCT
>NC_048222.1:94525278-94525470 GCF_002007445.2 Ailuropoda melanoleuca | reverse complement strand
ACACCTCTGTTTTTCTCCACCCCCTCGGGGATGCCAATGATTCTGACATTGGAACTTTTCACTGAGTCAGTATTCTCCCATAACCTACATTCTTGAGAGTGGATTTTTTTGAGTCCAGATTCTATTTTAGCTTTTTCTTCTACTAACCCATCCTCCAATTTGCTGATACGTTCTTCTGCCTCATTCACCCTG
>NC_048222.1:94511375-94525242 GCF_002007445.2 Ailuropoda melanoleuca | reverse complement strand
CGTCAGAGCCTCTAGTTTTGACAGGATTTGGCTCATAGAATTTTTAATTTCTGCCAGATTCACTCTCATTTCTGCCCTTAGAGATTCTATATCCTCATAAACATTTTCATTAATACTTTTCTGAAGTCTACACATCATCTTGACCATTGTTACTCTGAATTCTATTTCTGAAAATTTGGTTATAACCATATCCATTAGTTCTGTGGCAGAGGCCACAGACTCATTGTCTTTTCTTTGCTGGGGGGATTTCTCCTTCTCATCATTCTGATGAGCAGAGGTTGCAGGGTTGTCCAGAGCCTAAAGTATTGACTGGGACCTAGGCTGTGCGCCCTTGTTTTATAGGGATCTTAGGGATGTGGGCTTCTTGATTTTTCAGCTTGCCTTCTGGGGGAGGGGCCTGCTGTGCCAATACTCAGGCAGCCCTGTTTGGGTAGAGTCTCCTTGTCCCCTGCAAGGGAGGATGGGGATGGGCACACTGTGAGCTGGTATTTCCAGGCTTTTTTTCTCTGGCAGCTTTCCCTGGTGGTTTGCTGTGCCTGTTCTGAGAGTCAGAGCAGCAGCAGCCGAATCCCAGCCTCTGTCTCAGAACAGAGGGATTGTGGACTGTTCTCCACTGATGTTCTGGCCACTTTAACTCTGTTTCTGTTGGTGCTGCTCAACCCTGCAGCATCCCGGGCTGTGCGCCCCACAGCCGGCATCCCAGCCCTCACTTCCAGGGCCGGCACGTCTCTGTCCTTTGTGTTTCTAAAACCGCCAGCCACCAGCTGCCCCCGCATGCTCTGGACCTCCCGGTCTCGGTCTGGTTCCAGTGAGCACACCGGAGCTTCGTTTCAGTCTGGTCGCACACGTTCCCCGCCTCACGGTCCCAGTCCCAGTCTGCTCCCTCGTGGTGCCGGTCTGCGAGTCCACCTGCTCCCCCGTGCAGGTGACTACCATTCCCGGTGCTCAAACGCAGCAGCTCCCTCTCCCTTCCATTTATCTTTTGATATCTGTGTGCGGTTTCACGGCTCCCCACTTCGTATCTCAATACTCAGCGCTGGAGATGTTCATTTGTAGAGATCCAGATGTATCTTCCTGCGTCTCAGGCTGATTCCGTGGATATTCCTGCTGGTCTGGTACCTATCCAGCTCAACTCAGGGGACCGGCTGAAAAAGGNCAGGGCCCGGCTGAAAAAGTGGTCCCCCACTCCTCCACCATCGTAACTCCAGGAAACAGATTCAACTGATTTTCTAAGGTAAAACGCATTTTGTTAATTTCTCTGTCTCAATCATCTATGCTGATATCTAATTACTTGAATCATTTTACACCTCCTTATGATTATTTTTTCTCCCTGAAATTAAACACAATCAATGATTATCATAAAATTGAAAATCAATATTTTATCATTGTTTTGATCTCATATTGTGTGTTTTGATGGTGCTCTTCTAAAACCATATTCAATATTTTTTACTTCTCTGATGATTTAAGCAAACTCAGAACCAGTAAGATGCCAGCTTAGAAACTGCCTTTAGAAGGAAAGGATGACAAAATCACAATAGCATGTGAGTAGCTCTGTAAGTTTCTACTACTTGCTCTGATAAGACAAATGATGGTGCTATTTATTAACCTGGAGGTTAATAAATAAAGTAAATAAAATAAGTAAATGAATAAATTTTAAAAAAGTTGGAGGTCCAACTTTACCTGGAAAAAAAGAGAACTCAGAGTAGGAAAGAAGACCTTCCAAGCATGTGTCTAAATCTATAGTCTTCTGACCAAGCCTCCATCTCCTCAGTGTTCCCAAAAATTATCTCAATTAAACATACAGAATGTGAATTTTAAATTATTATATGTAATTTAAAACATACATTTTATAAGCATTTTCTAATAATTATATAAAATGCTGCATAATCAAAGTATCTACAAAACAATCAGAGCTACTATAATAAGCTAGTTGGCTTAAATAATCACAAGGAACAGTGCAATGTAATAGAAAAAAATTACAAAAGATTAGTTCTGTGCCTATCCCATGGCTTTTCCCTTTTAATTGAGCCACCATATTTAATTTGGATAATCCAGCTTTAATAGAATTTGGAATAAAAAATTTCAGTATCTCAAAGTGTTAGTAATAATTCTATTAATAACTAACAGTTCTACTATTCTCTTAGTGTTCTCTTATTATATTGATAACTATTATCCTGTAAAATATTCTCTTATTCTATTGATAATTAAGTTACTAAAATTTGGATTTTTCATAAAAAACATAGCATACACAAACATAGTTTTGTGATTATAATCACAAATACCAGTGTCAGACTACCTGGGTTTGAATCTCATTTCCATCATTTACACACTGTATAAGTTAAAATCCATCACTTAAACTTTCTGTTCTTCAGTTTCCTTTTAAATTAATAGTACCCACCCTGTAGAGATACTGTTAGTGTACAATGAGTTAACATATGCAAAGCGCTTAGAACAGTGGCTGGCACTGTTTACACAGTGAACTTTCTGCAGTTGCTTTTTATCCATCATCAAGTTACATTCCTCAGAGGAAATATTACATCTTTTCTAACTTAACCTGTCATTAGCCAAACAGGAATGTACATGTGCCAATAACCCTCCTCTTTTTTTTTTCTACATATATTAGCATGTTAGAAGGACAAGCTAAAACACCGAGATAGAAACTAAGTTTGGAAAAGAGCTGTTTGGGTTTTTTTTCCCTATTTCACAATGTAAATAGATGGAGGAGAGCTCACTCAGAAAAATCTCTGTAGAACTGCCTCTTGTCATTCACCCACATGTCTCTTCCCTTTTTTAATAGAAAAATCAGTACAGCTAGAAAAGTACCATGATATTTAAGTGTACGTTTCTTTAAATGTTTTTAAAAGTTTAGCGCGTTGATACATGGTCTTGTTTTTGAGAGAAGACTTTGGGGCTAACCAATTATTCACCATTCAGAGCTATGGCACAGCTCTCCGGTGGGGGGCTGTTCCTTCGCACCACACTTTGACTTTTTAACTTTGTGACACTGATCTTGCACTGATTTTTTTCCCTTCACTCAGATTTTCAGTTTCACATTTTTTTAAAAGATTTTATTTATTTATTTGACAGAGAGAGAGAGTGAGCACACAAGGCGGCGGAGTGTCAGGCAGAGTAAGACGGAGAAGTAGGCTCCCACTGAGCAGAAAGCCCTACATGGGGCTCTATGCCAGGACACTGGGATCATGACCTGAACCACCCAGGCATCCTCAGTTTCACATTTTTTAGCTCTTTATTGCCCATTTCCCATTTATATTAACCCATTTTTAGTGTTTGGAATGGGGGCTTCTTTATTTCAGAAGTGCTGTGCCAAATGTCATGACATTCTCAGCCAAATCTCCCTAAGGAGTGCCACCTGTTACACTGCTTAAATATCATGGTACTTTTCTAGCTGTACTCTCAAACTTCTTGTCTCAATGTAGGGGGCAAATCCCTGTGCTTTAAGTTAAGTTTTGTATAAACCCCATGGTGATATATTTAGATTTATTTAACTATTTTTAGTTATAACTTATATGAATAAGGTCTTAAGAACAGTGTCACAGGGGTGCTTGGGTGGCTCAGTTGATTAAGTGTTCAACTCTTGATTTTGGCTCAGATCATGATCTCAGTTTGTGAGACTGAGTCCCATGTCAGGCTCTGTACTCAGCACAGAGTCTGCTTGAGATTCTCTCCCTCTTCCACTGTCCCTCTCCCCACTCACGCTCTCTCTCTCTCTAACTCTAAAATAAATAAATAAAATATTAAAAAAAAAGAACACCATCAGAGCCAGTATCATTGAAAAGATGTAACAAGTTATCTATCCCAAACTTCCTGACAAAGGGATGTACATTTCTGAGCACACGTGGTAGGTGTTAGAAAAACAAGGATAGATGGAAATTTTTTAAAGTGGCTGAATGATTCATAGATCTTCAAATAACCAACCAATATACAAATACATACCCAACAGCATATGGTATTGGTGCCTCTCTATAGTAATGATGGTCCAAGAGCTATTATCTGTTAATCCTCTACATTATCAGAAACCCACTGAGAAAATAAATGCTTTAACTATAAATAGCAATTATATTTTCTGTAATCATGGCTCTTGACAAAATTGCTAACCAAATTTATAATTTGATTTAACTTGTAAAATGAACATATAACTGATTATGTTATATAAATTTGATCCAATATTTATTAAACTCGCCAAAAGTAGGTTACATGAAAAATAATATATTCATTTAGGATGCATACCAGTAAAAGGAATATTATTAATACCATATTCCAGGATCCTCATATTTATTCACAATTTTAAAAATGAGTAACATTCTTAAAATGTAATATGATTCCTGATAGTTGTATTAGGATGAGCCCCCAACATAGACTTAATAAAGGCCTGTGGTATGCAGGAAATAGAACAAAAGTCCATCTGACAGAGGCTTTAAACTTCATACTATTCCTCTACTCCCTTTTTTTACCATAACCTCTGCAAATTAATTTATCTGGGGACTAGTGGTCATGACTTAAAATTATTCATGACAAAATTGCTCTTTGCTTTTTGTTACCATGAAGAAACTGAAATTACCATTATCATTAAGTCATTACAACATACTTGCTTAAGAATAATCAGTGAAAAATAAAGGCTTTTACAGTGCTCTGCTGTGAATCCTGAAGTGGCCTTAGGACACCTTCACACCCAGCCATAGACCTGCTATTATATGTCTCAAGAAAATCAAATCAGAATGTCAGCACATAAGAAAGTAACGGATGTTGGGGTTCCTGGGTGATGCAGTCAGTTTAGCATCCAACTCTTGGTTTCACCTCAGGTGGTGATCTCAGGGTTGTGGGATCAAGCCCTATATCTGCCTCTGCATTCAGCATGGAGTCTGCTTAGGATTCTCTCTCCTTTTCTCTCTGCCCCTCCCCACCATGCACTCTCTTTCTCTCTCTCTCTCAAATAAATAAATAATTGATTTATAAAGAAAGTAGTACATAACGTATAGTAAGACAAATAAGTACATATGGAATTTTATGTGGGATAGTTAAAATGAGATGGAATAATATATTTATTTCTACTGCTATGACTTTAGTTCAGTCATCATTCTTTTCTGCAATAAAGCATGTACCTATCTATGTATATATGGAAAAACAGATACTCTGTTTAAAATGTGGTTAACTCTTATTTAACATAAAAAACAGCACCAGAAACACTCTGGGAAGGGTTAAATTTTACCATCAACCCAGATACATGTTAATTATTATTCTAATGAAAGTGACTGCATGTGACTCTTGGTGACCTCTGGATGAAATTCCTTCTAAGTGAAATTTCCTCCATGTGCATTTTTATACAAGGTTAATCTCTGGAGCTGAGCTTTCCCCCAATTCATTTTTCAAGTATACTCATGATTCTCAGATAGTATAGCAAACCTGCTAAGCTTATCAGTCATAATTTCTCCTTTTACTTGTGGACTGTACAACTAGTAAAGAATAACTCTTAGGAACATAAAAATAATGCTTCATTATGTTGAGGATAAGACAAAAATTGTATACAACCTTTCTAAATTCTAAATTCTTCACCCACAACTGAGAATGGTCCTTAAGAATTTTTTGACAGCATGTCAATCAGACAACTAGATGTGACTTTTAAAATATGACCCAGAGATTTAGTTATACAAAGATTTTACATAATCTTTGATTTCAGTGATAAACTCCCACTTCTCACCAAGACAGAGCGGCATGTGGCCAAACAATTCTTTCGTGGAGATTAACTAGAAAAGCTAGAAAATTACAAATTTTATTTACTAATTTGCATTTTCTTATTTAAAGGCAGCAGAATGCTGCTTAGGTAATGACTAAAGGCCCACCTACCATAGACGGGGGAGGCCAAGAGGTGAGGGGATATTCTGCAGATATTTGTTTCAAGGTAAACGGAAAAAGGCTAAAGTTGCAGGCCAAGGTCCTGAGAAGAGGACTGCAGTTTAGAGTCAGAGAAATGAGCATATATTTTGGTATTGTTGTATGACTACAGACATGACATTTAGAGTTGGGGTTACCAAGGTTCTGATAAAAATGAGAGCCACAGAGTAAAGCCATACATATAGATGATTTGTCTCTCAGGATATTTTCAAAATTATGAATTATGTAGGTAAGAGGTAAAGAAGGTGAGCCAAAACTTTCTGAAAAGCAGAACAGCATTCTCCATAGTCTCACTGTATTGAAAAGACAAAGATTATAAAATTCAGAGCCCACTAGGGGACCAACCTCACTGACTATCTCAGGCTCTCATCTGGAATTACTGGAAGGCCATGCCAAGAACTGAGCGTAAAACAGATAAAGATACATTACTACTGCAACTCTAGCCCATCTCAAACTCCGCAAGTTCATAATTAGATTAAGTTCATCAATCACCTGCTCTATCTTCCTAGCAAAGTAAGGGGTAAGCCCTCTTTGAAGATGGCATAAGTTAGAACTTCTGTTTTTCAAACAATAACAGATATTCAATAAAATTACTAGGCTGCCAAAAGGTAGGACAAAATAACCAAAATACAAAAGAAAATGCAGACAGAAGTATATCCATCAGAAATCTAAATATTGTAATTAGCAGACAAGAATTTTACAATATTTATTTTTATTATTTTTACAGTACAAGAAGAGATGAAAAAAACAAAATGAAGAGATAGAGAATAATGCCAGAGGACTGAAATCTGTAATACTGGAAGTGATGCACAATGCTTTAGATTGTTTCTTTCAAAGTTTTAAATTTTTATACATTAGCTCAAGCACTATTTTTGAATCTATAATATAGGTTCATGACACTTTTAAAATATAGTATTACGAGTTGTATCCCTCTTGAATTCAAGGACTAAGTGGGGAAATTTGAAATATATGTTGGGTGCTACTGGATCATGTCTTTACTAGGGAAATATGATTCCACAAATGTTTAAAATAAAACAAAACCAAGATCCTCATTGGTGACAATATTTCTGTTAGGCTGGTGTTTTGTTGTGAAAAAATTTATAGTAAACTCTTGACTTCTTTCTTCATCTCATATTAACTGCTTAAAGGAAAGAGCTGATTTTATGTTTGGTAAGTGAGGTAGGAAGAATTCTGATCTCAAAGATTTCCAATCCCAAATTTTAACACAACACACACTATAATCTCCTTCCCTTGTTTGTAGGAAGAACCTATGAATGCGACAGGATTCACTTTCATAATGACGTTACATTATATAGCAAGGTGAAAGCATTTTGCAAATATAAAGTTTCTAAACAGTCTGACCTTGAGTTAATCAAAAGGAGGATTATTCTGGGTAGGCCTGATCATATCAGATGAGTTTTTAAAAATACCGGTTAGACTTCTGTCGAGATCAGAGAGATTATCCATCAGGTCTTAAATAAACAGGCTGCCATGTGTCCTACAGCAGCGAGAAACTGAACTCTGCCAACGGGCAAATGAGCTTGGAAAAGGACCCTGAGCCTCAATCTTGCCCAACATGTACATTGTGAAATGTGATATTGGATCATAGGACTCATTAGTCAAGCCCGAACTTCTGACCTACATGGAGGTAATACTTGAGTATTGTTTTAAGCTGCTAAATCTGTGACAATTTTTATGTAGCAAGAGAAAGTTAATATAGTTATCTGAAGAAAAGTTAGTTAGAAAGCACTGCTCAATCTTTTATTCTCTGGGACTGCCTGACCTCAAGATGCATGGGACTATTCCTTCATGGAAATTCTGATTTTTCTAGTTGTGCTCCTAACGAGGTTGATTACTAGCTCAAAACAGGAATGCATAGTAGCAAGTTCTCTTCCCACATATATAAAACATGTCCTTCACTCAACTCTATTAATAGCTAAGGTAAATTTTGGATCTTAATCTAAATCCTAAATCTCTCTTATATGGTTCTGAATTAATTTGGACAGAAGAAATACACATTCTTTATTGGATGTTTACAAACTCAAAAATCTACAATATTTTCACTTGTCCTACAACAACATATTACTAATTCTGTACATCATTACTGCTAACCAAGACAACTGAAAGACAAGTGATGCAACCAGAAAAATAAAGTGCGTCATGGGGAAAATGTGATTTCTCTATGATCTCCAACAATTTCAATGTTACTATCAAAACAATCACCCCTGAATTTTATTATTTTCTTCCTGATGTTAAATGGGTCGAAAATATAACTTTTCTTTTTAAATGCACAATTATAAAGATGGTCACAGTAGAAGAAAATCTTTACAAACACCCTGTCCTTGAATGATGTCAGAGTTGCTGTTTGGAATGAATTTGCATAACTGGCAGCTTTGAGCTTTCTAAATCTCCTTGGCAGAAATAATGTCCCAATTGTTTTTTCCATAACCAAGATGACAATGTTCTTAAATAAAATTGTCACTAAATTTCCTTTTGAATTCTAACTGCATCACTGAATAAATATTGTCTGCTGAAACTGGCTGTGAAGATAAGTATTTCATGACTGTTAATATATTTCATATGCAAATGTTTTGGCCTCTTTTGATACTGGAAGCATGGAAGAAAAATGTTGTTATCTATTTAATTTAGAATGTACTATCAAATCAGATGCATAAGTCCCTGAAATTAAATAGCTATTTTATTGTATCATGTTATTAAAGTAGCACATTTTGTACTAAGGACAATTCAGTGATAATATGCTGATTTCTGTGTGCATGAAATACTACCAGAAAGAAATATGTCCCATTAAATATGAATTATTCTAGTAAAATCTGCAAGTCTTTACAAAACTCATTATATACATACACACACACACACACACCCTTGAACTTGTGCTAACACCAAATTCACATTTGTGAATTTGTGAAATGAGCTATTTCCAAATTTTCATTTAATTTCTCCCCACAATTAAATCAAAATATATTTTATCATGAATATGCCTGAGTTCCTTAAAACAATGAAAAAATATGTGTTGCTTCTCATCTACATAAAATACCTCTGTTTAGATTATTTTAAATTATACCTGCTTTTCCGTATACATACCTTTGATTAATATCATAATTTATCACCGCAATGTACAATTATATAAATAATTTCTTTTTGTTGTTTATTATGATATATTAGTTACCATACAGTGCATCATTAGTTTTTGATGTAGTGTTCCATGATCCACTGTCTGCATATAACACCTATGCTCCATGCATTACGTGCCCTCCTTAATACCCTTCACTGGGCTAGCCCATCCCCCCACTTCCTTGTTAAAAAGAGTCGTAAGATTTATTTTCCCACATACTATGAGCTTTAAGATTAATAAACATTTTGAATTAAAAGTATGCTGGATGATAAATACATGAATTTTTTTCTCATTCTCTAAAGGTAGTTCCAAATTTGCCAATTCAGAAATAACAATACTTCCATGTTTTCTTGATAGCAATTGTCCTCCTTTCCTAGGGTATGGTGTTTTAATAACATTTGTACAAGTAATGGAACAATCTTTTGTGAAAATTCTCACTCATCTTTAATTCTGTACTTCTGTTATTATCTCATCCATGGTGGACCTACTTTGAGTCTACCCCAGACTTTCCTCTAGTGCTAGCTGCTAGCTTCTTTCCTTACGAGTACTCAGTTGATATTTTGAAGTAAACCAATATATTCTCTCTTGTAAAATGCAATTGCTTTTTATATTTCTGGAACTAAAAACAGATGATTCTGAAAACACCAAAACAGAAAAATACTTAAGTTCTTAGAAACATCAAATCTCTGAGAGAAAGAATTATAGAAAGAAAAAAAGCCAAGGATCGAGAGGTAGGGAAAGACTTGCACTTAAGTAACAGAAAGTAGAAGGAGGGGAAGTAAAAGAATGAGGCTATAGAGGCCAAGGGTGGGCCATCCAAAATGTACCACAGCGCCATATTTATTAATTTGAATTGAAGCTACTTGGGAAGCAGCCAGTGCAAGGACACTCAGGCCCTCTTCTGTCTTGGGAAAGCAGGAAATAAAATCACCCATATGAAAGGCACACTCCCTGTACTGAGAAATAAAAAGACATCCCTATTATCAGAGACAGGGACTTTAAAACCCAGAAAGCTGTAGACTTTTTTACTAACCTATTATCTCAACCAAATTCCATTTAGAATTCTTCACTAATTAAAGCCCCCAAACATCTGTTTCCTTTATCCCGTCAATTCCTCACTAATTTATTGTCTCTTTGTCTAAAAGTATAAAAAAACTGCCTTGGTCATTTCTCTAGGTCTCAGTGTCATTATTGGGTCTCCAGGCGAATGTAATAAAACTCTGGTTTTTTTTTCTCCTGTTACTCTGTCTTGTGTAAATTTAATTCTTAGTCCAGCTGAAAGAATTTGAGAGTAAAGGAAAATCTTTCCTTCCCTATAAGGTGTTAGATGCAAAAAAATATAATGATAAGCTTGAGTCCTGTGATAAAAGCTAAAGGGGAGGAGGAACAAAAAAGCTCTGTGAATGCTAAGAAATGCAGCAAAGAACACATGGAAAGTGACAGTGATCAAAATAGCTTCATTGTATTTGGAAAGTAAAAAGCATTTTCTGAAAAATGTAGACAAAAAAGTTAAGATATATGTAAAAAAACTTAATGAATATTTACTCTATTATCTCAAAGTTGGTTTCTACCTACTCTTCTCAATTGAGTCCTCTTATGTAAAATAAACATATTTTAATACTTATTTTTCTGTTCTGTCAACAACTAAAAGAAAAAGTACTGTGATCCCCTAATGAATTACATATATATTTCTGCATCACTGTCTTCTCAGAAAGTCACAACAAATATTAAATAGAAAATTGAGAGATTTAAAGGAGAGATTTTTTGCCTATAGTTTTAAAACCTAACAAACAATCTACTGCCTTATCAGAGTACAGGATCCCTGCATCAGTCAAGGTTCTCCAGATAAACAGAACCAACAGTATGTATTTGTGTGTGTGTGTGTGCGCGCGCGCGCGCGTATGCATGTGTGTGTGTGTAAGGAGATTTATTTTAAGGAACCGGTGTGTGTGTGTGTGTAAGGAGATTTATTTTAAGGAACCAGTTCAGGCATATGTGGGAGCTGGGACATTCTAACTCTGTAGGGGAGGCTAGCAGACTGGAAACTCTGAAAGGAGTTGATGCTGCAGTCTAGATTCTGAAATTTATAAGGCATCCTGGCAAACTACAATTTCAGGGAGGACTTTTATAACAGTTTTGAGGCAGAATTCTTTCTCCAGGGAACCATAGTTTTTGCTCTTTAGGCCTTCAATGCCTAGATAAGGTCTATATTCTTAAGGATAATCTTTATTTAAAGTTGGCTGATTATAGATGTCAATCACATCCGAAAATATGTTCACAGCAACATCTAGACTAATCTGACCAAAGAACTGTGCACGACACCTTAGGCAAGTTTACATAAAATTAGCCACTACAAAAAAAAAATTTAAAAAAACATTGAAAAATTAAGAACAGAAGAAAGGAAATAAGAATGGAAAGAATGGGATCTTAAAAAGAAGATGAATTGAAAAATTACATAATATAATCTTTCAGATTTGTGAAATAGAAAATACGAGAGTTATAAAAATAGAGTAGCTAATAAATAGCATTTTCAATCTTAGATATCTGTGTAGGATTATATTTCTGGAGCACTTCATGTTCCTCTGAAGATGACAACTGGCTTGGGGTGCTGGCTTCTTCTTTTCAACTACTGTCTTGGAAATAATGTAGAAAGCAGAAGTAAGTTGAAGGATCTATCACATTAACATAAAAGCTATGAGAAAATTCTGTAAAACATGGTTTTGTGGTAATAGACTGAAAGGGAAACATTAGCCTAAAGTGAAGTAAGTCTGGGTAGGGTATGAAAATGAGAATTTTTTAAAAATGTGTCATTTTCTCTCCTGCCTACTACCCTGGACACAGAAAGGCAGAAAAGTAATGATCAACCTAGCACTGCCAGGATTCCTAGGTTAATGTAGAGGCAGTATACAAGACTAACCTGAATTAACCTTCCTAGTTCCTCAGATTATTGTCTTCCCCCATTTGTCTGCGTTCTGAAAGCCAGGTGATCTTAACTAAGGAGAACAGCAAAGATACAGAGTTTAATCCTATAGGGTCTATTCTAGGATACTATTCATCCCTACCTCAAAATCATCACATAAGGCACCAGCTAGCAGTTGGCTCTAGCTGCTGCTCTGTGGTACACATCATCAGCCATCATGTACACAACTTCAAAAATATAAGAACTCATGGAATAGTAANATAGAAAGAAAAAAAGCCAAGGATCGAGAGGTAGGGAAAGACTTGCACTTAAGTAACAGAAAGTAGAAGGAGGGGAAGTAAAAGAATGAGGCTATAGAGGCCAAGGGTGGGCCATCCAAAATGTACCACAGTGCCATATTTATTAATTTGAATTGAAGCTACTTGGGAAGCAGCCAGTGCAAGGGCACTCAGGCCCTCTTCTGTCTTGGGAAAGCAGGAAATAAAATCACCCATATGAAAGGTACACTCCCTGTACTGAGAAATAAAAAGACATCCCTATTATCAGAGACAGGGACTTTAAAACCCAGAAAGCTGTAGACTTTTTTACTAACCTATTATCTCAACCAAATTCCATTTAGAATTCTTCACTAATTAAAGCCCCCAAACATCTGTTTCCTTTATCCCGTCAATTCCTCACTAATTTATTGTCTCTTTGTCTAAAAAGTATAAAAAATCTGCCTTGGTCATTTCTCTAGGTCTCAGTGTCATTATTGGGTCTCCAGGCGAATGTAATAAAACTCTGGGTTTTTTTTCTCCTGTTACTCTGTCTTGTGTAAATTTAATTCTTAGTCCAGCTGAAAGAATTTGAGAGTAAAGGAAAATCTTTCCTTCCCTATAAGGTGTTAGATGCAAAAAAATATAATGATAAGCTTGAGTCCTGTGATAAAAGCTAAAGGGGAGGAGGAACAATAAAGCTCTGTGAATGCTAAGAAATGAAGCAAAGAACACATGGAAAGTGACAGTGATCAAAATAGCTTCATTGTATTTGGAAAGTAAAAAGCATTTTCTGAAAAATGTAGACAAAAAAGTTAAGATATATGTAAAAAAACTTAATGAATATTTACTCTATTATCTCAAAGTTGGTTTCTACCTACTCTTCTCAATTGAGTCCTCTTATGTAAAATAAACATATTTTAATACTTATTTTTCTGTTCTGTCAACAACTAAAAGAAAAAGTACTGTGATCCCCTAATGAATTACATATATATTTCTGCATCACTGTCTTCTCAGAAAGTCACAACAAATATTAAATAGAAAATTGAGAGATTTAAAGGAGAGATTTTTTGCCTATAGTTTTAAAACCTAACAAACAATCTACTGCCTTATCAGAGTACAGGATCCCTGCATCAGTCAAGGTTCTCCAGATAAACAGAACCAACAGTATGTATTTGTGTGTGTGTGTGTGCGCGCGCGCGCGCGTATGCATGTGTGTGTGTGTAAGGAGATTTATTTTAAGGAACCGGTGTGTGTGTGTGTGTAAGGAGATTTATTTTAAGGAACCAGTTCAGGCATATGTGGGAGCTGGGACATTCTAACTCTGTAGGGGAGGCTAGCAGACTGGAAACTCTGAAAGGAGTTGATGCTGCAGTCTAGATTCTGAAATTTATAAGGCATCCTGGCAAACTACAATTTCAGGGAGGACTTTTATAACAGTTTTGAGGCAGAATTCTTTCTCCAGGGAACCATAGTTTTTGCTCTTTAGGCCTTCAATGCCTAGATAAGGTCTATATTCTTTTTTTTTTTTTAAGATTTTTATTTGTTTAGTTGACAGAGACAGAGACAGACAGCGAGAGAGGGAATACAAGCAGGGGGAATGGGAGAGGAAGAAGCAGGCTCATAGCAGAGGAGCCTGATGTGGGGCTC
>NC_048222.1:94510748-94511279 GCF_002007445.2 Ailuropoda melanoleuca | reverse complement strand
AAGGTCTATATTCTTAAGGATAATCTTTATTTAAAGTTGGCTGATTATAGATGTCAATCACATCCGAAAATATGTTCACAGCAACATCTAGACTAATATCTGACCAAAGAACTGTGCACGACACCTTAGGCAAGTTTACATAAAATTAGCCACTACAAAAAAAAAATTTAAAAAAACATTGAAAAATTAAGAACAGAAGAAAGGAAATAAGAATGGAAAGAATGGGATCTTAAAAAGAAGATGAATTGAAAAATTACATAATATAATCTTTCAGATTTGTGAAATAGAAAATACGAGAGTTATAAAAATAGAGTAGCTAATAAATAGCATTTTCAATCTTAGATATCTGTGTAGGATTATATTTCTGGAGCACTTCATGTTCCTCTGAAGATGACAACTGGCTTGGGGTGCTGGCTTCTTCTTTTCAACTACTGTCTTGGAAATAATGTAGAAAGCAGAAGTAAGTTGAAGGATCTATCACATTAACATAAAAGCTATGAGAAAATTCTGTAAAACATGGTTTTGTGGTAA
>NC_048222.1:94261534-94510648 GCF_002007445.2 Ailuropoda melanoleuca | reverse complement strand
GGGAAATGTGGGAAAATTATAAGTTTTAAGTAAATGCAATTAACATTTACCAAGTTTACAAAAAAAAAAAAGAAAGAAAGAAAGAAGAAGAAGGAGGAAAGGAGAGGAAAAAAGAAAAGGAAAAGGAAGAAAAAGAAAAAGTCCTTGCGCCCCTCTAGGATTCTTAATCCAGTTTTGCCAGAAATGTGTGTATGTAAATTTGGTCAGGGTTGTGAGGATGCTGGATATAGACACTACAAGCAAATTGCAAATAATATTTATATTCACGTCATGAAGAAAGTGCAATTTATTTACAAGAGAAAAAAATAAGTTAGAAGGGGTTAAAAAGTATTTTTTTATATTAGGCAATGTGGTAGTTATCTGCTGTGTTTCCTGCCACCATTCAATCCACCTTCTGCTAAGGACTCCCTGAACAAACATACCTCTAATCTCTCAGGGGAGGCACATGATTAGCACTGAACAATACACTGCATTCCCTGCCACAGTAATTTGCTTAGTGATGCATAGGTGATCTAATTAAATGTTGAGGCAATAAGTTGTCATGATGTTTGAAAAATGGGAAAAAACACATTGTCTGCTTTTGTCAGACTTGACAACGAAGATTATACTGTCTTTATTTTTTCCCAACATGGCTCCTAAAAATGAAACTAACTTAGGGAATATCACAGCAACAAGAAGCTGCAAAAAAAAAAAAAAAAGAAAGAAAAAAAGAAAGAAAGAAAAAAGAAAAGAAACTCATAGAATAAAATTTCTAGGCAATAATTAATGCAATTTTAGAATCAGACAATACAAACTAAAAGAAATCCAATCAGTAATTTCGTTAAAATATATTATTAAAACCAATGAGGTAGAGCAAATGAATATCTTCATATATGGGCAGGAACATGAATAGTAATTCAGGGAAATGAATGGTGTCTCAAAATGCAACTATATTACAGACATTAAAATCTTGAATGTGATTAGATCTATCAAGATTATATTATCTATAGTTACAGTTACTAAGAATAATTCTAAAGAAAACATTGTAAGCATAATAAAATTTATTAATACATTAGCTTAGCAGTAAACAGAAATCAAGGACTCCAGTGAAGAATGTCATGACAAATGTTCCCCGGTGGCCTTCCTTATCTTATCTAAGTCTTTTATGTGAAAGAAAGCCTGGACACGCTTCAACATGAAATTTCCTTTGGCAGCAAATCCAGTGAACTATATAATAGATGAATTTATTGTGGCAGTTCATTTCTCCACCAATGTAAATTTCAAAGGGAAAGAGCATGGTAATTACACGACTCAGGGTTCACTTCCATGAATACAAAGCATTGATATTTAAGGAGAAATGTATCTGAAATAGGGAATTAGGAACTTGAGGCATGAGTTTTACAGTAGACCTCTTAAAATAATTTCCAATATAACCAATATTGGCCTCTGGAGACATCAAATGTAACTTCTACAGTTCCACCACAGCAATCAGAAAGGCATGGATGTAAGGAATCCTTGAACTTAATTTCAAATAGATTAGTAATTGGGAAGTAAGTGTGTGGTACACACAACACAATAGATGAATTTCAAAAACATTATGAAAAATTAAAGAAGACAGGCACAAAAGACTATATAATATTTGACATTTATATGAAATTCTTAAAAAACAAAACCTAAATTGTGAAAAGTTAATCAGTAGTTGAATAGACAGGGGACAGGACTGACTCTAAAAAGATACTGAGAACTCTACAGGGTAAAAAAATTTGTCTACCTCACAATTGTGGTAGTGGTTACATGATATATATTTGTCAATCATATTGAATTGTATACTTAAAATTGGCAAATTGTATTGCATTTCACTATACCTCATTAGCAAAATGAATTCAAAAATACATTAAAAGGATCATATACCATAATTAAGCAGGATTTATTCCAGGGATGGCAGGATGGTTCAACATCTACATATTAATCAATGTGATACACCACATTAACAAAATGGAAAATAAAAATCATATAATCATCTCAATACAGAAAAAGCATTGAAAAAAATTCAACACCATTTATGATTAAAAAAAAAACACTCAACGAAGTACATATAGATGGAAAACACCTCAACATAATAAAGGCCATATATAAGCTGCAGTTAACATTATAGTATGGTTAAAAGCTGATAAATTTCCTCTAAGATCAGGAACAAGAAAATGATACCCACCCACTCTTACCACTTTTATTCAACATAGTATTGGGCATCCTAGACAAAGCAATTAGGCAAGAAAAAATAAATAAAAAGGCATCTAAATTGGTAAGGAAAAAGTAAAACTGTCACTATTTGCAGATAACATGGCATAATATAAAAAACTCTAAAACTCCACCCAAAAAATATTAGAATGAATAAATGAATCCCGTAAAATTACAGGATACGAAATCAGTATACAGAAATCTGTTGTGTTTTTATAAACTTAAAATGAAATATCAAGAGAAATTAAGAAAACAATCCATTTATAATTGCATCAAAAAGAATAAAATACTTAGAAATAAATTTAACCAAGATGATAAAAGACCTGTACACCAAAAGCTGTAAGATATTGATGAAAGAAATTGAAGACAAAACAAAAAATGGAGAGACATTCCAAACTCATGGACTGAAAGAATTAATATTGTTAAAATGTTCATGCTACCCAAAGCAATCTACAGATTCAACATAAACCCTATCAAATTTCCAATCGAATTGTATTTGAAAATGTGTATGGAATCACAAGAGTCACCAAATGGCCAAAACAAGAAAGATGAAAGAATATTTTCATCACAGCAGAATAGAAAAAAGTGTCATTTTAGAAAGACATAAAAATAAAAAGAAATTTCTACCAATTACTATCCTAATTTTTTTAAAAAGAGCTCTACACAATGAAAGACTTTATATAAAGTTAAAACAATAAAATCCTATTGCACTTATAAAAACAATTAAAAGATATGATAATACCATGTGTTGGCAAGGATATGGGGAAATAAAAATACTATGTCACTGGTGGTGAGAGAATCCATGAAAAATTTGTTAATGGATCACATACCATAACAACAGCCAAATAAATAAAATATATTGCTTTAAATATAGGCACAAATAATAAATTCGAAAGTACATTCCTGGGATGGATATAGAGAAATTTGTGTTGTCAGATGGGAGCAATATCTAAAAAAAAAAAAAAAGGAAGGGGAAATGAGCTAAGCCTTTATATGCTACATTTTATTGCCTTTACATTCTTAAAAAACATGGTTAAAAGTACTAATATTTTTAAGATATGGATGGAAATTGTACCGGTGCTTTTTACATGTTAAATAGTTTTCTTCATTAAAATATTTCATGATTAAATGTTATTTTTCAAATGTCTAATTCATATACAAATATGGCAAGAAAATAAAGGAAAAAAATGGTTCTTTGTTTTTCTAGAGAGCACAAACACATATTTTGAAATGCATGCAAGAAAACCAGAGTTGATTCATCAAGGATCAAGAAAAATGTTTCCTTAGTAAAAAGTAAAATTACACTATTTGTAACTAACATCTGTAATGTGAAAAATATTTCAAGATGGGGATGCAGTCATCATTCTTCTCTGTTCAGAATCAGAGAAATTTTTAAGATATAAAGAGAATAAAATTAATTTTAATATATTTAAAACGCTGAATGAAAAGTAGGTAAATTAAGAGAAATTTGTGAAAACTTTAAAAGTCCTTGGACACTCATAGGCTCTAAGTAAATAAGTCACTAGCAAACT
This sequence comes from Ailuropoda melanoleuca, assembly GCF_002007445.2. Taxonomy (NCBI): domain Eukaryota; kingdom Metazoa; phylum Chordata; class Mammalia; order Carnivora; family Ursidae; genus Ailuropoda; species Ailuropoda melanoleuca. Next base: position 94,506,899 of record NC_048222.1, on the reverse strand, counting down.
ACTATCATTGGTTAGAAAATGTAATGACCTTGCCAAGGAAATCTCTGCAATTAGCAATGAATTCAAAGACAGGATGAGAAAATAATACTACATAAAAATTAGAAAAAGTCTTTAAAATTTACTTGGACTGGGGCACCTGGCTGGTTCTGTCAGAGGAGCATGTGACTCTTTATCTCAGGGTGTGGCCTGGAGGCCCACCTTGGGTGTGGAGATTACTTAAAACTAAATTTTTTTTTTTTTTGAGAGAGAGAGAGAGAAAGCACTCACACGTGTGAGCGTGTAGGATGGAGGGGAGGGGCAGCGGGAGAGGGAGAAAGAGAGAATCTTAAGCAGGCTCCATGCCCAGTGAGGAGCCCAACAAGGGGCTCAATCTCATGACCATGATGAGATCATGAGCTAAAATCAAGAGTCAGAAGCTTAACAGAATGAACCACCCAGGCACCCTCAAAATTAAATGATTTAAAAACATCTACTTGGACTAGATACCATTGGAAAAATACTATTAATAGAGCATGTCTTCCAGAAACTAAGTACATTCATATCTTCTTTCTAGAGCTTTATCTTAAGTTATTTCCAGAGATTAACATTAATTATTGATTGGTATCATTACTAATATACAATCCCAAACAAGGAAGGACTAACAATAAATTATACACAACTTCAGCTGAAGTTAGTATTTCAGTTTGTCCCTAACACATTTCTTCTGTGTTCTGTACATAAAGTTGTCCTATTTTGGCTGAGGTGTATATCTAGCTGTCAACTATTTTTTTTATTTCTAGTCTTTGCTGTAAGGCTGTACATCAGAGAACACTGCTGCAGTGTTCCTAGTATAGCTGTTTTCTGAGTGCTTTCCCATTATAGATTATAACCATAGTATTCAGGAAACAGCATTTACTGAAGAATAAAAGACAAGCAATTTTTCTTGAACAAGCTATTTAAGTTTCTGATCCTATTTCCTCGACTGTAAAGTAGCAATAACATTAATGACATAGAGTTGTCTTTGGAATCAAATAAGATGGCATATGTGGGGTACATGGCAGGTACTGGATGTATAATACCGATTAATAACCTCTTCCTAGTTATTACTGATCATATGTATATAGATATCTTCAATAAAAGCATCAGAGCTTTAACTATAAAATAGGGATTTAATTACACATACCGCAAAGGGCTACTGTGAGGATTCAAAGAAATAAAGTATTTAAATCATGCAGAATAGTGCTAGCACAGTATAAAACACTCCATGAAAGGTAGCTTTATTCCATGAAACCAATTTCATAAGAAGTTTAGTTTGCAAAATATAACTTGTGTATATATATCTATATATATAGATATATATACACATATATGTGTATATACACATATGTATATATCATAATTATTTAAAAATGCAGTATAAATTTAACATAAAAAATCATAAATAACATACAATATAAGAATGTTAAGAAATAAATAGCCATGAAACAATCTATGAAATAGAACATTACAAGAAATTTTTAAGTCATCTATGTGCCCATTCCAGTTATTGCAATATACATCTTTCACCACCAGAAACCAGTGTCCTAAAGTTTGTGTTAATTACTCTATTATTTTTCTTTAAAGATTCACCACATAATTAGATATCTTAAAACAATATATTGGTTAGTCTGACATGTTTGTTAACCTTTAGATAAGTAAGAGTCATACTGTTTTGTATTCTTCTATGACTTGCTTATTTTTTTTAAGATTTTATTTATTTACTTGAGAGAGACAAAGAGAGCACAAGCAGGGGGAGTGGCAGAGCGAGGGGGACAAGCAGGGTTCCCACAAGCAGGGAGCCCTATGCAGAGCTCAATTCCAGGACCTGGGATCATAACATAAGCCAAAGTCAGATACAACCTACTGAGCCACCCAGGTGCCCTGTGACTTGCTTTTATCAGTCAACACTGCTCCTGAGTCATAGACGTGGAAGAATATATGAAGATACTCATTTTCTGTGTTTTGTTTTATATCACATTTAGAACATAAAATTATATATCCACTCTTTTGGTTTATACTAGTGTTGTTTACAGTTTTGTGTTATTTCCAACGATGCTGCAACGAATATTCCAGCTCATATCTCATAGTGCATATATGCAGTAGTTTTTATAGGGCTAGGCTGGCAAACCTCCTATAAAGGGCTAGACAGTAAATGTTTAGGAGTATATGTTTTAGGGTATATGTTCTCTGCCACAACTACTCAATTCTGACATGGCAGTACAAAAGCAACTCTAAATAATAGGCAAACGAATGAGCATGGTTTTGTCCTAATAAAATTTTATTTACACAGAGGCAGATAGATTTGGCTGGAGGGACATAGTTTGCTAACCCCTGCTCTAGCGTAGGAGAGGTAGCTTGGAATTATTAATCCAGAGTGTATGTGCATCTTCACTTTGCTACTTTAGAACAATCTCTTTTCCAAATTATTTCTATGAATTTATATCCCCTCAAAGCAATATGAGAGAGACCTCTTTGTTTCACACTGTCACCAATACTTTTCTAGTAAATAAAAATGTATTTTTATTGTTTATTTTATTAAAATTAATTGAAATTTAAATTTTCCAATAAAGAGGTTTGAACTGTATACGTTGTAGTTTTATTTATATATTATGATAGTTAATTAAGCATATTTTCATATGTTGATTTTTTATAATTCCTCTCCTATAGAAAGCCTATTCATATCATTTGACTATTTTTTCTGTAGGAGTGTTTATCTTTTCTTACTGGTGCACAGAATTACACATTCAAGATCTTACTTCCTTATTGATTAAGTATGTTGCAAATTTCTTCTTCATTTTTCTGGCTTATGTTGCCATTCTGTATGAATTCCTCTAGCGAACACAATTACTTAATTTTAGTGTGGGTAAACTGTATCAATCTTCCCTGTTACCGTTTGTAGGTTTGCAAATGTGTGTGCCATGTTTAAGAGAACATCTATGTACAAGTTCATTACATATTTCTTTTATATTTTCTTCTAACTTGATGGAAATTTTTGTGTATGGTTTAAAGGAGTTAAATTATCCATTTTGTGTAATCAACATCTGTAATAACACTTGATAATAAGTTCACCATTTTTCCTTTGATCTGCAATACCACATCAAAATTCCATATACGTGTGAGTCTCTTTATAAACTTTTTTTTGTGCTCAGTCTACTTATCTATTCCGCACACTGGACCCTAATATCTTAATTACTACTCTATTATTATAAAACCTTTAAGTCCATTAAGGTACTATTACTCATTCTTGTTCATTTCTCCAAAATTATATTATCTATTCACTGACACACTTCTATATTAGTTGTATAATCAGCTTTTCAAATTCTATGAAAAAACTGGGATTCAAGTGGAACTGCAATGAATCTATGGACTAGTTTAAAGACAGCTCAAATCTTCAAATACTGTCTTCTTATGCATAAAATATCAAGCTTTGACAGGTTTCAAAGGAATCAATCTGGTTTTTGGTATGAGGAATAAATAAAAGTGAAGCCAAGAGGCCAGCTTGGAATTCCATAGTATTACAGCTCAGACTGTGGTACTAGAATAATATCCCTGCCCCAAGAGGGTAATGTCCTAATCCTCAAACCCTGTGTATATGTTACCTTACAGGACAAACAGACTTTGCAAAGAGGTTAAGTCAAGCATCTTGACATGGATAGAGTATACCGGATTACCCTGGCGGGCTCAATATAATTATCAATGTCCTTATAAGAAGGAGGCAGAAATTTTGGAATGAGAAAAGATGTGACAGTGAAAGAAGAGGTCAGAGAGAAAAAGATGAAGATGCCATCATGTTGACTTTGAAGATGGAAAGAGATTCCCTAAGCCAAATATACAGGTAAGCACTTGAATCTGGAAAGGGAGTCCCCCTTAGAGACTCTAGAAGGAATGCAGCCCTTCTAGCACTTTGATTTTAGGACTTTTGAACTGCACAGCTATAAGATAGTAAAATTTTGTTGCTTTAAGCAGATAGGTTTATGGTATTTGTTATAACAGCTATCGGAAACTAATTCAAAATAGATCGCAAATTGGATTAGGAAGTCAGTGGTACAAGGGCCGAGAACTGGGTGAATTCATCTTAGAACTTGAAGTGAGAATCAAGTACGATTTTTTCATAGATTCATACGGATTATGAGTCAAAAACAATTCTAAGGTTTAGGGCCTGAGCAATTGGAAAAATAAACTAAAATTTATCTTCTGGCATATAACTGATCTGGAAAGAAAGATTAGGGATGGGAAAACAAGTTTTAGTCACTTTAAAGTTGAAGTGCCTATTAGATTATCCATCCATATAGAAAAATCAAATTGTCAGGTAGACAGAGGAAAGAATGGACCATGGACTGGGTACTAGATAGTTTAAAGGTCAGGAATAGGAAAGGGAAACACTAGAGAAAAATAATAATAATTTTAAACAGGAGGAAAACACACTGTTGGTCCTGAAAGTCAAGTGAAAAAAATGAAGGGGGTTATCAACTGTAGCCTATGGTGTTGGTAAGTCAGGAATGATGGAAAAAGCAATGGCAACTTAGACAACAGTTGTTTAAATGGAGTGATAGGAATGAAACCTAAATAGGCTGGAATAAGAAAAAGTTGGAGTAGAAATTGATAGTAAATATTGGCAACTTTTTTTGTGAAGTTTTCTGAAAGGTGAAACAAAGAAAAAAGAGGTAGCTGAACAGAAAGGTAGGGGTATTTCTAATTCTAAATTGAGACCCACCACATAGCAATTTAATGCTAAAGTGAATGATTTAGTAGAAAATTGCTGAATGATGAGCTTGGATAGAAGAAAGAGTGCAATTTCATTAGCATATGGAGAAGTCTGGCTTATACAAGGAAAAGAAAGGAAATGGGTCCTCAAATTCAGTGCTGAGGGCCTGTGGATGTTCTCTATGGATTCATTTTTTTCCAGTTTCATTGAGATATAATTGATATTTAATATATAAAATATATAACAGGGATGCCTCAGTGACTTACTCAGTTAAGTGTCTGCCTTCAGCTCAGGTCATGATCCTAGGATCCTGGGATCAAGCCCCACATCAGGCTCCCTGCTCTGCAGAGAGCCTGCTTCTCCCTCTCCCTCAGCTTCTCCCCCTGCTGTGTGTGTTCACTCTCTCTGTGTCAAATAAATAACTAAAATATGTTCTAAAAATAAAATAAAATGTACAACATAATGATTGATATATATATATATTAAGTAATTATTACAGTAAGTTTAAAATCCATCCCGCATATAAATTTTTTCTTGCGATGAAAATGTTTAAGATCCATTCTCTTACCAACTTTCAAACATACTATACAGTATTATTAACTATAATCACCATGTTATACATTACATCCCTACAACTTATCTTATAACTAGAAGTTTGTACCTTTTGACTACCTTCATCTAATTCCCTCAACCCCAACCCCCACTTCTGGCAAAAACCAATCTGTTCTCTATTTCTATGAGAGCGTGTGTGTGTGTGTGTGTGTGTATGTGTGTGTGTGTGTGTTTGGTTTGGTTTGATTATTTCATTTTTATGAGTGAAACAGGCAGGAAAATCAATAGCTGGATGCCTGAGAAAAAAAGGAGGAATATAATCATATAGGAGAATATTATTGTTATAAAATTGTGGTAAGATTGTTTGGCAGCCATGCTGGGTAAATGTGGATGAATACATGACTGGGATTCTTCCAGGCTAATAGGACAAAGAGAGAATAAGTCACGAGTACTATTAATTCATGTAAGGGTTCATGAACTAGAGTGATAAAACATATGGCCAACAGCATCTAATCTCAATAATGAGAGAAACTAAGGACATGAGGAAGTGGAGATACAATAGAAGAGTGGTAGAATCAATGACCTGGAGGACTGAGCTGGGTTAATAATTGTTGGGAGTTTGGCTAATAGAGGCTATGAGTTGGAGAAATAGGAGGAGAATTGTAAGTGGAGAGTAACTAACTTGAAGACTGCGTTACAGAGGAAGTACAGTTACTGGTAATGACATTTGTAGGTATAAGCATAGGTATAAGAGGCTGAGGAAGTAGAAAGAAACTACTGAAGGAGAGGATCTGAACAACCAATATATTAAATCACTTTGTGGATATTAAAAGATTCAAGAATTATGACAGCAAAGATCTAAGGCCAAATCTTCAAAGACTGGGATATTTTCAAGAGGAGGATTGGGAAAAAACTGGAATCATCAAAGTGAAGCCAGAAAACACCTACCAAACTTCCAGGTCTAATGGTGTGTGGGGGTGGCAGAATCATGTGACTGATACTTCAAAGGCAATAGTGCCCTCCAAAGCACAACAGTTCTAACATAAAAGTGAGCAGAACTTTCAGAGAGGGTGTGAGTGATAAAGGAAATGTGTTGATAAAGGGCTTGAGTTCCAAAGTGCACAATGAACGCATTAGTGAGAGGTGTAAAATGGGGCTGAGTTGGAGGATGCATAAAGCTGCAAGCATGGCATCCTGATGAAAAGAGGGCCTGAGGGTCTTGGGCTTGTTGTGATGACCCATGAAAACAAGGGTAAAAGGCATAGTGGGAATCTCTTAAACAGATTATGGTGATAATGTTCCCCTTGGGAGTTTTTTAAAACTGATACTGTACTCATGAAAAAATTAAATTGTTATGGAGAAAGAAAATATATCAGTGTTGAGAGGAAATTTAATTTCACAGAAATTACGAATTATGGCCAAAGGTTCATGAATAACTAATGCCATTAATTAATTCTAAATTCAAAAATAATGTATTCAAGTTTTATTAAAAAATTACAACCACCTAAAGTTTTCTGTCTAAGAATTAAAATTTACTACATCCAATTTTATTTAAAGATCCAGATTAGAAGGCCAATAACCTTAATAAATCTTGAATATCCAATTCTTACACTCATTTAAAACTAGATTATTAAGTCTAAGTAACATACTATTAAGCAACTTAATTAATAAACTCAATTGAATTATTCATTAAGTGATGTACTATTTTGAGCTGTGGTAATCATTTTTATTTATTTTTAGAATCAAGGATTTTTAAATGTTTGGGCTCATCTTATTCAGTTACAATAATGCTCTGATATTAAATGAATATTTGAGATTCTAGTCTAGACTAGAAGAGAGCTAATAATGTGAACTGTGTCACCTCATACAAAAGACAAGTTAGCATTTTTTAATGCTAATATTTCAAAGAATGTGGGAGCCTCTCTGAAACTTAATACAAAAGGTATGAAATCTAATTGTTAGCATATGATAGAAATATGATTCTGACAAAAAGAAACTGCTTGTTTCTTCATGTCACCATTATACTGAGTGCTGACAATGAGCCCTTTGCCTGCTCACTTATCCTAGTTCACTTTCTAGTGGNAGAAACTGCTTGTTTCTTCATGTCACCATTATACTGAGTGCTGACAATGAGCCCTTTGCCTGCTCACTTATCACTAGTTCACTTTCTAGTGGATTTCTAAACACGGTGTGAAAATGCTACCCTAATAGTTTCCAAAATCCTGAGGAATTATCTATTTTGTCATTTTGTTTCAAAGTATTTTGTGGAAGAAGTATTGACAACTCCAGGGGGAAAATATCTCAGGGAATGCTGTTAAAAATTCAAGAGTGGTTTCTAAAAGGCATATATATACATGCTCAATATGATGATGGAGGCAACCTCACTTACTAAGAACATATTTGGAAGAGGAAAAGTCAAGCTCTAATAGCTCCCTNCCCTGAGGAATTATCTATTTTGTCATTTTGTTTCAAAGTATTTTGTGGAAGAAGTATTGACAACTCCAGGGGGAAAATATCTCAGGGAATGCTGTTAAAAATTCAAGAGTGGTTTCTAAAAGGCATATATATACATGCTCAATATGATGATGGAGGCAACCTCACTTACTAAGAACATATTTGGAAGAGGAAAAGTCAAGCTCTAATAGCTCCCTTTTTTACCTTTCAGTATCCTTCTGTAAAACCTGACAACACTTCCAATATGGACTCCACTTCTGCCCACAATCTCATCACTCTATTCTGTAGCATTTCAATACAGTCATGCTTTCAAATAATTGCCAATCAACACTTAAGCAAGTGAACTTAAACTAATAGCAGATTCATTATTTAACTTTCCCAGGAGTTACGTGTATCTTCAGAGGGAAATCAAAGGTAAAACAAAACACCTAATCACCATCACCATCATCCAAAAAATAACAATACCAATATCCACATAACCTAAATACACAGGAATTAACCACTAGATATGGAATTTTCAAAACTGTGATGAGGACTACCTAATATGCCATTTACAGTACTATGTAAGGTATCTCTTGATTTGCTGAATCTTTGTCTCTTCCACTCTGTTGAATTTATCTAAAACACACACTTTTATTTATATATCACTTGAGTGATATTGGCTTTTTGTCTTTTTTAATTCTAAGAAATTGAATCTTGTAAATAGAACTGTTTAAGCATGCTAATTTAGTTCAGGGAATTTTCTCACTTAAAGCTCTCACTAGATGACACTGTTTTACCACCTAGAAGTGCTTCCAATTGTATGTACAACAGATTGCCAGTGCTTTTCCTTTCTTTCTAATAAAGGAACTGCATTTTTAAGGATTTCATCTTTTTAGGTTTCAGATTATACAAACTTTAAATGAAAACTGTTAGTCTTTTACAACTTAAGAGAAAAAATCTTTTTGGACTGTTGAAGTCCAACATATTTGTTTGTTCACTCGCAAGGTATGAAAAGTTTCGTGCTTGCTCTCATGTTCTTAAAATAAATATTCTAAGCAGTAACCAGTAAGAACAGCTGACACACTTATTAGGCACCAGGTACTGTCCTAAGTGCTTTACATATATTAAAAAATGTAACCCTCACAAGAAAGTTTTTAAAAAACTAATCCAACATCACACGTCTAGTAAGTGACAAAGCAGTCTAACTGAGGAGCCTACGGGCTGGATCAGTAATGTCTGCTACTTGCCATAATGAATAACTACTTATAGAACAAAATATCTGATACTGAATTGATTTTCTCCCAACACAGGGATTAGAGTTCAATAATCCATTCCTCTCCTTCTTTGGTTTTAGCATAAGAAACAAATTTAAAATCAAGTTCCACATTAATGGCATGTATGTGTTAAGGAAAGAATCAGACTGCCAGATTCAAACCCCAGCTCTGTCACTTACTGGGTGTGTGACTTGGACAAATTGTTAAACCTCCTAAAGCCTTAAAAATGAGGATTTTCAAAGTACCTAATCAAGTAGTTACTGAGATAATGTCCTATCAAGTCATGTAGCACTATTCAGGAGATATTATTATGATATGAAATACAGTTCAAGCAGAAAAGAATTCTTTCTGGGTTCCCTCCTAGATCAACTGCAGAGGGTATACTATTTATAGTGTACAGAAAAAGCCACTTTGATGATAAAGGTATGTTAATTAAAAGCCATTTAAATGTTTGTAGACTTCTATCTGCAACGATAAATGTAGTGTCAGAGGAGGTGATTTGTAGTATGTTTTTATAGCTCAAGTGGACAGATTCATTGAGGTTTCTTATAAGAAATATTAAATCATTTCACCAACATATAATCACCAAATAAACAGGCTCCCAGTCCTCCTCCAAGACAGAATAAGGGCAACATGTATCAAATCTTCTATGTTCTACAGATGTTCACTTTTTCTTTTAACGCAATCCCTTACTCCTAACCTCTCCCAACAATCTCTTTCCAATGTGCCCACTAATATTTCTGCTTCATTATGAGTTCACTCTCTAAAAACTTATAAACTCTTCTATAGATATACAGTCCAATATCCTGGCCTTAACCAGACTAAAATGACCACTTTTTCTGCACCCTTTCAAAGCTGAAGCATTTTTTTCTCTTGTCTTATGAATCTTAGAACCAGGTTATAGGACCAACATCTTCCTGTTCAGACCATTTTCCCCTTCCATTCATATTTTAAAGTAAAATCTGCTTCTTTGAAACTCAGATCATTCTCTTCCTTAACTGGTTATGAGAAAAACAGACTTCCTATTTACCAAATTTATAAAAATGCACATACCTGGCTCAGCATTCAATTCCTTGATGTTTATTTCCATCCCAGATTATTTCAAAATCTACCCAATATCCTAGCTTTTCTTTACTTTGGCCTAAGTTCGACTGTCCTTTGCCCCCTGCCCTACCTCAACGTTTTCCTTTCCCCATCACATCTTAAGACTAACCAGAGATTGATCCAACAACCCAATCACTAAATCAGAAATCCTAATCCCCACCAACCTTTTAGGATAACTTACTTTTTTAGCATTTCCATTGTTATAGAGAATTATCCTTCTGTGATCTTTCAATCCACTGATTCCTCTATCTTTCTCCTACCTTTCAACATTTTCTTATATTCTCCTCACTTCTTATACAATTTCAATTTTTGTAGTTAATCATTATAATCAGTATATATTCTCTTTTATTTCTCATCTATTACTGCAGAGAAAGTATCTTTTCTCTCATATAAGACAAAAATTTCCTGTCTGCTCCTAAGGACTTCTCTATCAGCTATATATCCTCTATCTATAGATGATATGAATTATTCATATAGATATGAATTTGTTATCTCCTATGATAAGAATTAGAGGATCTACCAGAGAGCCAGCCTTAAAAAACTAAGTTCTAGAAAGAGAAGAATAAAATAGAATAGGCAAAATCACCAATGACATAATTAAAAATAAAAACTCCAAGACTGATGGGGTGCCTGGGTGGCTCAGTTGATTAAGCATCTGACTCTTGATTTTGACTCAGGTCATGACCTCAGGGTAGTGAGATCAAGCCCCAAATTGGGCTCCATGCTCAGTGGGAGTTTGCCTGAGATTCTCTCTCTCTCTCTCCCTGTGCCCTCCCCCTGTTCACATGCTCTCTCTCTCTCAATTAAATAAATAAATAAATAAATAAATAAATAAAATCAATCTTTTTAAAAAGTGGGGGGCACCTGGGTGGCTCAGTAGGTTAAGCATCTGATTCTTGGTTCAGGCGCAGGTCATGATCTTGGGTCATAGGATTGAGCCCCGCCATCATGTACCGACCTCAGTGGGGAGTCTGTTTGAGATTCTCTACCTGTCCCTCTGCCCCTCCCCAACTCATGGGCTGCCTCTCTCTCTCTGTCTCTCTCTGGAATGAATGAATGAATGAATGAATGAATGAATGAATGAATGAAAAACTAAACAAACAAACAAAAAAACACTAAGAGAAGCTATGAATTTCCAAATTGAAATGTTCTATTAATTACCTAACAGAGTGGATAAAATTGCACGTACACTGATAGGTATCATTGTGAAATTTCAGAACTCAGGGCGAACAGAAGATCTTATAAACTTATGAAGAGAGAACTTATAAAATGATTAAGAAGAAAAAAAGTCATGGAATCATAATTATTGTCAATTTCTTTACAGAAAAACTTGAAGCTGGAATGTCTTAAAACTTACAAAGAAAAGAATGTCTCTAAACTAGAATTCTATACCAAGCAAAACCACTAATTACACAAAATGACAGAATAAATTTATAGACAGACCAAGATTAAAAAACAAATAAATGAAATAAACCACCCATATACCTTTCAACAGAGCACAACTGGAAGATATATACTAAACCAAGGAAGTAAGTGAAGGAATGGGTGTACATGGCACCTAAAAAAAGAGGTTCCAACACAGGAGAGAAACAGAGCGTTTCCTAAGATAATAGTGAAGAAGGATCCTAGTTATGACTGGTAGAGACCAGGCTTGGAGGGGTGGGTGTGAGTGGACAATAAATAAAGACTGGGACAGGATAAATAGTTGTGATACAGAACATGACATGACTCTGTATCTTTTGCCACTTAAGGCTCCAATCTTCCATTGTCACTTTTATGAATGAAATCCACATCATGATGATGTACAGTTGAGCCTAAATGATGAAAATAAATACAGTTACACTGAAGGCTGAGCCTCTTTTTGAAGCAGTATCTTGTCCATATTCTTCTGATCCCGAAAGCTTTAAAAGGAGAGAAAGACATAAATCTTTCCAAATGATAGTCTGCATCTCTGCATATGTGTAGAATATAGGGAGGATATACCACTAGCTGATAATTGCCTTTGAAGAATGGAACTGCGGAATTGGGATGAAAATGTTGTAAGGGAGACTTTTTCAAATACTTACTCTCCAATTCCTTTAGAATTTAGTAATTTATGAAGATATTACCTATCAAAACTGGGGAAAATAAAATATATAATCTTAAAGTAAATAGAACCTCTTGAATATTGTTGAGGCTGTTGTTTGTTCTGAGCTTTCTAGTGAAACAATCTATCTTCATCATCATCATCTCAGTCTCAAGATTCTGCTTTTGTTCCTTTGCCTGTGACTCGTTATGCAATGTTAGTCTTCCCTTGAAAATCAGCAAATTTATCCACAATGAAACTCCAGATAGATTTTAGACTTTAGCAAGAATGTAAACCATCAACATCACCATAACTTCCCTTATGATCTTTAATGAGTTCAAGGTTTCGTTTAAACTGAGATAAATTGCTTTTATCAAAATCTGTTGAGAAAAACAAGTCATTAATATGAAGTGCAAAAGAGGCTCTCCAATTTTGTCTTGATTTCAACTTAAATTTATATCCTGAAAGCACTGTTTTCTTTCCTCCTCACTTAACTGACTTTTGCTTTTCGTTCTGAAATAATCCTCAGGTTCTTATGCATATTCCCTTGTTCCTTGATGCTCTTTTTTTATCTTTAGCTCATATATTTTGATATCTGAAAATTTCTCTCAATTTTGCTAGTCTTTGGCTGGGCTATTTCAATCCTGGTATCTCTGATTCACCTCTTTCTTAGTTGAAAATGAATTGCACTGAATATCTAATTTCTTGTTCATATTACTTTACAGGTGAAAACACTATTATAGCACTTTTCAATCTAGAATCTTATCTACTTCTTTATATTCTTCCTTCCTCAGTAAAAAATGTTTAATGTCTAACTGTAATTAAAACAGACTAAATTGAGTCTTCATACTGTATGGGATATTAGACACAGACATTTATGAGACTGGCTATTGTCTGGGTCACTCTATCCTAGTGTAGTGATATGATATAATAGGATACTTTATAAAAAAGTAGAACATTGATGGTACTAAAAAAAATAAAAATCTATTTGACCCTATTTGTAGCTTGGGCTAAAACAAATTAAGGCACTAAAACCATATTAATAATTTGTGAAGAAGAAAGAACACTGAATTTGCCATGCATCATTTCACAAGATGAAAAATTTGTGCATTACAGAGTATTCCATTAATTTCTCTTTGCAAAGTTAAAATGGAAAGTTACAAAATCATAAAAATACGTATGCTACCCAGTGCTTTGTGTTCACACTGTACTTTATCCTCAAATGTCATGGTACTACTGTCCTACTGTCCTTTTAACATTTTCTACCATGATAATAATTAAAAGATACTTGCAGAATAAATATTTACATATTTAACATGATGTAGCACACTGTGTTAATACTGCATACAAGTTACACAGTAAATTTTTGTATTCACTTGAAAAAAAAAGGAATTACCTGAATAGAAATTAGAAATAAATTACCTATTAGAAAGTAGAAAAAAATATGGTAATGAAGATCTGCGGTAATTTTTTTAGTGATTTTGTTTCCATTTTTTATATTTGCTTATTTGTCTTATTGAAAATCCATATAAGTTAATGAAACCAACAGAATATTCATAACCATCAATCAATATATAATAAATATAAGATTTACTCCACAGTCATAATTAATATGAAATGTGGTGACATTAAATGTGGGATATAACATGGTACTTGGTGGATAAGTAGTGAAATTGAAATTTGTAAGGCAGCATCATTAAAGAAGAGACGTCAGCTAGTTTATGTGTATGTTTCAGGATTATTTAAGATGCAAGGCAACAGGATCTTAGAACATGAGTCGATACTGAATCGAAGCCAGTTCTAGTAGGCAGTGGAAAGGAAAGGATCCAGCTGACCCAGCAAGGAAGGGATTAACTTCCTACAGGGCTTGGTAGGGGAAAAATGGTACATGGATCTGGTGGCCTCATCTTTTAAAGCAAAGATGGAGGATAAGTTCTTACAATTATTAGTTTACTAATGTGTATGATACGTTCATAATATTTAAAATAATGTCTCCAACTAAAACCATATGTATGGAAAAATTAGGTAGTACACACATCAACTCAATTACTACAATTTTCTTAATAGTTTCCATTAAGAGATGATACCCTCATTAGAGTTGTTGTATTCACTTTCCTTCTTTTATGCTTCTCTTCATTAAGGTAGGAAACTAGATAATGAGAATAGATGTATTTTGCTGTTGATATGAAGATTAATTAACTTTTTATTTCCCACACATAACATTTAATTATGGAACCACCATTAACCTAGTTTTGAAGATGGGAAATGAAAGATTATTTGGAGTAAGAGATTTGCCGAGGATCACTCGTTAGAAGCAAGAGGAATTAATACCTCTGACTTCAGATTATGTTCTCAACTACCACAATACACTGCCATTGTGTGAGTTTCATTTATAATAAACTCACATTCATACTAATGCTCTTCAAGACACAATGAAAAACAAAAGATGAGACAGTGTCCTGGTGATTATAGATATAAATTATTCATTTATAAAACATTTAACCTGGCATAAGCTGGGTTCTATGGTCACAAAGATAAACAAGGCTTGATTCTTCTCTAAAGAAGTACAGAGGAAGAACATCTGTGACCATAACAATATACCTTGTAGACCTCCAACTAAAGGGAGCATGAGGATAGAGACCCCCAGTTACTATGCTCTAAAGTCCATGCTATGCTCTCCACAATCCATCTAAATTAGCAAACAAGTGTATTCAAAATACAATGCAGGCTCCTTCCAATTTTGGCTTAAAGTTTCCTCAAAGATTTTGGGAACCTTTCCAAGTCCATTTGGAATGTTTCTGCCCAGCTTTCTCTTCCTCTCTCTTCCCACTTGGGGTCAGTTTTGAACCTCAGTCTGATTGCTTTTCCAGACTTGATTAGCTCCCACTGTAGTTCCTAGTTTCTCATAAGAACATTTCACCTAATATAGTCTTTATATGTTTTTTTTTAAGATTTTATTTATTTATGTGACAGAGAGACAGCCAGCGAGAGAGGGAACACAGCAGGGAAGAGGGAGAGGAAGAAGCAGGCTCCCAGCTGAGGAGCCTGATATGGGACTTGATCCCGGAACGCTGGGATCACGCCCTGAGCCGAAGGCAGACGCTTAACGACTGTGCTACCCAGGCGCCCCAATATATGTTTAACTGCATCTTGGTATCTGTTTCTCAGAGAATCTGGGCTAACCTAGGATTCAACTGAAGAAAGATGGGTAGAGGTAGGCTTTCAGAAGAAGGGTGTGCCTATATTTATTAATGTTATAAAGAAATATAAACTAGTTCCATGAAAGTATCTTTAGGCTAGGTAGAGCTAATATGAATACCAGAAACTGGTCTTTGCTTAGGCTTTTCCCTCAATCCCTTGTACCTACAATTCCAATACCAAATGTTAACCTTGAGCTGAAGTTTTTTGGTTTGTAAGTATTACCTATTAAAGTTCAAATGCTATAAGATGTTTTTTTATTTTTAAATATTGCAATTTTATTGTATTTTATTGTTGGTGGGGGTGGTGGTTTTTGAGGGAAAGAGAATGACTGGAACCTAGAATCAAGGTGTGAAAAGAGATACTGCTGGGGTGAGTGAAGTGTCAGAGCCAGATAACAGGGTAAGGATAGAGGAAGTACCATGAAGTCTAGAGATTTCCTCCCAAAAAAATGGGTCCTGTTAGAACAATTCTTAGGTATTGATATTAACCACTTTGTTAATATTTCAAATCTCCTAGTGAAACACATTTTAATGAATTATGTATGTGCTTGATTCCCAGATTTCTACAGAGATTAACTTTGTATACCTACTTCTAAGTTTAAAACTTGACATAATAATGGCTAACAGTTACTTGTTTTAACATTCATTGATTCATTCATTCATGCACTTAAGAAATATGGTATAATTTTCTTATAAGAGTCAGGAACTATAGAATTTGAGGTTTCACCAGTGGATAAAACAAATCCCTGACCTACTAAAGCTCACATTCCAATGAGAGGAAATAGTTAAATGAGTAACTGAACATGAAGTACATTATACTGTGAATGCTATGAAGAAAAATAAAGTAGGGTAAGGGTTCAAGAATAAGTGGGAGTGGGGAGAGGAAAGGCAGAACAAAAGGATGCCATTTGAGTAGAGACCCAAATAAATCCAAAGGAAAGAGCCATACATATTTGGAGGAAGAGTGCTCCAAGCTCAGGGAATAGTTATTGTAAAGACACTGTGACAGAAGTGGGCTTAGAATGCTTGACTAACAGTACGGGTGCTAGTGTGGCTGGATCAGAGTGAAAGTGTGATGAGAAGCAGGAAATGAGATTATACCTATGGCCAGATGCACAACCAGATGGGGTCTTGCATATGGAAAATTAAGAATGCTATTACAAAATATATTCTGGCAATTATTTGCCAGAAATTTAAGTTAATTAGTAAGCTGCTTACCTCTTTAATAAAATGTACCTCTTTCCCAAACGACCATTTTTAAATGACACATTCCACAGGCTTCATCTGAGGCCTGTCACATTGTTAATAAAGAGGTCTAATCTTTACAACCTGGCACATTCAGCTGGACTGATGTAGTATCTAACAACCTGGTATAATTTAGTCAACAGCAGTGCTCTCCAATAATTTACCAATAAGTTACCCTTGGGACAGTCTGATATTTGAACAGTTCCAAATTGGCTGTATCCAGTGAATAATTTAATGTGTTCAATGAGAATAAGTTGGTTATCAAAACAAATGGTTTCAATTTTTAGGAAAAATGTTATTTAGAAAAAGTGTGTTTGTAGATAGCATTTTAACTTGAAGGTTACTGGTGTCTCATCTAGTAGTTTAGGTAATTGCTGATATATTTATGCGCAAATAAGAAAGCCCATAAAAATAATTTTAAAATTCTTTCTGAACAAACTGGATTTAATGAATTCATATTTTCTAGAGTATGTCCAGCAGTAATATAAAAAATCCTTTATAGTGTTTCATATTCCCAACAGTTCAATGACCTAAATACCTGATTTTATTGAAAATATTTAATAGTTCTTTAATAGCACACATGTACAAAATATCTCCAAAGAAAGCACACTTTAGACAATATTAATTATTTGCCACAATGGAATATATTTATCTAATTGAAGATCATATAGGCCTTTGTCTCTATCTAGCATGAATAAAAATATTTTTCAAGTTATTTCTCTAAGCAGTTCCAAAATGGTTAACACAATATGTATAACATTGGTATTTCTATTTTACATAATAATTTTTTATGAAAATATCAATTTGTTTAGAGTAATATCCCATGTCAGACTATTTCTCACTGTAAGAGAGGGTTAAGGCATCTTGACTGATACTAAGGAAGCAGGTAACCAGGAAAAAATTAGGTTAAGAATCCAGTTGCTTGATTTTGCCAGTTTTATAAAACTGTTGATCAAGAAAAGACTGTGAAGCACCCAAAGCGTTTATTTGGGGTCTTAGGGATTGCAATATTCTGGGGATAGAGAATTGACCAAAATTACAAGTGTGCTCTAAATTGCTGGCAGGGAGTTCAGGCTTATAAAGACAAAGTCACAAGGTTACATAACTTTTCTTTTTTTTCAGTTTAATAATTTTTTATTGATGGGCAGCAAAGGAAATGTCAAATAAATTGGATACATATAAATTAATATTTATTGAGCATCCACAGGTGCAGGGTGCTTTAAAATCCTTATTTAGCAATTTTTCATCATAATAAGTATACTTTTTTTTATTATGTTCAGTTAGCCACTGTATAGTACATCATTAGTTTTTGATGTAATGTTCAGTGATTCATTAGTTATGTGTAACACCCAGTGCTCATCACCACACGTGCGCTCCTTAATACCCATCACCCTGCTACCCCCTCCTCTACCCCCCTTCCCTCTGAAACCCTCAATTTGTTTCCTGGGGTCCATAGTTCTCTCACGGTTCTTCTCCCTCTCTGATTTCCCCCCCTTCAGATTTCCCTCCCTTCCCCTAAGTCCTTCAACGCTGTTGCTTATGTTCCACATTTGAGTGAAATCATATGATAATTGTCTTTCTCTGCTTGACTTACTTCACTTAGCATAATCCCCTCCAGTTCCATCCATGTCGACAAATGCTGGGTATTCATCCTTTCTGATGGCTGAATAATATTCCATTGTACATATGTACCACATATTCATCAATAGGGAAAAGCTGAGAGTTTTTTCCTTAAGGTCAGGAACACGACAGGGATGCCCACTCTCACCACTATATTTCAACACAGTGTTAGAAGTCCTAGCCTCAGCAATCAGACAACAAAAAGAAATAAAAGGCATCCAAATTGGCAAAGAAGAAGTCAAATTCTCCCTCTTTGTAGATGACATGATACTTTATGTGGAAAACCCAAAAGCCTCCACCCCCAAATTACTAGAACTCATACAGCAATTCAGCAATATGGCAGGATACAGAATCAATGCATAGATATCAGTTGCTTTTTTATACACTAACAATGTAACTGTAGAAACAAGAATTAAGGAATCAGTTATGTAACTTATTTTAAAACATTTATGAATGGTGCTGAAAGAGTTTGAACTAATACACAATTGGCTTTTTAGCTAACTGATATTACCTTATCTCTAATTCAATTCAAAGTAAAAGGATATATTCCAGGAGGTGTCAGGATTGAAACTGACAAGTTACAATTGACAAAAGTCCAAAGTTCACAGGCCCTGCTTTCTCAATGTCCTTCCAACTCCATTTTGAATGGTCCCTTAGCAATGTTAAATTCCTGTTGAATCTTCTTTCACAGAACAATACCTATAGCTCCTTAATGCCAACCTTAAACCAGACTCTGATGGTTAGACTTTAGCACATGGTTGGAGGAAAAGAACTTTCATCGAAGTTGTTTATTTTATATTTATCTTTTATTTTTACCTTGAGGGTTTTTTTTTTTTTACCTTGTAAGGCACTTTTAGGGTACAATTAAGCTTACCAATATATCTCACATTATCATAACCTTCTGGTTAACTAGACAGTTTCAGTTTAAAGTAGGTGGGTTTACTTCCTTTGATAAAGCATGTAAAACTCTGCCACAAAACTTCATCAGTATATAATAAAGATTCTAAAAGCTGGCTTTGATATAAGAGAGAAAGAGTATGAGTATGCAGCAAGATATGACCACAGGTTTAAATAAAATAAATGAAAGAAAGAGTATGAAGAACAGTAGATGGTGTGACTGATTTAATTTTATAGTTTGATTTGTATTGAATATTTTGAGAAATATTAATGACTGTTATGTCTACTATCTAGTTAGCTAGTCAACAAAGTATTTCTTTACATACTTACATATTTTGGTGTTAAAATATATTTTTCGGTAAGGTAAAGAATACTTTCAAAAGAGGAAAATTAGTAATGCTTTAATGCAATCCCTTGCCTTATATTTTTCCTCATTGTGAACTGGGATACTATAGTATCTTTGGAATAAACTGGAAGAACCTTCGTGTGTGTATATACACACACACACACACACACACATATGTAACAAATACAGAATGTCAGATAAGGAGATTAAATGAAAAAGCCATGTTATCTTCTAGATAGTGATCTTAATGTGTTCAGCATAGAGGATCTAAGGAGAGGAGCATTAACATATTTAAGGTTGGGGGAAAGTGACAAAAACCTATGATTTATAGAAGGATCCATGCATAAAGCCAAAAAACTATTTACCTTCCATAAAAACAATAATTTAATGAAATATCAAATCAGTGTTCCTCAGACCTAGAAATCTTATAAAATACAGGTTTTCTGTCCCTATTATAGTAATAAGGACTAAAGAACATTGATTTAAAATAATCACGCAAGAATTTCTGCTTTGGTCCAAAACAGATTAAAGGGGGCCAATTTATTCTCCTACCTGAGCTCCAAAGATATTGGACATCAGACAGAAGGCAGCAATACCTGAGAAAGAGAAAGCAAACAAGGTCATCCTTATGATGACCACAGCTTTTTCACCATGAAGTACAAGAAAGAGAAACCAAGGCGGAGTCAGATGGTCTCCCTGTGTTAAACAGATTGATCTGGAGGTCCAGGGAAGTCAAGTAAGCTAAAGTTTGCAGGTATGGTATTGGAGAAGAGAGAGCTGCATACACAGACAACCTCTGAGATATACAGAAGGTCCCTCTTGAGTATTCAGTTGAGGATTTATCAGCATCTATATGCGAGAAAACTCCCTAAAGTCTGGGAGAAGAGCCACATCACAAAATTAAGGAAAAGAGTGGCCAAAGTTCACATAGGCCAGACTGGAAATTCTCATAAATGAGGGACATCAGTTAGACTACTAGAAGGATATTGCCTCAGCAGTGCAGAAAATTAATCTTAGAGTAAGTGCTGCTCGTGTTCTACTCAGCTGAAAATAAAAATCAGACCAAAAAGGACCAAAATTTTCCCAAATAACTACCTCCCAGAACAAAGCCCAGGAATATTCGTAAAACTACAAAAATATCCAGCACCTAATAAGGTAAATTTCACATTTGGAACCCAATCAAGAATTACCAAGTCTCTAAAGAAGCAGAAAAATACCACCCATAATGAAAAAAATTAGTTGACCAAAATTTTACCCATAAATGACATAAGTAGTAGACAAAAAACTAAAACGTTATTAGTTTTCAAGAAGCCAAGTTAAGCATACTAAAGATAGACATGGAAGATAATTAAACATATAAACAGAACTTCTAGATATTAAAAATTACAGTATCTGAGATAAAAAGCACAATGGATAGAATAAATAAACTAGACTCTGCAGAAAAAAAGTTAGTGCGCTTTAAGACAGCAATTGATCCTATCCAAAATGAAATACAGAGAGAAAAACACACACACAAAAATAAGCAGAGCATCTGTGAACTGTTTAGCCAAATATATGTTAATTCAAATCCTACAGGAAAGCAAGCAAAAGCCAATTATATCAATAAATAATGACCAAGATTTGTCCAAAATTTATCAAACCATAAACCCACAGATCCAAGATGTTCAACTATCCCCAAATACAGAAATTTGGGGAAAAAAATATACGAAGACACAGTTGAATCAAATTTCTTAAAAACAGTGACAGAATCAGTAGCTAAAAGCGTTCAGAGTAAAAAAAATTATATATATATATATATGTATAAAAGAAAAAAACAAGAGCAAATCCTAGTGGAGCAATATCTTATAAAGTAATGAAAAGAAAAAGTAAATAAAACTGTCAAACTGTCAACCTAGTATTCACTACCCTGAGAAAATCTTTCAAAAATGAAGGTTAAAGGATTCATCAAGAGCAGGCCCGCATTATGAGAAGTGTTAAGAAAAATCCTCCAGCCAGAAGAAAAATGATACCAGATGCAAATAAAGATCTAGACAAAGGAATGAAAAGCATGGGAAACATGATATGGGTAACTATAAAATTATTTTCTTATTAAATTTCTTTAAAACAATACCATTATAACTTGTGGATTTTTTTGATAAAACACAGCAACTAACTTTTCTAGAAGTGGAAATTTGCCTGTCTTAAAACAATCAAAAAAGAGTAGCTATCTCTCAAAATCTCTCTCAGCATCTCCTCTTTCACCAAATCACCTAAAATTAGATAGTGGCAAAGTAGATGGGATGGTATAAATTAAAATGCCATTTCTAGAATCTAAAAATCTCAAGGTATAAAAATAGTAGAACATGTTCTCCAGCATCTAATACCTTTTTTCCCACTATGGAAATTAAGAAAATTTTGTACTGCTCTGGAGTTCTCTTTTAACCACAGTTTATGCCAATCTTCTCCATTCTGGAATCCTTGAGACCTTCTGAAGAAATACTGCCCCCGTGTTTGTTCCCTACCTCTATTTTACTCATTACCCAGTATTATGATTCTTACATTTTTAAGATGCTTATCTACATTTTCAATGATCCGAAAATAAAGTCTGAGGATGAAAACATACTCATAACTACTACGATGAATGCCAGAAGCACAACCAAATACCAAAATATAGTTTTATTCAAAACTCAATGAAAAATAGGTTAAATTTAACTAACATGAATGACTTTCCAAAACCAATTAAGACACAGGCAAGACGATGCACAGCAACATGCATACTCTAAGTTGCCATTTCTCTGCCTCATTCCTAGGGCCTCCAGCCAGTCCCAATTCCAGTTGTCTTTATGCATTAATATAACAGTTATGTACAAAAGCAATCCATTGTACGGAAAAAAATAATTGTATTAATGAACTATTAGTACAAATATCACTGTTGGATATAAATCATTACCTTGCCAGACCCTGGCCTAAAGCACCATCTCTTGACATTTCATTTATGTTTCAGCATCCAACTGAAAAACAGAGACTATGAAATTTAATTGAATCATGTTAAAGGATGTTATCTAGGGCAGCAGTTCCCAAACTTTAATGTGCATACAAATCACCAGAGGATATTGTTAAAGTGCAGAATCAGGTTCAGTGGATATGAGGTGGAACATGAAGGTCTACATTTCCAACTAAGCTCCCAAGTGTTACGGCCGTAGCTAGGCCTGAGACCACACTTAGCATAGCACGAATCTGGAAGTGAAGTCCATGAATTTGTTGTTGAGATCTTGAGAGTAGTTTGGTCGATTCAGGAAACGAGAACTAGGATTATCCGATTCTTTGTTGTATGAAATGTCCCCGTACAAAGAAATACACACACACACACACACACACACACACACCCCTCAACTACGTCAGTGTCTTAAGCTAAATAGCTATAGAGTAATGTTCTTAAGAGCAGGGAGATTATTCATGCAACATTTTTTTTAAATGCCTTTTTTTTTAGAGTTTTAACTTCACAACAAAATTGAGGGGAAGGTAGGGAAATTTCAATATATGACCTCCCCCCACACATGCATAGCCTCCCACATTATCGATATCCCCTACCAGAGTCATATATTTGTTACAACTTGTAAACCTACATCAACATTACAATCACCCAAAAGCTACAGTTTACATTACAGTTCACTCTTAGTGTGGCACATTCTATGTTTGGACAAACTATAATAACATATATCCACCACTGTAGTATCATGCGGAACATATCACTGCTTTAAAAATCCCCTGCACCATCTATTCATCCCCTTCTTCCATCCAACGCCTGACAACAACTCATCTTTTCAATGCCTCCCATAATTTTGCCTTCTCCAGAATGTCATACAGTTGGAATCTTATAATATTGTAGCCCTTTCAGATTAGCTTAGTAACATACAATTTACTTTTACTTCCATGGCATCTTGAAAAATGCTGATTACATGATAAAATCAACTTTTATTGATTCACTATAGATTAGAAACATATAAAAAGGAGATTTCAGAGATGTTATATCAATTGGCAAGAATTATTTCCCAGCAATCAACTGTGCTTGTTAAATTTTAATAATAATTAGTACAGCCTCTAACTGGCAGAATCTATATTCTTGGCAAAGATGAATAGCCCTGAACTTTATTGCTTTAATGTTTGCCAGATATTCCTTCAAATTTTAACTGTCAAAAAGTAATATGAAATAAATATATGATCCCTAAATTTAGAGATCCGATGCACCATATATGGCATTTTCTAAGACACCTCCTCTTGTGCTAGGGCTCTCTGTTTGCATTGTAAATATATAGCCTAGATAATCCAGTCCTAGGGCAACTGTAAAGGATAGCAGTCAAAACAGCCCAAACAGCAACATCTCCATTCTGACCATCTTACATAAAACAGGTATACCATATCTAGAAAACAATAAATTGACACAGTATTAAAATAAACTCAGGATTTGTTTAATCATATTTGGTAGGTGACAAACATAGAGACAACCGCCTTTGAAAGAAGAGTTCATTATTTACAATCCTCAAGAGAAAAGGGTATGCCACACAAGTCAGTGCCATATAGGGAAATACCAGGGACTATCAGGAGGCAAAAGGAGTGAAGGAAAAAATACAGCCCAGAGCCTTTATTGTAGTTTCTGCAGGAAAGAAATGCATTAGGTGGATAGGCAAAGTTGAAATCTTTAGAACTGGATATGTTGAATGCTTTCAGAAGGATACAGCTATAGAAGTGGTCTCAAGTTGTCAAGTGTCTGGCTCTGGAGTGATTTAGGGCATGGGAAATATTAGCTTGGTGTGAGAGTTACATAAAGGAGGTGGCTGGGTTTATAAGCTATGAATTGGTTGGTTTGCATATGTAAGTAATGCTAGCTGGCAAATTGCTTACTATCTGTAGGAATTTGCTAACCATGGGAGCCACAGTCTCTCCCAGGCTGGCCAGCAAGGATTCTAAGAAATCAAAGCATCATAAATTACAGAAAATAAAAAACATGATTAATTCAATGCATTAACCACACACACACACACACAC
This sequence comes from Ailuropoda melanoleuca, assembly GCF_002007445.2. Lineage (NCBI taxonomy): Eukaryota > Metazoa > Chordata > Mammalia > Carnivora > Ursidae > Ailuropoda > Ailuropoda melanoleuca. The sequence continues at coordinate 94,482,412 of NC_048222.1, read as the reverse complement.
ACACACACACAAAATCTTGGCTAAGCTCAGCCAGCTTTCCTTGAATATCAGTAAAACTGATTATGACCTCAGAAACTATCTTTAGACAACAGATCATTTTGCAGCTGTCAATGCCAAAACAAACCTTCTCTGAATTAGGTTTTATTACTTTATATCCTTTGCAAATAATCATTTTCACTGATAAAATAAAATCAGAATCACTATTAAGTTCCCATGCCCTTTTCCTCATGTCTCTAAGGAAAAACAATAAATCACACTCTTGACTCACGTGACACCTAGAATAAAGTTAATTTCAAAAGACAGACAGGAGAAAAAAAATATCAAACTATTTGTTCCATCCTAAGAAGAAAATTATTTCATATAAAACAAGACTTTTTGAGCACACATATTTATAATTATCCTCCTGTTCTATATAGTACTTTGTATATAACACTATAATCAAGAGTAAAAGAATAGGACTCAATTAGGAGAAAATATTTCTTTTAATTTATAATAAAACACTAGGGGGGAAAGGCTGAATGGATATTATCAGAATGAATCAATTTTATTTTATTCTTTAAAAAATATTTTATTTATTTGACACAGAGAGAGAGAGAGAGAGAGCATAAGCAGGGGCAGCAGGTGAAGGAGGGGGAGAAGCAGGCTCTCCACAGAGCAGGGAGCCCAACGTGGGGCTTGATCTCAGGACCCTGGGATCATGACCTGAGCCTAAGGCAGACGTTTAACTGACTGAGTCACCCAGGTGTCCCTGAATCAATTTTAATTACCTGTAATGAAATGGCATTTTATGACAATATCTTATTTTTTGTAAATGTTTATGCTTATAATTATAAATGATGATCATGGTTATATTTCTGGAAATATTATTTTATTAGTTTCACAAACCTTATCTCTCAGTGTAATGTCATTTTAGTATAGTGGGAGGAGATATGTTAGTAATTTTATTTGTCCAATATCATTACTGTACTTATCTTGCCATAGGGAAAAAACAATATAATGGAGTGTATTTCTACCATTAATTTTTATGACTTTAAAAATTATCTCCAGAGATAACTATCAGTATATAGTATTATGAGGCTGAGAATTTTCTGGAAAAAATGAGAATAAAATGGACTATAATATCAAGTGGTCATGTTTATAAACTATTAAAGCAACCCAAACACTAGCTATTATTAGCAGAATCAGATCTTAAAGGATGAATATATGAACTATACATTTTCACTCTTAAAAATCTATGTAGTAACGCCTGGATAGCTCAGCTGGTTAAGCATCCAACTCTTGATTTCGGCTCAGGCCATGATTTCAGGTTCCTGGGATCTAGCCCCAGTGTCAGGGTCCCCACTCAGAGGGAAGTTTGCTTGTCTCTGTCTTCTTCTGCCCCTCCCCCTGCTTGCTCTGTTTCTCTCAAATAAGTAAATCTTAAAAAAAAAAAAAACCTATGTAACATGGGGTACCTGGCTGGCTCAGTCAGTAAAGCATGTGATCTTCATCTTGGGGTTGTGAGTTCAAGCCTCACATTGCGTGTAGAGATTACTTATAAATAAAATCTTTTAAAAAACTATGTAATAGCATGATTGGTACATTTATCGAATAATAAATGCAGCAATTAAGTTACATGTATTCAATGAAATCTTTTTAAAACGTAATTAGCAGCAATAGTTACCAAATTATTTTCTACATCATTTGAGGTGTATTTTCCATAATTCTTCAGGAGTAGGGAAGAGTAACCTCTAAGGATGAAGAAACTTGATTCTGTCTCCTCACAGATATTCCTTAAAAATTAGACTACTTTCATCCACACCGTTGTGAGAGTCTTGTAAGAAATTGTTTTATAGTTCCCAAGCAGATTTTAGGTTCATTATTAAAAATGCTGTGTTTCTGATGTACATATATCACACACTGGGATGCATACTATTCTTGCTGGAGGGTATGAATGCACATATATGCGTATATATGAGTGTCTGGAAAAGGCAGTATTTTACAGAAGTCTCAACAAACTGAAAAGTACACTGAAAAGCACAATTAATTTTCCTGATCATTAACAAGTAAAATACTAATATATTTTTCACAGCACTATCTTAAATTAATTCAATTCTATGTGACATGCTTTCATTCTAGCCCTCACATTGCTCTTCCTCATCCTGACACTGACCTAATCCCAGAGTGACCACTAAGACTGCTCTTCCAGGAATGAGACACCATTCTGTTTTCAACTCTTCACCAGTATACTCTTCATACTGAGACCTCAAGTGATGGCCTGTATTATAAGACATGCTTTAGACTTGCATGTCTAACAGTCCTTACCCTCACAATTTCTTCCCCATTGGAGAAATTAAGGCAAGTTTATCCAAGGGCTGGATTAGTGTTACCTAAAAGGAAATTTCAATACTGAAAAGAAAGTATATAATTTACACGGCTTACTAAATAACACACTTACTGGTTCCAAATCACTATACATATTTACCCATGTAGACTGAAATGTATTCACATCTTTATATTTATTTTCTTAAATGTGTGTGTTAGCAAACAATGTGCAATGATGAATGGAGGGCTCAATTCACTGGCAGCCTGCTGATCTTATTTTAGAATTTCTTCTTAGAGATAAGAAAAAATCCATTATGAGGTGATCTTGGGCCTCAAAATTCATACCATCATTCTCCACTGTTTCCTCAAGTTATCACAAGTTCACTGTGCTTTCCTTTCACATGCCTTAAAAATGCTTCACATAATATCCAAAACCATATTATAAACCTGATTAATGAGTCTCCAAGATCTGTCATTGTTGGCATATTGTGTAGGTTAAGAATATTCTGCTAATGACTAATTTACCACATCGATATGTCAATAGTTTTCCATCATTAAATGAAACTGATTAGACAATTCTTTTTCCCCCCCCACAATTACTAGGTCACAATGGGAAAATTCAACTGTCTAAAATTGGACATTATATATTGTTAACACTTTCAACATCTTTTTAAAGGAACTTTGCTAAAGATAAGGTAGTAGAAAGTAAAAAAGTTATATGGTGTCCAGGACATTTATGTAATGAAAAGCTGTTTTTTTCCAGTTCGATATTAGAAGTAGAAACAATATACATAATGTGACTCAGAATCAAATTGTTATGTAACCTAAATAAAGGCATTCAGGTACAGTTTGGTAGCTGGTCCTAGGCTACGTTACACAGAACCACACACAACCACACAAGCAGGCAAATATACCCTGGTCAGAACAAAGGCCAGGGCAATCCTCAAATTCAGATTACTAGAGGGAAGGGGGAGGGTAGCCAGAGCTTTGCTAGAACAGATATCCCATGCAAAATAAATACGGAGAGGGCTTTTTCACTACAGAAGATTCAGGCATGTATCCATTTTTGAAATTTCAAGAATTTAAGACAGTACCATAGTTATCTGGTCCATTACAGGGGAATTTTAGAAACCTGTAAACTTTATTTTGGGACATCAAAATTCTTCCTAATGGGTGGCTGTGCTCTTAAGGTTCTTCTAGATCAACATCATTCTATGTGAGGTCCACAGAGCACCGCCTGTCTGCAAACTACAAACTGGTCCTAATCCACAATGAATTAAATACAAAAATGAAGGTGAGCATTTAAAACAGGTGTCTACACAATAAAGCCTATAGATCAGCTGCCTATTTGGGTAAATAAAATTCTATAGGAACACATCAGTACTCATTCATTTACATATTGCCTGTGGCTACTTTGGAGCTACAATGGCAGAGTTAGTAGTTGTGATAGAGACCATATGGCCCAAAAGCCTAAAATATTTACTATCCAGCCCTTTATAGAAAGAGCTTTTCAAATCACCATCCTACTCCATTTTTAGAAACATTAATAGCAAGCTGACATGGTCATGACATCAAAGCATACCATCATTTTTCCAGGTTTTTGTTTTTGTTTTTGTTTTTGTTTTCCATTTTACAGATGTATTGGTCCACAATAGGTTGGCACAAGAAAAGAGAAAAAAAGCTTTTAACGCAGTTTAAGAAATGCTGTCCTGGATCAGGTATATTTCATGATGAGGTAAATCCGTTCATGAATATCACTTTACTTGAACCCAGTGTGCTGAATGTCAATGGACTGGCATTTAATGAAATTCAAGGGATTAGTCAAGATTGTTCTCTGGCTGGATGTGTACTCTTTCAATGTTTCTTCTGTCTCAATAACAGTTTGGTATCATTTGATATTGTAAAAGCAGGTATTTTTCACATCAAAATAATGCTGTTGTATGGTGGACTTTCTAAGTTATATATTGGGTTTGAATAAGACTCTAGACCTTACAAAGTGTCATTACAATACAAATTTTACAGAATCTACATATAAATGTTACTTATGATTTTTAAACCTACCAAACCTGAATGAGATCAACAAAGAGCAAATAGAAATTCCATTAGACTAACATGAATTTAATTCATTGTTTCTTATTAATAATAGTTTATCTACAAATCTGTTTATTTATAAAACAAAATCTGGATAAATTTTCTGCAGAAAGTTGATGATTTCCTCTAACTTTAGGGAGACACAGCACCAGAAAATACTGCAAAACGACATAAAACATTCTGCTTTGTCAACTGATTATCAAAATAACTGAAATTCCGGCAGTTTGCCAGTCTGGTACCAGAATCATGGCTTGGCAAATTAACAATACTTAAGGCTGCCCAGGGGACAAAGATTGTTTGACTTGTACTTCAAGTTTGATAATGAGACTCAGCTCACCCACCATGGGTTGTTGGAGACTTGGAATTGATTTGGGGACTGGGTCAGGCTCCTGATTAAGCTCTCAAATTCCTCTGAAGAGAATGCATGAAAATTCTAATCACTGACTACCTAATCAGTGGTCTGTCCAAAGGATGATGAGTATCCCGGGTCCTTGCTGAGAATTAATCATTATTAACCTACTTGCAGATAATCAAGAATATTAATTTAGATGTAATTATGAATTTGGGAAATGTGACCCAATGACATTCTCCCACACATTCACAAATTACCTTATTTACTGGGTCAATTTCCTTTCCGGTGAGATACTACAAAACATTTAAACTAGAAGACAATTATATTTAGAAAGGATTATCTGTTTTAAGTATCATTTTAAACAAGTTAGAAAAGCTAAGGCCAAAAGAGTCTGCTCTGTAAAAGAAATAAAGATCAATCTTTAAGAAACACAAGAAAACTTACTAATGAGAATTAAAAAAAATCTTTAAAATTCCACATAATTAGCTGAATAAGCTACTATTAAGAATGATATTAGTTGAAACACGTAGCTATTTATAGTGATATTTAAATATAATCATATCTCTACAAAGATGATAACAACTGACAATTATATCACCATGAAGAAGTAGATAATGGAACCCCCTACCAAACTTGAAAAAATAAATCTCCAAGAAATGGGGCAAATATTTCTGCCAATAGTGCTAGAGATGGAAAACAAAAGGATGTATCAGTTATAATTTTGAAAAATCTGTTTTAAAAAGTTTATGTAGAAGTAAGGCTATATGTCAAATTAATTTAAGATAAGTCACTTACATTTAGAAATGAAGCAATCTCAATGCACAATTTGCATTTTCCATATGATTTTTACAATTTATCTTCTGGCCAGAATTAAGGCACATGATCAAAATAACTAGAAATAAAAAACAAAAATGTTGGTGGATTTCTGTGAACGGACTTATGATTTTAGGAATATGTACTCGTAAAACAAATACTCATAATTTAACTTTCAAAAACCTATGAAGGTGGCAAAATGTAATTTAGTTTTGAGGATGTTGCCAATTTATAAACTTATATGAGTTGAGACATTTAGACTTCTACAGAAAACAAACTTTTAAAAAACATGTTAGCGACAACAAATACTACTTTTCTCTATCAGCAGATCACAAACATTTTCTATATCAAAGATTTCATTAAAATTTAAGAAAGCAGAGCAGGCTTGGTATAAAGAAATTATATGCTTATGGAACAGAAAGAAAGTCAGAACTGTACGGATGAAAATATAGTGATCAATGTGTGAAAGATACAAGCTAAAGTAAGTGAACAAGACAGGCCGGCTTACATAAGACCTTATCATCCAAGAAAAAGAAACTGAATTATAACAAGATATAATGAAAAAAAATTGGAAGGTTTTAGAACAGAAGAATGGGTGTCCTCTCATTCATGTTTTAAAATAGAACACCTGCTCTATGGATAATGAGTTGCAAATGGCAAGAGAAGCAACAGAGAAATAAGAGCCTAAACTCCTAATCCAGGTGAACAAAATTGCTGGCCAGGGTAAGTATGGTAGCAGTGGCAATGGAGAGAACTGGACAGATAAAGGATATAATCTGGAGATGGAACAAGGGTTACCAACCATCCTGATTTGCCCAGGAATGAGAAGTTTGCTGGGATGCAGTATGTTCAGTATTAAAAATAGGAAAGACATGGACAAAGCAGCAGAAGTTGGTCAATCAACATAGCACAAAAGAGTCTTGCTAAGAAATGCATTATGTGAGGAGATGAATGGTAAAGAGGAATAAAAAATGGATCCAGACACCATGGTATTAGTTCATGCAACTGTTGCCATTTCCTAAAGCAGTAAGGACTGAAGAAACAGGGATGGAGATTAACGGGGATCAGATTTCAGCAGTAGCCAAATTAGATTTCAGATTCCTATTAGACAACTAAATAAAGAAGTACATGAAACATTAAGGCACATGACTATGGAGCACAGTAAAGAAATCTGGGCTGCAGATGCAAATCATTGCCCTGTGGATAATAAAACCACAGGATCTGAGTATTCTAAGACTCATCTTATTACAAGATGGCACTACTAAAATTACTTAAAGAAAGACTAAAAGAACATAAAATGGAGATTACCAATACAAGTAGTCTGTTAGGAGTTTTAATCTGAAGAAAACAAAAAATAAAAAAAGGGAAGAATCTAGAAGAATATATGGGGATGAAGGAGAGCTCTTATTTGCAAGAGGAATTATATTAAGGGCATGTTAGATAATGGAATCCTGTAAGGAGAAAAAAACAATGAAACACAGAGAGGAGAGTTAACTATAGCATCAAAGTATTTGAGCAGAAGTAGATTTCTGAGGACAGAGGAAATGTTATGGATGAGTTTGGGCAGTGGCAGAGTGAATTAATCATGGAATGCAAACGAACTGCCTGAAAGTGCTGAGTGCACATTTAATTTTTGTAAACATAATTTTAAAATGACACCCACCCATCATCATGGTTTTACATTTTCCTCCAGTAGCAGCTTTTTGAAATTTAGGTATGGGAATACATGAATGGGTTGGCATGGAAGTCACTGAATGATAGGATGAGCGACTAAAAATTTAGACTGTGACCTAGATCACCTATATGTATTCTGTAATTATCAAATATGATTACAGGAATCCTGATGGAGGGAGAGATGTAATCCAGATTATACATTTTTTAAAAAAAAATAAGGAAAATGAGTAGATATATGCAAGGAGGAGGGATAAGAGTGAATGGAAATATTTTGGTGGAAATATTCAAAGTATATCTATATGTCTGTCTGTCTGTTCTATGGGAGAGAGAATGACCTAGACTTGGCAGTGAGTAACACAAAGAACTACCCTAAGCTACCTTTACTCTGATATGAGGAACATGGGAAGAAAACAATCTCTACCAAATACAGTAGTATGCTCAGGAAAAACTTTTTTTCAAATAAAACTAAGATAATGAGTTCCAGAAGGCAAGAATGTGAAGTACTATGAAGGGCAGGAATTTATCCAATTAGAAATTAAGTCATGTGTTAGTATTATTACTATAAAAAACAGTTACCTTTGAGATTAATATAAAAAATATTTTACCCATTTATTCCTTCTCTGATGTTCTTCCTTTGTATAGATTCAAGTTTCTGATCTATATCATTTTCCAACTGTCTGAAGAACATCTACTATTTCTTGTAAGGGAGGCCTGCTAGTGATGAATTCCCTCAATTTTTGTTTATCTAAAAAGTATTCATTCCTTCTTCATTTATAAAGGATAATTTTGTTCGATATAGAATTCAACTTCATGTGTGGGCTTTTTCAACATTTTAAATAGTTCACTACACTCTATCTTTTATTTGCATGTATTCTCATTATTATGTCTGCTGTAATTCTTATTCTGATCTAGGTAAGATGTTTTATTTTAACTCTGGCTTCTTTCAAGATTTTTCCTTTGTCTTTGATTTTCTGCAGTTTGAATACCATATGCTTAGGTGAAAGGCTTAAACACACACGTAAATATATATGATCTCTTTATATGATCTGTGGTTTTATGTCTGTCATTAATGTTAGTAAGTTCTCAGCTATTATTCCTCCAACTATATTATCTGTCTTCTCTCACCTTCTTTGATGTACCAATATCATCTATATTATATTTCTTAAAGTTGCCCCATTGTTCTTAAATATCTTCTTATGTTTTGTTCTATTTTTTTGTTTGTTTTCATTTCAACTGGGGAAATTTCTTTTACTTATCATCAAGTTCACTGATTCTTTCCTCACCAAATCCAATCTACTTATGAGCTTATCAAAGGCATTCCTCATTTCTGTGTTAGTGTTATTGATACACCATTTCTGTCCAACTCTTAGAGTTTCCATCTCTCTGCTATACTACCCATCTGTTTTTTCAATGTTAACTAATTTCTCCATTGGAGTCCTTAAGATATTAATCATAGTTATTTTATATTCTCCATCTATTCATTCTAATATCTGTTTATATTTGAGTCTGGTTCTGATGCTTCTTTTATGTCTTAACACTATAGTATTATTTTCTTATGTTTTGGCAATACTTGCACATTTTTTTTTGAAAGCTGGACATGTTGTATCAGATAACAGAAAACTGAAGCTAATAGGTTACTAGTGTGAGGATTTACATTAGCCTGCTAGGAGTTGCTCTCTGTTTAATGTTTGCTATAGTTATAGGTACCACAGGCTAATATCCTTGGTTTTTTTCTCCCCTGATAATTTTGGTTTCCTTAAGTACTTCTACTCAGAGACAATAAATATCTTGAAACTTTTTAAGCCATAATCCACTATTATTATACCAGAATTCTGTTGGTGCAATGGTAAGATGTGGGTAGTAGGGATATTATATTCCTATTAAAATTGCCTTAATTAGTGGTCCTGTATCTCTGCTTTATGAAATAGTCACTCATTTTGGGTAAGACAGGACGGATAGAGGGCCTTCAAGGAGAGGAATATCCTTTGCCCAAGATTCTGCAACCAGACACTGATAAAGATTTTCCTTCTGGATTGCAGGCCTCTATTGTATAGAAGGCCCTGGACTTATTTCAGAATTACCTTGTCAGGATGGGAGGAGTATGACAATTTCTATGCTTTTTACAAGTCAGAACCAAAGCTAGAAGTCTAATCTTCTATTTTTAACTTGACCTTTGAAGCCAAAATGCTTGGATTCAAATTCTGACTCCTATGTCAGAATTATAATTTCCTTTCTCATCATCAATCTTGTTTGTGAATCCACTTAATCTTTTCTTTCTTCTAATCAGATTGCTTAATGATTTATCTTTCATAGAATCTTAAATATTTGCCAAACATTAAGTGGGTGATCTGATTTTCCTAGCTTATCACTGTAATGCCAGATGATAGAATTTACAGAATGCTGGCATATTCATAAGTTGGCATCTGTTCAGCTCCACATTTATCCAGAGATCAATGATCTGATGACCTATAGATGAGAGCTGAGTTTTACAAGGGATACCTTGGATTTAACAGTGATTGTAAAGAAATAATCTTTTTTTTTAAAAAAAAAGGTATATTTATATTAGTCAGGGTTCTGTAGAGAATCAGAACCAATAGGAATTTGTGTGTGTGTGTGTGTGTGTGTGTGTGTGAGAGAGAGAGAGAGATAGAGAGAGAGAGAGAGAGAGAGAGAGAGAAAGAGAGACAGAGACAGAGAGAATGAATTGGGCCTCACATGATTTGGAAGCTGACAAGTCCAAAATCTGCACAGGCAGGCTGAAAACCCAGGAGAGCCAATGTTCCAGTTTGAGTCTGAAGGCTGTCTGCTGTAGCACCAGGAAGAGTCAATGTTGAAAATGAAGTCTGAAGGCAGTCTAGCAGAGAATTCGCTCTTGCTTAGGAGAAACCAGTCCAAACACCTTCACAAAAACATTCAGAATAACTTTTACCCAAATATCTGGATACCTTATGGCCCAGCCGAGTTGACATATAAAATTAATCATCATAGCATTTAAATAGGTCCCTTAATATGGGTGTACTATATTTTCTAGAACAATTTTTATAAAAGGATATTAGTATTTTCTTTTTTTTTTTTTAAGATTTTATTTATTTAGTTGACAGAGATAGAGACAGCCAGTGAGAGAGGGAACACAAGCAGGGGGAGTGGGAGAGGAAGAAGCAGGCTCATAGCACAGGAGCCTGATGTGGGGCTCGATCCCAGAACGCCGGGATCACGCCCTGAGCCGAAGGCAGACGCTTAACCGCTGTGCCACCCAGGCGCCCCGATATTAGTATTTTCTATTTTATAGATTAATAAGAGTCATACAGAATAAATGAAATTTCATGGCCACATAGTACATATTAGAACAAGAATTTAAATTCAGGTCTGCCTTCAAAGTCCATGTGTATTTTCTGCCCCATAATTATCTAAATGTCACTTCCTCTTATTTTGATGCTTTTCATACTGCATTTATTCTATTACACATAGCCATACCATGTTGCAACTAAGTAAGTGCTAGTATCATCTGATAAATAATTCATTTAGTCTTTGTCTCAGGTTCCTTGGACAGAGCTTCTAAACCACTGGAATTCTCTCAGTAGTGAGAATATATTTGTTAATTATGGTGGGCCCCTTCTTAGTTTAAGTTAATGAGATGACTCATGTTAGGCCCCTTAGACAGTTTCAGGATGGGTGCTGGCCATGCCAAAAAGACCAACCATGAGATTAGAATGTTGAGACTTTGAGGTAGGTGACATCAGCCTGACCTCCAAGGAAGAGAGGGAAAGCTGGACACTAAATTTAATCACACAGCTAAGGATTCAATCAATTATGCCTATGTAATAAAATTCCAATAAGAACTCTCAATACCAAGGCTCAGGTAAGCTTCCGAGTTTGTGAATATATCAATATGCCAGGAGAGGGATATGTCCTGATTCCACAGAGAGAGAACACAGAAGCTCTATATTCAGGATCCTCCCTGATCTTTTCCTAGGAGACATTTCTTTTGGCTGGTCCTCACTTGAATCTTTTGTAATAAAACTGTAATCATAAGTATAGTGCTTCCTTGAGTTCTGTGAGTAAAACTAGTGAATTATTAAATCTGAGAAGGTGGTGGAAACACATAATTTGGAGCCAGTCAGTTAAAAGTGTGGGTGACCTGGTAACCCTATTACTTGCAGTTGGTGTCTAAGGTGAGGACAATCTGTGTATTTAATTTGTAAAGACTTTAGTAACTCTAGGAAGTTAATGTCACAATTGCATTGCAGTATTATAGCTAGTCTAAATGAATAAACTTGCTGCATCTAGAAGTCATACTACTCTAGAGAAGGGAGAGAAACACGGAGTGATTCAACCTTTTTCACCCATTATGGTCATTGTTTCACATCAAGGAAGTCTCACTTATGCCTAGATAAGATCTTTAAAAGTCTTAGAGTCCTCCTCCAAGTATAAATGACATCAGCCCTTGGTTCAAATTAGAAGTTGTTCATTCAAATTAATTTGACTAGCTCTTCTATACAAGCCAAGCAACACAAGTCACTCTAAGAATGGCCCACACTAGTAAGTCATGTGTTCAACCTTATCTCAAGTAAAGCACAATGAAACCCAAGAAAAGAGTGTGTGTGTGTGTGTGTGTGTGCGTGCGCATGTTTGTGTGTGTATAATCATTGGTCAAAAATACTGTTTCTCAAACTAATTTTCCCAGTGGTAGAATTAGCATCTAAAGATCTAAGGGGTAGGAGGATAAAGGGACCAAATAAGGGTCTAAATTCTATTTTGTGTTGTAACATCAATAATAATGCAAATTATATTTTGTCAATTACAAAATATGGGTTTCTGTAAAATTGCTGAGCACCACATAATAAAGTACACACAGGTACAGCTTAAATAAATAAGTAGTTTTCTAAGTCCCAATAATCAACAGCTATATCAAAAGGATATGAAGAGGATATCTGTCAGAGAGAGGGACCAATCTATAGAGTGGTATTAGGAAAGGAGACATAACACAAGCAGTTCTCCTCATACTAAAAATGTTTTATAGTTCTGGATGCTCATATATAAAATGCTCATAATTCTGGAAGTGGTAGTTACTATTGACATTTAAGATAACAATACACATAGATATTCATTCAGCTCATTTATAGCTATGAATGGTGGCAAACATCTCCAGATGAAGGCTTACTATTGCTGAGCCATCGATAAAACAGACAATTTTTTATTTTGCAGTAATAATTCATAATTAAGGACATTTTTCATTAAATAAGACTACTTAAGTTCATGCCTCTCAAATTCCTTCTGTCTTTTAAAAAGAGATCATTACTCAACTCTGAAATACAGGTCTACAGTATTAAGAGAAATGCAAAATCAAGAGCCACATAAATGAAGTGAAAGGAGAAACTATCTTCTTTGTGAATATATTACACTCCACTTGTTTTGCTAAGCACTTTCCGCTATGCTATCACCTTCATCCATCAAAACAACCTTAAAATATAGATATCATGATTCCATTTAAACTGAGCAATCACAGTCTCAAATGGTAGGCAATTTGGCAAATGTTACGTAGCTAGTAAGAAGTAAAGCAGGATAAAAAAAAAAAAGAGAGAGAGAGAGAAACAGAAAGCAAGCAAGCAGGATTTTAATATAACATTTCATCTCTATCTAAACCCGGGATTTCCCCTAGAATATGTTTATATAGAATAAGTGCATCATTGTTCCAACCTACCTAAAATAGTATAAATTGTTTCTTTCTTTCTTTGAGAGTATTGATTTATAAAGAAGAAATCAGAAGAAAATAGAATATCTTCATGCAATTTTGAGCACTTCAAGGAAAATATATGCATAAGTAAACCTAACCAAGGCACATTATTGTGAAATGTCACAGCACCAAAAGAACTAACATGGGATATCTCAAAGACTATCCTGGAAAAAAGAGAAGAAAATGAAATATCCAATTCCATATTTTAAGAACATCTTTTTTAAAAAGCGCCTTTTCTCCCTTTCATTCTTTTCCCTATCATCAGGTACTTTTATTGCCTTATTTTCTCATTCTGGCTGAGAACACAAACTTAATGATATTAATTCTTATAATTTAAGCTCAGGAGCGCCAGGGTGGCTCAGTCAGTTAAGTGACCAGCTCTTGGTTTCAGCTCAGGTCATGATCTCAAGGTCATGAGATTAAACCACACACTGTCCTCCACACTTAGCACAGGATCTGCTTGGGATTCTCTCTCCCACCCTCTGCCCCCCCACCCCAAGCATGTGCTCTTTCCCTCTCTCTCTCTCTCAAATAAATAAATCTTTTTTAAAAATTTAACTTTATAGCTAAAGAATAGTCACTTCAAATATCAGTGTTTTCCAAACCCACACTTTCTGTACTAGTAAGACTGTCAATGTCTAGAAGATGACACTTAGATATATCAGTATTTCAATATAACCGAATTGGGACTCATTTTAACCAATACTCCATTCAAAACAGTATAGTTGGGAGAATAAATAAAGTAGTTATACTTCTTTCAGTCTCTTACATTTTCCCAAAGACATTCTCTTCCTGGAGACAGACTTTTTTCAACTCATTATATTCATTCTACTAATTATATGAAAGCTTTTGTCACTAACTAGCTATGCTTTTGCATCTTTAAATACTTAATAATACTTGATGAATGTCTAACAGACAATGAGTAATTCTCCAGGGAGCAATATATTATTTCATGTCATTGTTCAGTCTTTTGTGTCAGAGAACAAAAAGTAATAAAAGAATTTGAAAGGAAAATAAATTCACAAAATAAGAGATTTTTTAGAGCTAACTTTGTTTGCCAAGTGACACTTCTCTAAGACATTTGCCTAAGAAGACAATACCTTTAGGACAAAGGGTCAAAAATATGTTTTAAATTAAAAAGAATAATGAATTCTAGGCAGTCTTTAAAATGCTTATTAAAGTATGTAATTAGTCTTCATTTCATGAGCTTTAATTTTTAAAGTGTTCGAGGAGCTAAAAATGCTTGACATAGGTTTGACTGTTCAGAATAAGCCACACTGACTTGATGTCAGAGAGCATTTACTAAAGTCTATGATGATTTTCTTAATTGAAGAGCCTCAGCAGTTGAATGATTTTCTCAGGTATGTTTCAGAAAATTAAAAACAAAATTGTTTTCCCTTTTCTATTTTTGGAATTTCTCTAAAATAAAAAGAATGATAAAAGGAAAGACAGAGAAAGGAAGAGAGTGGATGTCATAAACTTTTTTAAGACCCCATAAGCCAGTATTCCATGAGGTGACAATGGGCAGCTATTATCCAAGGGAGTCATAAAACAGTTCAGTGTAATGTAAAACATTAAAAACAAACAAGCAGATTAAGAATTGTACAACTTAAGCCCACCACTGGTTTAGTATTCCTCAATAACTACCTAAAAATGATTTATCCTGTTATCCACAGGAGGGTTGTACATGTATTATTATTTAAGAAGAAATATAACCTAAAAGAATAAAGAAAAGATAAGAAAATAAAAGATAAGTAAAAAATAGAGAAAGGGAGAGAAAAAGAAAGAAGAATGGGGAGACAATAAATGAAAGCAAAGTGAATGACTTTTTTTGCGGTGGGAATTTGGATGAGTTAGATAATTAGACTAACTCTCCATCCTCTTCTCATTCTTCTAATTTTATTTCAAAGCAAGATATTCTTCTTGCCATTTTACCTTCTCTGCCTTCCCCTGTCCCCACAGTATACATTCTAGCTATAGCTGTCAACAGATACAACGTCAATACTTTTTGTACCATGACTTCACTGCCTTGGATTTTTGGCAGATATTAAAAATCAAGTCACTCAACACCATTTTAACCCCCGACAACAAACTTTACTGAGTGCTAAAGTCTGGAGAATCAAATATTACATTATCCAAACAACCTAACAGATATAGTTTGATATACTGACAAAATTTTCAACCAGCAAACACACCTACATGAGATTCTGAAAGGCAAAAGTAAACCTCTTGAAGTGGAAACTCCCATTTCAGGTGACAAGTATAGAAATGGACATGTTTTTCCCTGTGGCAGCTGAAGCAGGAAGCCTAGTATCTGATTATTACTGTTATGTCAAGAGGTAAATGTAGGTCATGAATCATACTGGTGCAGGTGGCAGCAAAAGCAATTTTGTTTTGGAGCCAAAAGTTGTCTGTGTATTCCTCATGTCCAGATCACAATAGAGACAGATTTCAAGAATTCAGGTATTGAAGGATAAAAACCTGGTGCCTTGTTTTGCAGAGGTAAAAATATTAATCTACATATCATTTGCAGTATAAAAGGTAGAAGAGCATTATAATCAATGGTTAGTGATATAGGGAAAAAAGTAGGGGAAAAAAACCTCTATATTATTGGCATTTTTCTGACCCTGCTAATTCTGCCTTCCTCTTATACTGTTTTTAGCAAAATTCTATGACAGAAAAGACAGATGCAGACCCAGAGTCTTCTAGCTAGCCTAAACAATTAATGTACTCCCATGAGAAGTCAGGCAATCTGTAAAATACCTGCCAAGTGGTGTCTGATGAGAGTTACAAAAAAATTATTGATAAATTTTTGCTTTTATCTTTATTTTTCCATTTATTTATTATGTTTTTGCATTTCTACACTATAAGGAGCCATATCTGAGCTGGATGGACAGGACAGTTTAGCACAAAGAAATCTTCAACAATGGGCTGGATAAAGCAACTGAACAGAATTATGAGGTTGTATGGTACCATAGGTCACTCCTTAGATTCCCCTCACAAGAAAAAAAAAAAGAATCATGAGGTTGATATAAGAATAGAATTAGGAGTTTCCCTTGGGGAATTGGCAATATGTTGTATGTAATAAAATATTATAGCTGCCTCTTTTTCTGCCATAATAACCATTTTCTTCTGGCTGCTCAACAATGGGACCCTGATCTTTAGCAGGTTATACGGTCACTGTGAATAAATGTATCCCAGACTGCCTTGCAGCTACTTTGACCAAGGACACAGAAGGAAAAGAATTGTATCCAACATGGCAGAAACAGAGTTAGCCGCTGCCTTTCTTTGCCCCTTCTCTCTTCATGAAGGCTGCATTAAGATGTCATGACTGGGTGACATCAGCAAAACTAATGTAGTTAAGAACCTCTGAAAATTAGCCTCTCCATAAAAGCAATGGAGAAAAAAAAAAAACTTGCAAAAATTGCCGGAACAAATTTTTTCAGAACTCAGGAAACTAACTGAAAATTCACAGCAACCTGGAAACCATTTATGCAAAAACAATGACAGAATATCAGTAAGACAGTGACCCTCATGGCATTTTAACTTACTGTAGATGCATCCCCTGCTTCTTACCTCAGCGGTAGTATTGAAAATAACATGAGATTCCCAGTACTGAAGAGAGAATCGACCTAATTCACAGACATTTTACATGTCCCATGGCTTATTGGCAGAGCTGTTCAAAAGGCTTGTTTTTATGAAGTCTGATCAGAGCTTTCCCAGTCCTAAAAGCTGCTCCTAAACTGGCATTTGAAGAAAATATTTACTGGCAACTGTTTTAATGGCATGACTGCTTGAGGCAATAGGTAATAGTTGGGAGAAACAGTAGTCTATGCAAAAAGCTTAACAGCAAAAGCTGAGGACTAAGATGTTCACGATAATTCTGAAAAACTCCCAATATATTCCTGGGAATCTACAAAGCCATGCAAATGCAGAGATATACACATGTCCAGGAAAGATCTGAGAAGGCCCTAAGATTTCACTTCTAGTTGATCTAGAAGCTCTGTGTAAGCAGCAAGTGAAGTTTAAGCAAAGTTTTAAGTTACCTAGATGAATGTTAAAGAAAAAACCCAATATATACAGAGTCCCTTGGAAAAGGTTGGGAGATTTATTGATTCCAGGCATTTAAGGAAATCTCTATTCTATGATTTGCTGACTACTTAGTTAACTGAGTATAGAATTCAGTGGCTACACATGCCAAATAATATGGACCATACAGAATTCATTCAGAAACCTCATAAACAAACTACAACTCTAATAAACAACAACAAAGAAAAACCTTGAGAGACAATAGAATCTGATTTCCAGAGTTATCTCATTCTAGCATTTAAAATGTACAGTTTTTAACAATGACAGCAATCATGAGGCATCCAAAGAAACAAGAAAGTATGGCCCATATGCAGGGAAAAAATATCAATAGAAACTTTTCCTGAGAAACCAGGCACTAGACTTACTAGAGAAAGACTTTCAATCAACTATTTTATATATGTTCTAAATTTTAGAAGAAAATATATTAAAGAAGCAAATATGAAAACAATATCTCATCATATAAAGAATATAAATAGGAAAAATAATAAAAAGAAACAAAATATAAATTTTGGTATTGAAAGTACAATAGCTGGAATTTTTTCAAAAATTGTTATAGGGGCTAAATGACATATTAGAGTAGGAAGAAGAAAGAATCAATGAACTGAAAGATCAGTTGCGATTATCCAGTATGAGGAAAAGAAAGCAACAGAGAGAGGAGAGAAATGTATGAAACTTCAGAGACCCGTGAGATACCACAAAACTTACCAACTTATGTGTAATGAGGATCTCAGAATATGAGAATAAACAGAATGGGACAGAATAATATCTGAAGAATTAATAGTAAAAAAAAAATCCCTAAATTGATGAAATCCTTAAATCTACACATTCAGAAAGCTCGAGGAACTACAAATGGGCTAAACGCAAAGATCCAAGCTAGACACATCATAGTCAAACTACTGAAGGCTACATATAAAGAGAAGCTTGAAAGCAATTAGGGAAAAGTGACTCATCTTGAAGGAGCTCCCTTGAGGGAGCTCAAGGATCTTCAATAAGATTAACAAATAATTTATCATCAACACTATGAGGGTTTAAGGCAGTGGAATGACATATTCAAAGTCTTAAAATTAAAAAAAAAAAGTTGATATGTATATGTGTGTGTGTTGTGGAATCTCTCGTGTCAAGCAGGGGCCTGTGTCAAGCCATGACACAAGTAGTAAAAGGCACTGCTGCTAGGAGTTATCTCCACGATCAGCATCAGCTAACACCCAGAACAGATAACAAGCAGGACCAAAGGAGGTCTGCAGGGGCCCAAGATCAATTACATCTCTTTAAAAAGGGGAGGATTTTGGCAGCAAATTGTCAGACTCTTCAAACATGACCTCTCTATGTCTAACCACTTACAAAAGTCAACTGCTACCAAAGGCTCTTCCCAAACGATCTTGGAACGGAACTGAGATCTTTCACTGCTTAAACATAAGAAGCAGTAAGTGCAGAGTGCTGACCCAGACCAGACAGACGCTCTATCTCAACTGCACGCCCACAGACTGACTTTGTGTTTGGTTTGTTTGGTTCATTAACTTCCTACACTCTCTGTTATGTTGTTTGTTGTATGGTTTGTCTTATGTCCTGCTCTGTATGTTATGTAAGAACCCGTTAAATCACATGGTGAAATGTCACTGAGTTTGGAATCCTGAACCTGATTTAAAATTGTGACTGACTTTGCTTTATGACTG
This sequence comes from Ailuropoda melanoleuca, assembly GCF_002007445.2. Lineage (NCBI taxonomy): Eukaryota > Metazoa > Chordata > Mammalia > Carnivora > Ursidae > Ailuropoda > Ailuropoda melanoleuca. The sequence goes on along the minus strand of NC_048222.1, from coordinate 94,463,682 downwards.
AATAAAGCTGCCACTCTGGAAAAACAGTCAGTAGTAGACTTACCCTACAAAAATATGAGAGTGATTTCTTCAAGCTGAAAGAAGACAATGAATAGCAACACAAAGTCACATGAAGAATTACAAAGTGATGTAGGAAAGATGTTATTGTTCAAAGACGATGGCCAAGAAAGAACTCTTGATATGTCTGTGGTGCAAAAAGGTGGTTTTATTAAAGCACAGGGATAGGACCCATGAGCAGAAAGAGCTGCACTGGGGTCATGAAGAGGGGCCCATTATATACTTTCAGGTTGGGAGGGGGTTAAGCATAGTGTAAGTCTCTGAGAAATCTGGAAGCAAACTTTCCAGGACATTGAGGGGCTAACTATTCTTGAGAAAGCATCATTTATTACCATTTCATAAAACCTGAGTCATGAGACCCTACAGAGGTGTATCGGTGGGTCATATGCTTGGCAGATGATTGCCAACATGTATCTTGGGGGCAGAGATAAAGGAAGTTTCCAAAAGAATTTTTATATGTTAAAGCAGACTTACAGGATCCTGGGGGTTGAGCTAAGATTGCCTTTTGCCCTTAGCAAAATATTAACATTAAGGCAGTTGAGTCCCTAGAGGAATGTCACTCTGCCTGTTACAAGGACGTGTTACTGGGCTGTAGACAGTGAGGAAATTTAATAATTTTCTTCTGTCCTTGTTTCCCACATCAAAAAGCACCAATAAAGGCAACTGCATGAGTAAGTATAAAACACAGCATAAATGTATTTGCCATTTGCAGGTTTTTTTCTATTGAATTTAAAGGAAATTGTATAAGGCAGTAATTAAAACTGTTTATAAGGGAAAATACATAGACATAATTTGTCATAATAACAGCATACAAGGAGTTAGAGGAGGTGAAGAAGTTTTGGTATTAATTCAAAGATAACATGGCTGCATAACATGAGAGCATAAGGCAAAGATGATGGAGCAATACAACAGAGCAACTTGTGTGAAAACCACAATATGTACCAGTACATATCAACCTCTAACTCTTGCTTTGGATTTCTTGACATAAGAATTTTTTTTTTAATAATAATTTTTTATTATGTTAGACACCATACAGTACATCCTTAGTTTTTGATGTAAAGTTCCATGATTCATTATTTATGTATAACACCCAGTGCTCCATGCAATATGTGCTCTCCTCACCCATCACTGGCCTATCCCAGTCCCCCAACCCCCTCCCCTCTGAAGTCCTCAGTTTGTTTCCCAGAGTCCATAGTCTGTCATGGTTCATTCCCCTTTCTGTTTTCCCCCCCTTCATTCTTCCCTTCCTTCTCCTACCTATCTCCCTGCTATTTCTTATGTTCCATAAATGATTGAAACCATATGATAATTGTCCTTCTCTGCTTGACTTATTTCACTTAGCAGAATCTCCTCCAGTCCCGTACATGCTGCTGCAAATGTTGGGTAATCGTTCTTTCTGATGGCTGAGTAATATATGCCATTGTATATATGGACCACAGCTTCTTTTTCCAGTCGTCTGTTGAAGGGCATCTCGGCTCCTTCCACTATTTAGCTATTGTGGACAATGCTGTTATGAACATTGGGGTGCATACAGCCCTTCTCTTAACTATGTCCGTATCTTTGGGGTAAATACCCAGTGGTACAATTGCTGGATCATAGGGTAGCTCAATTTTTAACTTTTTAAGGGACCTCCACACTGATTTCCAAAGTGGCTGTACCAACTTGCATTCCCACCAACAGTGTAAGAGGGTTCCCCTTTCTCCACAACCTCTCCAACAATTGTTGTTTCCTGCCTTGTCAATTTCTGCCACTCTAACTGGCGTAAGGTGGTATCTTAGTGTGGTTTTGATTTGAATTTCCCTGATGGCTAATGATTTTGAACACTTTTTCATGTGTCTGTTAGCCATTTGTATGTCTTCATTGGAAAAGTGTCTGTTCATATCTTCTGCCCATTTTTTGATTTGTTTATTTGTTTCTTGTGTATTGAGTTTGAGAAGTTCTTTGTAGATCTTGGATACCAGTCTTTTATCTGTAGTGTCATTTGCAAATATCCTCCCCCATTCCATGGGCTGCCTCTTAGTTTTTTTGACTGTTTCCTTGGCTGTGCAGAAGCTTTTTATCTTGATGAAGTCCCTGACATAAGCTTTTTAAATCCACTTTTATTTTCAGTTTTCTGTTTTTTATGGTGAAAGGTAACATTAATGGTCTTCATCAATTTTCCCAAATAGAAGTCAGTTATCTGGTTAATACTCCGGGTACTAACTGTGTTGACAAAAGATGTCCAAACGTATCATCAGACCCAACTTCTAAGCTAACTCACAGTGTTCTCCAGAGTAGGCCCATCCCTTCTTTTTTTTCTTTCATTGGAGGCCAAACTTCTCCATTCTCTATATCCTTCAAGGTCAAATCAAAAGCAGAGATTTATCGTCCCTAATTTTATTCCATTTTGAAGCCCCTCACAAAAACAGTGACAAATTTGTGCTTCCTTGTTTAGGAAAACAGTGTTTAGAAAAATGGACCTAAGAATGAAAACATATTTGTGCCTGGTTCAAAATGAGTGGTACAAAGTCACTACTCTAGGTTTCCACTGCAACACTTGGGAGGTTTATACACATGATGACATCATTTTTTTCTCATTTCCATGTATTTGAAGAGTAGAATCAGTCATCAAAGTTTAATAAATTCCTTAAAAAAGATACAGCTCTATCCATAGACATTACTAGTACTTCTTTCTTATATAGAAGGAATAAGATTGTTTTTTTTTCAAGATTTTTTCCTTTGTCAAGATATTTAATTGATCAATGGTATTATTTCTGCCAAGATCATCATGAAAAAAAGAGGCACTTAATTTGGAAGAGGAGATGAATGTGCTAATGCCACAAAATGCATTTTCTTCTAGGAAGAAGTTTGTAAAATACATCAGATCATTTGGTAAAATAACCCTTCAACATTTCCAACTCATTTGGGTTAATTTCTTTTGTAATAGGTGGGCATTTACAATTCTTTGAGTTAGGTTTCATTTATATTAAGAATTTTAGAATACCAAAGACAAAAAGTATGATCTTATGATGAATTGATAGTTTCTCTTCTCAAGAGATACTTAACTAGGTTAAATATACTTCAACTACTTTTGGGTTCTTAGAAATGTGTGATTCTTGGGTTTGTGCTTCTTTACAGGCTTAACTCAAGAGCAGTTAAGGGTACTTTGTCTAATTTAAATCAAATGAAATTCATATTATAAAATAATACATAATTTAGCAGGCAAACATAAATCAAACTTTCTAAAAACCATGAAAAAGTTTGAAATCTTAATACACCTACATGGCATATCTGAAAACTCCTACACTTAATGAACTTTGCCAACTTGACTCTAGAAGAGAAAAGATTGGACAACTTACTTATTAGAATAACTAGGGATGAAAAAGAAACCTGCAATTTCCATCTGCAAGATATCAAATAATTTAAATATCAGAATTAGTAAGTGATTTATTTAAAACAATCAATTTGGAAAATTATGATGCTTTCCAATTTATTTATTATTAAAATGGTGATCAAGCCTTTATGCCATTTACAGTACTCGAAAGCTAAAAAGAAATTTAAGTCTATAAATGCCATAGACTTCTTGCAAAAAGGTGCCTGGCATTTCATCAAAATCACAACATAAGCAGAATGCAAAAAATGTATATATTTTAAAAAGAAAGTATAAAGGTTCTTTTCAAATCTAACACATCATTTAGTATGTGCTCTCAAGATGAAAGATGAAAAAGAACAACAAAAAACATAATTATTAATTGAAAGACTAGCTTTAAAAAATGACTTTGCCTCTTGAGTATAGCATAAATTGTATATATTTTGCTCTTTTGCCAACTAATATAAAAACCATCAGGGGACATTATCTGTAATACATTTAAAGCCAATCACAGTGATGTAGATTATTTTGGAGAATAAAGATTATTTACTCTGTTTCCAAAATTTTCATTCCACAGCACAAACTTAGATGGGAACATTAATTTTACACATACACACACACACACACTTAATTATCCTACAGAGCTTTAATATAACACTAGTGGCCATTTTGAACCTAGTACTACATATTTACAAACATTATTTAACATTCTTAAAATAAATTTGCAAATGAGGTATGACTGCCTCCTTTTCATAGATGAAGATATTAAAATTCAAAACAGAGTATACTAGTTTCAACATTCAGCTTTTAATTAATAGATTCCAGTTTCGAAATTAGGTTTGTCTGATTCCAAAGTCTATGGTAGACACACCATAATGCAGTCACACATTATATATGATGCAATTCATTAGAGACTGACAAATTTACATTTCACTGTGACTAATACAATTGCAAACTAGCTCAATGAAATTTATTATATACCAGGGATAGATAGGTAGATAAAAAAGCTACACTATATATACAAATATATGTGTGTATATAATGTGTATGTATACATATGAAAGACATCTATATAGCTGAGTTTGTTTATATATGTGATCTTTATAATAATGCAATCAATAACATATAAACATATGTATATACACATATGTGTGTATGTACATAGATGTATATGAAAGATGTTTATATACATGAGTTTGTTTATATATGTGATCTTTATATACAATCAATAACACACACCAGATGTGTACAGATATTTCTAAATGACCATGGCATTCTTTTCTGGAAAGTACTGAATCAGCGTCAAAATTCTCAACACAGTTCTTTGAGAGATATCATGAGATTTTTTCCAGTGTTTATTGTCAAGTATGATCTGTTTATATTATTTGCACATACCTACCTTTTCTGCCTGACCCTTCTCCTCATCTCTAATCACTCTCTCCTCTAATACTTAATACACCAGCTAGGATGGCCTTATTTCTAACCTCTGAACTCAAAAATACAACAACTTGGTTCCATCTCTGGGCTTTTCCAATGTTCTTCTCTTTACGTGGATACTCTTTCCTCAGATCTTGGTTATTTCCTTCAGTGACAGTTCAAATATCAACTCCTCCGAGAAGTCTTCTCTAAGAAATTTGGCTATAGGAGCTATTCCTTGTATCTCGGTAATGTTCTAGCACATTGACCTGTTGTTTTCGTAGTTCTTACTGCAACGTGAAACTATTGTAGTAATTTATTACTTTTCTACCACATTTATCACTGGAATATAAGCTTACAGAGGATTAGCCCTTGACTTCTCTTATTCATTTCCAAATTCTGAATCTGGAATACTTCTTAGAACACTTAAAACAAGTATCTGACAAATTAACAAATTAACAGAAAATATGTACTTATTAAATAGGTTGAAAAATGTGTTCTCATCATTTTTAGATAGTATATATGTTAGTTTTGTTCACTTATTATTTAAGTTAATGAGCTAGTAAATAGATGACAATAAGCATAAGTTGCTTTCAGTTTGGTATCTTGGAAAACACAAAGTATGTTTTAATTTTTTGAAATTCCTAGAGATGAGGAACTTATAAAACTAGTGCAGTTTTCTTCACTATAGTTAACTGAACAATTTGAGCAGTTTCTATGACTTCAAGTAGATGGCCTCTATCTTCACTCTCACATTATTGCAAAATTAATTGGATAAAGTCCTTTATCCTCTGAAAGCTATAAAAAATAAAACTGTCACAAAACATTTTTTTCAATCTAACCATAGATATATACTTCAAAACCCCTCAAGTTTTAGAATAGTTCATTTCTGTAATACTTCCCATCACAACTGTGATGTCCTTAATTCCTTATACATACCTCACCTCTAAAATCCTTCTTTTTTATGTTGAAATGTAACCCACTGGTATAAATCCTATTTAGAATTCTCATGCCCAGTGATTTTCTTATATAAACTTGGATTTAGTATATTTATGTCTTTTGCTTTCTAAGTTCATACTGATTCATCCCTTCATTCTCAATCTAGACTCATATTTTTTTTCAAAAAATAATTTTTAGTATTATTGCTATTCATTTCTCCTCCTTTATGGTAATGAATCATTTATTTATTCCTAGAATAAAGTGTAGTTGATAAAACACTAGCTTCTAGACATGAAGAAGCAACTGGAAACAGGAAAAAATCTATGAAACAACTGTTTCTGACACTGGACAACATGAAGGTAGTGCTGAGCTCCTCCAAGGAAAATAAATAAGAAGAACATTATAATTACTTTGGTTTTCTGCATGGTGGCAGTCTGAACTATGAAGCACAGATGAGATTCCAAATACAACATGGGGGTTCACACTGAGTTAGGGAGACAGAGATTAGAGTTCAGGAAGATTCAGGAAGGTGAAATTTTTATGGCAGATACCTGAAGAGAAAGGAACCTATAGGAAATCTGAAGAGAAGTCCCATGAATATTTTGCTGAATACTTAGCTGCATTATGCATACTATAAAAATCCATGGCAGCCCATGGAATGGGAGAAGATAGTTGCAAATGACACTACAGATAAAAGACTGGTATCCAAGATCTACAAAGAACTTCTCAAACTCAATATACAAAAAACAAATAAACAAATCAAAAAATGGGCAGAAGATATAAACAGACACTTTTCCAATGAAGACATACAAATGGCTAACAGAAATGAAAAAGTGTTCAAAATCATTAGCCATCAGGGAAATTCAAATCAAAACCACACTAAGATACCACCTTACGCCAGTTAGAGTGGCAGAAATTGACAAGGCAGGAAACAACAATTGTTGGAGAGGTTGTGGAGAAAGGGGAACCCTCTTACACTGTTGGTGGGAATGCAAGTTGGTACAGCCACTTTGGAAATCAGTGTGGAGGTCCCTTAAAATGTTAAAAATTGAGCTACCCTATGATCCAGCAATTGTACCACTGGGTATTTACCCCAAAGATACAGACATAGTGAAGAGAAGGGTCATATGCACCCCAATGTTCATAGCAGCATTGTCCACAATAGCTAAATAGTGGAAGGAGCCGAGATGCCCTTCAACAGATGACTGGATTAAGAAGCTGTGGTCCATATATACAGTGGAATATTACTCAGCCATCAAAAAGAACGAATTCTCAACATTTGCTGCAACATGGATGGGACTAGAGGAGATAATGCTAAGTGAAATACGTCAAGCAGAGAAAGACAATTATCATATGGTTTCATTCATTTATGGAACATAAGAAGTAGGAATATCGGTAGGAGAAGAAAGGGAAGAAGAAAGGGGGGGTAAACAGAAGGGGGAATGAACCATGACAGACTATGGACTCTGGGAAAGAAACTGAGGGCTTCAGAGGGGAGGGGGGTGGGGGAATGGGATAGGCTGGTGATGGGTAGTAAGGAGGGCACGTATTGCATGTTGCACTGGGTATTATACGCAAGTAATGAATCATGGAACTTTACATCAAAAACTAGGGATGTACTGTATGGTGCCATGGAAGAGGAAAAGAAATATTTCCTACCTTATTCTTTAAGGTCAATATTATCCTGGCACCAAACCCAGACAAAGATACCACAAAAAACTACCAGACCAATATCTCATATGAATATAGATGCACATATCCTCAAAATTACTAGCAAATTTAACCCAGGAGCATATAAGGATTATATACCATTATCAAGTGGGATTTATGCCAGGAATGCAACATGACTTCAACATATAGTAATCAATATAATACACCATTACTAATAGACTAAAGGAAAAAAGACACATGATCATCTCAATAGATGTAGAAAAAGCATTTGACAAAATCCTACCACCTTTCACGATAAAAATACATAACAACCTATGAAGAGAACTTCCTCAACCTGATAAAGAGCATGTATAGAAAACCTGCAGATAACATCTTCCTTAATGTTGAAAGAATGAATTATTTTTCCCCTAAAACAGGAACAGGACAAGAATGTCTATTCTGCCACTTCTAATCAAAACTTTCTGGAGGGGGCGCCTGTGTGGCTCCAGTTGGTTAAGTGTCTGCCTTCGGCTGAGGTCATGATCCCAGGGTCCTGGGACTGAGCCCCACATCATGCTCCCTGCTCAGTGGGGAGGGGTCTGCTTCTCTCTCTCCCTCTACCCCTTCCGCTGTCCCTCCCCTGCTGGAGTGCGCAAACTAGCACCTGTTCTTTCTCTCTAAAATAAACAAAATATTTAAAACAAAAAAACTTTCTGGAGGTTCTAGTCAGGGAAATTAGAAAAGAAAAATAAATAACAAGTATGCATATGCAGGGGGTCAAGGGCTGGCTGCCCCAAAATGTGCCACTCTGGCATACTGATTAGTTTAAATAAAGGTAACCTAAGAGACAGCCTATACAAGAAAGACACTCAAACTCTCCTCCACCACACTGAAAGCAGCAAATAAATTCCCCCTTGTGAAAGGTACCTTCTCCAAACAAGGAGGTAAAGAGATACCCTTATCACCACAGATAAAAAATTCAGAACCAGGAAGGCTATACAAACAATCCTTGTTACTTTTTACTAACTTACTAGCACAGCCCAAATTCTGTTTAGAATTTCTTACTAACTGAAGCTCCCCAAATTAAGTTTTCTTTGTCCTGTCAATTCTTCACAGATTTATTGTCTCTGTCTAAAAAGTATAAAAACTGCCTGCCTTGGTCATTTCTATAGGTCTCAACTTCATAATCAGACCTCCATGCACATATAATAAAATTTTGGATTCTTCTCCTGTTAATGTCTCATGTGTATTTAATTCTTAGTCCAGCTGGAAGACCTTGAGGATGGAGAAGAATTTTCCCTTCACTTATTAGAAGGGAAAAAGTAAAACTATCTCTATTTGTAGAAGAACATAATGTTATACATAGAAAATCATATTCACAAAAAATTATTAGAGCTAATAAATGGGTTCAGCAAAGTTGCAGGATGAGAAATCAATACACAAATATCAATCAAAATCCTATGCATTAGCAAGGAACAATCTGAAAATGAAATTAGTAAAATTCCATTTACAATAATACCAAAATAAAAGAATGACAAAAATGGCATAAGTAGAGTCATTTTAAAAAACAGAGCTGGAATAGGCATTTTAGAGTAACTGCCTTGCATGTCCTGTTTTCTAAAATTTGAACTGAGCCAAACCACCAATATTCCAAGACATTGGCAAGAACGAAAAAAATCTTCTTTGAAAAGACTGATAAAAGTAAACTTTTGCCTAATGATCACTTCACCTGACCAATGAATGAAGTACAACTCTAGCACTGATTGTCATCCCCAATGAACTCTTCTTAAAAACATTCCTAATCTTTTTTCCATAAAAAAACTTGAATGCACCTCCTACAATTAGGACATCATTTGGGTTTCTACTTAAACCTGTGTATCCAGAATTGTAATTTTTTATGCCAAATAAATGTTTTGCTTCTGGAACTAGTTTCTTGTTTTTAGGTTGACAGGAATTAGGAATAAATTTGAGCAAAGAAATGAAAAGTACAAATGGAGCATTCTTCAGCAGAGACAATATGGCAGGAGTATAAATGCACATTCTTAAGTTAGGCAAAGCCTTCTTAGATATGACACAAAACCTTCCAGTAACCAAAGGAAAAATAAATAAATTGGGCTTATCAAAATTAAAAACTTTGTCAAAGGACACTATAAACTGAAAATACAACCCATGGAATAGCAGAAAATACCCTCAAATCACATATCTGTTAAAGGATTATATCCAGAATAAATAAAGGACCCTGATAACAAGAACAAAAAAAGACAAAAACCCAATTAAAAAGTGTATAAATGGGAGTGCCTGGTGGCTCAGTTGTTAAGCTTCTGCCTTCGTTTCAGGGCGTGATCCCAGGGTCCAGGGATGGAGCCCCGCATCGGGCTCCCTGCTCTGCTGGAGCCCGCTTCTTCCTCTCCTACTCCCTTGCTTGTGTTCCCTCTCTCTCTGGCTGTCTCTCTCTCTGTCAAATGAATAAATAAAATCTTTAAAAAAAGTATATAAATGATCCAATGGACATTTACCCAAAGAAGATATAAAAATCACAGTAAGCATATGAAAAGAAGCCCAGCATCATTAATAGGGGGGAAATACAACTCAAAAACCACAGTGAGATACCACTTCTCATTACCTACTAGGATACCTACTAGGATGGCTATAACAAAAATGACAGATAATATCAAGCTCTGGCAAGGATGTGGAGACCTCTTTAACCATCCACTGGAGGAATTTAACATGACGTAGTCACCCTGGAGAACAGTTTTGCAGTTCCGAAATATTAAACATACAAGTACCATAAAACCAAGCACTTCTGGGTGCCTGGGTGGCTTAGTTGGTTAAGCATCTGACTCTTGATCTCATCTCAGGTCTTGATTTCATGGTCGTGAGTTCAAGCCCCAGGGTAGGCATGGAGCCTACCAAGAAAAAAAAAGAAGAAAAAAAAATTCCTATATACCCAAAAGGAATGAAAATACACATTCACATGAAGACTGTACACAAACATTCCTAACAGAATTTCATAATAGTCAAAAAGTGGACACAAGGCAAATGTCCACCAGTTGCTGTGTAAGCAAAGTGATATATCCACAGAGTGGGGTATTACTTGGCATTAAAAATGAAGTACTGATACACGCTACAACATGGATCATCCTTAAAAACACAGCATTAAAGGAAAAACTCTAGTCACATACAATATGTATATGATCCTATTTACATGAAAGCCCCAAAATAAGTATATCTCTAGAGACAGAAATTATTTTAAAGGTGGTGTAAGCGTAGGGCATGCAGGGTTGTGTGGGGCAGGAAAATGAAGAGGGATTGCTAATGTACACAAGGGTTTCTTTCTGGGGTAATGGAAACGCTGTAAAATTGTGGCAATAACCACACAACTCTGAATATACTGAAGACCAATCAATTGTGCACTTGTCTATGAAATAAATCTCAGTACAGCTGTTAAAACTCAATCTAACTTAGAACATTAACAAAAAGAAAAAGAAAAAGCTCACATCTAGGGATCCAGGAAAGATAAGATAAAATTCAATTAGCACTCTAAAAAAAAATTCTTAGCAAACTAAAAATGGGAAATTACTACAAAAAGCCTACAGTAGGGGCACCTGGGTGGCTTAAATGGTTAAGCATCTGACTTTGGCTCAGGTCGTGATCCCAGTATCCTGGGATTGAGCCCCACACTGGGATCCCTGCTCAGCAGAGAGCCTGCTTCTCCCTTTCTGCTGCTCCCCCTGCTTGTGTATTCTCTCTATATATGAAATAAAGAAATATTTTTTTTAAAAAAAAGCCTAAACATCACACCTAATTGTGAAATAAAATTTTCCTCTTGATTTTGAGAATGATATAAGGATATTCTCTTAATTAGACATAACATCGTACTGGAGTTTTTAATACATTCAATGAGGTGAGAAATGGAAATAGCGTAAGACTGGCAAAGAAGTAATAAAACTGGCAGTGGTTGTATAAAACACTCTATTAGAAAATCCAAAGGAATCTGTGGGAAAACTATTAGAATCACTGAGTAAAATTAAGCAAAATCTCTGGATACAAAGTTAGCATACAAGGTAAATATGTAAAAAGAATTTCTATGCTCCAGCAACAAATACAACATGAAATTCATAAAACTACCATTTCAGTAGCATCAAGAACATCAAATACACAGGAATAAAACTAATGAACTTCTACACTGAAACCTTCAAATCAATGTTGAGAAAATTTAAATAATCTAAATACATAGAGGAATTATACAATGTTCATGAAATAAAAGATTCAATATTATAGATAACTCTTCCCAAATTTTTCTATGGGTTAAATGCAAGATATATAAAGAATTTAAATGAATCAATAGGAAAAAAGCATAAAATCCATTAGAAATATGAACAATAGATTTGCACAGGATCTTTATAATAATGTATATCACAATGGACAATAAATAATGAAAAATTGCTCACCTTCATTAGATTTCAGAGGAGAAAAACATAAAGCTACAATGAAATGCCATACATAAGCTCCCCTCAAAAAAAAAATGCCTAAACTTAAAAAAAAAATCACCTAATATACCAAAGTGCTATAAAGGATTAGAGCTACTGAAACTCTTATATACCTCTAATGAGGAGACAACTGCTTGGTAATTTGATTGGCAATATCTAATAGAATGTAATACATATACTTTACTACCCAGGAATTCCATTTCCTCGTGTATAGCCAACTGAAATACATATACAATTCAGCAGATACATAGTGTATATTAGAATTTTTATAGCAGAACTACACATAATAGTGCCAAAATTTAAACTTCCAAACTGTCCAACAACTGTAAATGGATATATAAATGGTGATATATTCACATACCGGAATGTGATACAGCAAGAAAAATTTAGAACTACAAATTTCTACATCAATATGGATGAACCTCATAACTGAAAAGTTGAAATAATAAATGCCAGGCACAAAAGAGACCATAATGCATACATATTAAGTTCAAAAATACCTGAAAGTACTCTTTGATTTTAGAAGTTGCCATAGCGGTGATTCTTTGGGGAGAAAAGAAAGTGAAAAGAGATACTTCTACAGAGATGAGAAATTTATCTATTGTTCAGGTGTGCTTGCCATGACTAAGAGGAATTTTAAAAATTGATTGTTATACAATTTATTTGTATCTTCTATGCAAGTTACTCCTTAATAAGTACCTTACAGAATAAGCATGATAATGTGAGTGAATATATATTTCATTTTAAGAAACAAAAATATCGTGGTGTGCCTGGAATACAGGAAAAATATTCTGAAGAGAATGCATAAGCAGAACACACTGCATAATCCAAACTACAAGGGTCTTATAATTTAAAAAAGGGAAGAATTTACAGCAAGTTCACTTCTCTATAACTTTAGAAAATCCAATTCATAATGTTATTTAAAAATTAAGATAATGGAATTCTCTATATTTTAGAACCTCTTTTCTTTCATGATTTCTCAAAGATGTTCAATAGTGACTGAGGAATATCTATAAATTACTCCAGTACTGTGTAATATAAATTGAACAAGCCTCAAACGTAATTAATTTTTAAAAGCAACAGTGCTCTTCCCTATGGCTCTTCACCGTTCGAGAAGCAGTTTGCTCTTTGAATTCTTTGTAATATATTTCCAGGTTTGAAGATACATTCTCTTGTTTTTAGAAGACGAAAACAATAGAAGTGGACCTTTTTATCTTCAGCCTTATTTCAAATCAGTGGATCAACATGTTCCTAGTTGTCCATTTTAACATTAAATATAACATGAAAGACTTTTTAATTGAGGAAAGTATTTTTTCTTTGAGCTTCAGTTCATTTCTTCATTTACGGATATTACTGTGACAGGATCCTTAGGTTTATACTGCTCTTTCATTCTCCATTTTTTAGTGTTTTTTTTTAATGCTTTCAATATAGCATGATAGCTTCTTGAATGAAAAATAAATTTTCATTTAAAAGAACAATACTAGTTAATGATTTTAGTATAATTGTTAGAATATAATAAAAAATTTTCTGAAATTTAGAAATAAAAATGATTGCGGGGGCGCCTGAGTGGCTCAGTCATTAAAGCGTCTGCCTTAGGCTCAGGGCGTGATCCCAGCTTTCTGGGATCCAACCCCGCGTCAGGCTCTTCCGCTGGGAGCCTGCTTCTTTCTCTCCCACTTCCCCTGCTTTTGTTTCCTCTCTCACTGGCTGTCTCTCTGTCAAATGAATAAATAAAATCTTTAAAAAAAAAATGATTGCGAAAAAGCACATCAATAAACCCTCTGATAGAAGAAACCGTCTCTTTGTTGGGCATAAAAGTAAAGCAACAGACTTTGGTGATTGAAATCAGATGTTTTACCAAACAATAAAAAGTTCCCATGCACTAGTTCAGGACCTCCGTGAAAATTTATTTTGCTGGTAGTATACGAAGAAAACATTGCCTTTAAATTCCCTTACTTAAGATTATTCCTGTTATAAAGATTACAGAAAGAAATGTTCTGAGGATCATTGGTTATACTGTAATAACAAGATACTCAGATGCTACCCTTCTTGTGCCAAGTACTTCAAGCTGTTCTGTTATCCTGTCTCTTTCTTGAACTTTAGAAGAACTAGTAACCTTTGACCACTACATCAATAACATAATACCTACTAAGCAAAGTAGATGTATTATCAAATGCAATATTTGTCATCCAACTGAACTCATCAGCCCATGGTGTCAAAATTATTTTAGCAATTCATATTGATCTCACTAAAATAGCTTCAAATGATATATCCAGAGAAACTTATATTCTGAGTTTGTTCCTTTAAAGTCAGAATAAGTATCTATTCCTTGAAATGAATACACTGTTGATTGTGCTTTATCTTCTTTTTTAATAAATGAGTACATTTTATCTTAACCACTCCCTATTTTGCATCTGTTATCATATCAAGTATGCTGTCATTATTTCTCATTTTTTTATATTTCTCCTCACCTTATTTATTTATTTATTTACTAGAGGGGAGAGATTATTAGATTATTAGATTTATTTATTGGAGAGGGGGAGAAGAAGGAAGAAGAAGGAGAAGCAGACTCCCCACTGAGAAGGGAGCTGGACACAGGGCTCATCCCAGGGCCTCAGGATCATGACCTGAGCTGAAGGTAGATGTTTAACCAACTGAGCCACCCAGGTCCACCCTATCAATTCATTTCTTATTTCTGGGAACAAATGCCATTTTTAGTCCATAGACGGTAACCCAGCTACCAATAGTATGGTGTACTTTTTTTTTTTTCCCTGTTTACTTGTACCAAGAGGTTTGAATGGATCTAGCTGCAGAGTTTCACAGGGTTCTTGCTTTGACAAACATATACGTGGAAACCAGAAGTTGGCTAAATCTGGGATTGGGAATTAAACCAATACAGCTAGCCTTTACTGACTGCCTATTTTGTGTTTTGCCCACATTGTTATCTCAGTCTCATGACAAACAACCAATAACTATTGCATGAAGCTTAATATTTTGCAATCACCTTTCCTCCTCCATTCTTATTTCACAAATTAACATTGTCTCCTATGTATTTAAAATTGTAGGGTAAGATACAAACTGAACCCAACAGGGCATTACATACTCCTGTAGTACAATAAATCATCTCCTCTTATTCTAAAAAGTGAATGTACCTTCAAACCACCCAATTTAAAGATACCATTACTAATAAAAGGGTCTTTGAAACTTATTTGATTTTTCTAATGTTACTGCCATATATTTTCCCTAAAAGCAGCAATGACACATGTACATTCCAAGAAATCGATATACATATTTTTCTTTTAATTAACACAGCAAGTTCATAATGTGAATGAATGGAATACTCCACATAAAGTGAATCAATGTAAATTTAGGGGCAAATAGTCATTGAGAAGCTTCTTGTTCTTGATTTTTCAAATTATATATATTTTTTAAATTTCAGCTTCAGCCTTCTAAAAACATATATATTCATATATATCATACAGCCATACATATACACATACATTTATGCATATATACACACTAAATTACAAATTTCATAGGAAAGATAATTGGAGAAATTTCCCAACTTATCAAGACATGAATATTTACATTTCATTTTACCTTGCAAAATCAGTCAATTATACTAAGAAATAAAAAAATCAGAAAACTTAAAAGCACTGCCATCAAAAATAAAAATCCATAACACCCTCTATTTCTCTTGGTTTCATTTTTGTTTGTTTATTTCAGCGCACCAACTTCTTTTCCAATATTACAAACACCTATTTAATAGGTTGGCAAAATATGCCATTCCTTCTGATTAATTTATAGCCATTTCTTTGAAAGAGACAGTTTGATTAACGGAGTTATGCAAACATTTCCAGTATCTTCACAATATATTTCACTTAGAGGAAAAAAAATGAGTCTTTCCACCTAAATTTCCCTCTTGCCCGATGCTTGTAATTCCTCCTAAAGTCATTAAAGAGTTTCATGCATGGAAGAATTAGACTTATTTCAGATTGCATCCTAAAGAACCATTTTATCAGAATGAATGGTTCTTACATTTCTTAATAAAGAGATATTTAGCTCTGGAAAAGCAATATTAGTCTTCAACAACTTGGGTGATATTTTCACCCTATTCAAAGCATCTTTTTTGTGACATATAACTTATTTCAGAGACCAGAGATATTGCACTATCCAAGACCTATGTACACCCAAACTACTATAATTTCTTATAACTGAAATTTACATATTTTTAGTCCAAGTTATCTGGTGCTTTAAAAATTGTCAGGTGTTTTCACACAATATGAGATTTACATGTTAGCTGAAACATTCATATAAACATTTCTCTAGCATATAAGGTATCACGAAACCCAATTAAAATGAAGCACTCTCATTCAAATTCAATGCTTTGAAATATGTCCTTACATATATTTGCCCATATATTAGTGAATTTCATAATATTATTCTAATAATCCCCTATCAACTGTGCAGATCGAAAACAGTTTAATGTAATTGAAATCTCTGTCAGGAATCAGAACAATCACTTGCTCTAACAGCAATTAGCTGGTTTTCTTTTCTCCTGTAGTTAAAGCCAGCCAACTTTAGGCTTTCTTAAAATAAATTGTTTAAAGTAGGTCACCATTGTCTGATACTTCCTGTTGCTAAGGTTATAATTCATACTGGAATATTGTTTATGGGCCATTTAAATAAACATTTGGGGCATTTTGCTTGAATATAATAATCTTTACAAAACTAATGATTTAAAAGCCTTTGTTTATCTAGATCCATGATGGTGATGTCATGTCTTTTTTTGTCCTGGGGAAGCAAAATCTGTCATGAGTTCAAGACTGTCCTCTCTTTGGAGGACATCACAAGGACAAGGATGCCTCTATGTCCTTATGTACCCCTTGAAGTAACTAAAGGTAAGTATCTTTCCTGGTAGAAAACAAAGCTTTACTTGTTTTATCAATAAGATAGATAAATAAGAAGGTAAAGTATAAACTAAAATTTAATAGTGTTAATGGCTTCATTTATGAGGCATTTTTCTTTAACTTACTTGATTATAAGAATTTGGGGATCTCATTTGATATGCATCTTCCCAAACCCCTCCATCCTTCAGAGTCTGAAAATAATCTAGAAATATGTATTTTTAATAAACAACCTTAATCATCAGGGGATTGGGGTAAATGCTGCACAAAGAACAAATAAACTTCAACCCTTTAGTTCGGTTATGCCCCAAACTAAGCTGAAGTCCTGGTACAACTCAGATAAAGTGAGCCATTTCACATGAAATCCTTGGTGCACAATATGAAGATAAGCACTACAAACCAAGAATCTTGGGCAGAAGCCCTGAGGTTAGAAGAGAGGTACTGAAATTGTTTACTTTCCACTTTCTTCTCAAAGCAGATTTCAATTAAACTGCATGATAAAATCAATTGAGAGCTTTTAAAATCCTGATGCTCAGAGTATAACACACCAATTAAATCACTATTTTGGGAGGTGAAACCTAGGCACCAGAAATCTTGAGAGCTCCCAAGTGATTCTTTTTTTTTTTTTTAAAGATTTTATTTATTTATTTGACAGAGATAGAGACAGCCAGCGAGGGAACACAAGCAGGGGGAGTGGGAGAGGAAGAAGCAGGCTCATAGCAGAGGAGCCTGATATGGGGCTCAATCCCATAACGCTGAAGGCAGAAGTTTAACCACTGTGCCACCCAGGCGCCCCTCCCAAGTGATTCTAGCAAGCAGTCAATGTTGACACCTCCTCTCTTAAAGATTAGATGGTGAGCGCTGCCTTCAGGGCCACTGAATTTCAGCTTCAATGCCTGACCTCATGCAGTGTGAGAAAAGCTAGGAAACTTCACTCTAACCTCTGAATCACTACACAAACCTGTAAACCCCACAGTTAAACACAAATGAATTTCAGTAAGCACATTTCTTCCACACCTTTCTAAAATCAATGATTAATTCAAGTATTTCTTCTGTATACAATTTTGGGTTTTCTTTGTAAATAAGCATGCTATCTGTGAATAATGAGAGTATAGATTCTTCCTTTCAAATACTTATTCCTTTGATTTATTTTTCTTTATTACTGACATAGCTATGACCTTCCAGATCAATATTGCCTGGAAACAGTGATATTAAGTATGCTCACCTAGTTCCTGATTTTAAAGGGATCACTTATGATGTTTTCATATTAAGATTAATACTTTTGCTGTAGGTTTTTGGTAGATTCACTTTATCAAATTAAAGAAATGTCCTTGTATTCCTAATTTGCCAAGAAATTATAATCACCTACTGAAAGTTTACATCTATATACTCTTGATATCCTTGCATTGTTTTCCATTTCCTTAAATTTTTTTGTATTTACTCTATTTTCTACATCATTTGAGTTTATTCTTTTATTAATTTCTTAACTAATTCAATTGGAATTTTAGTTAAATAAATTTTGGTCTTTTATTTATTGTAAACATATATGGCTATCACATTTCCTAATATAATAAAATCCCACGTTTTAACATTAATGTTTTCCTTTTCATCTAGATAAAATTATTCAACCCATGAATTATTTAAAAATAGGCTTGGGGCACCTGGGTGGCTCAATTGGTTAAGCATCCAACTCTTGATTTCCACTCAGGTCAAGATCTCAGGGTCCTGAGATCCAGTGCTGCTTGTCAGGCTACTCATTCAGCAGGGAGTCTACTTGGGGTTCTCTCTCTCCCTCTCCCTTTGCCCCTCCCCCTGCTCATGTGAGCTCTCTCTCTCTCTAATAAATAACTCTTTAAAAACAATAATAAAAAATAAAATAAAGGTGGGCTTAAAAATTCAAACAGATTGGTTTTTCTTTATTTTTTTGAGTTTTAATTTTCAATAAGGAAAATTTCAAATATATAATAAAGAAAGAAAGAAAGAAATGGATATGTATCTATTACTGAGCTTCAACAATTAATAACTTATGGTCTACCATATTTTATTCTACATACACCAACCAGTCCCTCCCCACATATAGGTTTAAAGCACAGGAACACATTATAACTTCGAATCTGTAAATGCTTTAGTACATATCTCTAAAAGGTAAAAATACTTTTCTTTAAACATAAACATAACAGAATATCACAACTAAAATAAAAGTTAACAATAATGACTAACATTATCAAATATTTGGTCACTATTCAAATTTCCCTGAATTTATATTTTTACAGTTGATTTGTTCAATTCATAATCAAAACAAGGCCCACATTTTGCATGTGATTAACATGATTATTAATTTTAATCTGTAGGTTCTACCTCTCTTAAAAAATTGGGGAAAAAAACACTTTGTTAAAGGAACTGGGTAATTTGTTTTGGAGAATTTCCCATATTTTAGATTTGTAAATGGCAAAAAAAACCCCAAGGTTCTGGTTTTCTATGTTCCATATTTTCTGTACACTTTTACATAGATAAAATTCAGGTTCAATTTTTGGAAAGAATTCAGGTGTTGTCAGTCTCTTTTTTCCAATATAAATTTTTCTGGCAATCTTCAATATAAAGCTTTGGAAGCCATTGAAGATTATTGCCTAGGTTTACTATTTTGTCAGAGGTTACAAATTGCTGACATTCTTATTTTATTAGTCTTTCTGTATTTATTTTTAAACAGCTAAAAAAACAGAGTTTTATTTTTATGAAATAAGGAAGAAATGAATATTAGAGTAGTCAGCTAATACTATAAAAATACCTGTAAACCTAAAACAAAATAACTTTATTTCATTTTAAGTTTTTTAGGGGCGCCTGGGTGGCTCAGTCATTGGGCGTCTGCCTTCGGCTCAGGGCGTGATCCCAGCTTTCTGGGATGGAGCCCCACATCAGGCTCCTCCGCTGGGAGCCTGCTTCTTCTTCTCCCACTCCCCCTGTCTGTGTTCCCTCTCTCTCTGGCTGTCTCTCTCTCTGTCAAATAAATAAATAAAATCTTTTTAAAAAAGTTTTTTAAATCTTTTAAGTAATTGTTACTTAATTCTTTTAATAATTCTATGGAGCAGACAGACAATTCTCTTCCTCTACTTTTTGTTTGAGATACACATTACAAACCTCAGGCTAAGAAATTCTATGAGATGCCTAAAATAATACTATTTTTAAAAGCAGAATTACATAATCTTTCCCTAGGGATAGATGTAAAGAGCACTAAATTAGATTTCATAAAAGCTGAGATTTTTCTGATTTCTCCTTGTAATAATTCTATGACCTTATGCCTTTCTCAGACTCAATGCTTGCAGCTAAAAATAAGTGCTATAATTCTTGAAGTTATGAATTGCAAATGAGAAAAATTCAAGAAAAATGCTGTGACAACTAGGGAGTACTGAAAAACAATATGCGATACTAGGATACAGCCATCTGTTGTATGTTATTAAAATAATTAGTATATGTGAAATATCACACACATATGGCCTAGATTATCATTGGGTATTGGTAAGTATTTACTTAAAAATCAAAAATGTGAATATCTGTGATAGGTATGGCATTTTGTTTTTATCAATCACTTTTTTTTTCTGCATTTTCATGTGCATGAACGGGTTGGCCTCAGGTTTCCACTTGCCCCTGGTTTGTGGGTAGGTGCTATTAAAGTAATTAAACAAGGAGGCCATTAAATTGAGGTGGCTCCAATACCCTGGTAGCCTATATAAGCAAACCAAAATCTAAACCAAGGTCAATTATCATAAATGCCTTAAGGTTAAGAAATCAAAACTTAAGAATAAGCAATCACAAACAGCTAACTAGGCTTTCCCAAGTAAGACAATCACTTAAGCTACAGCCAGTCAAATAATTCCCTTGCTTTGCTTCAGTGTCTGCTCTACAAAATCCTTTCCTTAGGAACGTTGAAAAAGAAAAGCAAAACTAGTGGCATCACAGTTTCAGACTTCAAGCTCTATTACAAAGCTGTAATCATCAAGACAGCATGGTATTGGCACAAAAACACACATAGATCAATGGAACAAAAAAGAAAACCCAGAAATGGACCCTCAACTGTATGATCAACTAATCTTTGACAAAGTAGGAAAGAATATCCAATGGAAAAAAGACAGTCTCTTCAACAAATAGCGTTGGGAAAATTGGGCAGCCACATGCAGAAAAATGAAACTGGACCATTTCCTTACACCATAAGCAAAAATAGACTCAAAATGGATGAAAGACCTAAATGTGAGACAGGAATCCATCAAAATTCTAGAGGAGAACACAGGCAGCAACCTCTTCGACCTCAGCTACAGCAACTTCTTGCTAGACATGCCTCCAAAGGTAAGGAAGCAAAGGCAAAAAATGAACTATTGAGACTTCATAAAGATAAAAAGATTCTGCACAGCAAAGGAAACAGTCAACAAAACCAAAAGACAACCCGCAGAATGGGAGAAGATATTTGCAAATGACATATCAGATAAAGGGCTAATATCAAAAATCTATAAAGAACTTTTTAAACTCAACACCCAAAGAACAAATAATCTAATCAAGAAATGGGCAAAAGACATGAACAGACATTTCTGCAAAGAAGACATCCAAATGGCCAACAGACACATGGAAAATGCTCAACATTACTCGGCATCCCGGAAATACAAATCAAAACCACAATGTGGAGGCGCCTGGGCGGCGCAGTGGTTAAGCGTCTGCCTTCCGCTCAGGGCGTGATCCCGGCATTATGGGATCGAGCCCCACATCAGACTCCTCCGCTATGAGCCTGCTTCTTCCTCTCCCACTCCCCCTGCTTGTGTTCCCTCTCTCACTGGCTGTTTCTATCTCTATCGAATAAATAAATAAAAATCTTAAAAAAAAAAAAACACAATGTGATACCACCTCACACCAGTCAGAATGGCTAAAATTAACAAGTCAAGAAACAACAGATGTTGGCAAGGATGCAGAGAAAGGGGAACCCTCCTACACTGTTGGTGGGAATGCAGGTTGGTGCAGCCACTCTGGAAAACAGTATGGAGGTTCCTCAAAAAGTTGAAAATAGCACTACCCTAGGACCAGCATTGCACTACTGGGTATTTACCCTAAAGATACAAATGTGGTGATCTGAAGGGGCACCTGCACCCCAATGTTTATAGCAGCAATGTCCACAATAACCAAACAATGGAAAAAGCCCAGATGTCCATCAGCAGATGTATAAAAAAGATGTGGTATACATATATAATGGAATATTACACAGCCACAAAAAAAATGAAACCTTGCCATTTGCAATGACATGGGTGGAACTAGAGGGTATTGTGCTAAGCAAAATAAGTCAGTCAGAGAAAGACAATTATCATATGATCTCACTGATATGTGGAATTTTAAGAAACAAAACAGAGGATCGTAGGCGAAGAGAGGAAAAAATAAAACAAGACGATACCAGAGAGGGAGACAAACCATAAGAGACTTTTAATCATAGGAAACAAACTGAGGGTTACTGGAGGGGAAGTGGTGGAAGGACGGGGTAACTGGGGAGGGGGGAAGCCTTTCCTTTACCTCCTGCTGGTAGAGAGCCCTTAACCATTTTCAGCTTGGCACCAGCAGATTCAAATTAATGTTTACTCAAATAAACTTCAAAATTTCAATGTACTTCAGTTTGTCTTTTAATAGTGTAGAAATTCAGTTTGTTTAGATAACTGGAAAGAAAATAAAAAGAAACTTAAATTCAGCTTCTGGACTAAAAATAATATTAAATTGAAGTGGCAGGATTTCTCTAGAAGAAATAATTCTATAAATTTCTTTATCTCCTATTTTACATATTGACAGCCAGTCTAGGCCACTAGTCCATATTTTCTCCCATAGGATGGTTAGGATATCACTTCCTCTGAGAACGGCTAGCCAATGAAGCTTGTTATGCTAAGATAAAAGGGGTCTTATGCAGAGAAGGTAGAAAACTTAAAACCTGGACCTTCCATCTGAGAGGGGGTATGGGGAAATATGTCCAGATGTATGTCCAGATCTTTTCAGACCAATATGCAATATCTAGCTAAGTCTAGAGCAGTGATTCGCAAAGTATAGTCCCTGCATTAACAGCACTTTATTATTTGCAATTTTTAAGAATAAAGAACAGAATATCCTGCATTTCTAATGGAGAGGGACACAAATATCGGCTCAAATCTATTTGAGGAGTATGTCAAATGTGGTTACTTTGTAGAAGTAAAAGTGGGAAAAGTGGCCTGAGCCTGAGGGCTACAAGGTAGGTTCCCTATACCAGGTCTGAGAACTAAAACCAGATTTCAGGGATTCAAACAAAGCTAGCAAGAATCACACTGAGATCTTGTAATGGGTTGAATAGTGTCCTCCAAAAATGTATGTCCACTTTGAATTTTAGAATGTGACCTTATTTGGAAATTGGATGTTTCCACATGTAATTAGTTAAGATAAATAGATCAGGGTGGGCCCTAAATCCAATGTCTGGTGTTTTTATAAGAAACCATGTGAAAAGACAGAGAGACATATAGAGGAGAAAGCCATGTAACATAGGGGCATACTAGAGTGATCCATCTACAAAACCAAGGAATGCCAAGGATTACTGACAACCACCAGAAGCTAGGAAAGAGGGACAATTTTTGCCTCAGAGCTCTAAAAACACTCAAACCCGCCAGCACCTTGAGTTCTGACTTCTATCCTCCAAATCTGTGAGAGAATAAATAAATTCTTGTTGCTTTAAGCTACCAGGCTTATGGTAATTTGTTTTTGCTGCCCTAAGAAATTAATAGACATAGTCAAAGGAAGATGGTAAGATGACCAAGTAGAAGAAAAGATCACAATTCAACAAAGACATGGATTTTAGCAATCAGGATATTCAGAGAAGACAAATACTGTATCAGAGTCAGCAATTCAAGGAGCTTCCCAGACCAGCTTTTCCTACACAAAACTGGGATACCACAGTCACATCATCCTGTCTATCACCATGAGATCTTGTAATTATACCCCTCCTTCTAAAATCCATGCTCCATCTTGGACAGAAGAAGAGAGAGGAGACAAATCTGAACGACTAGCCATTAACTAAGGAATATTAAACATTAAAACAATAAAAAACTTCAAATTACTAAATCCATCTAAGATTACAGAATTTCTGAAAATATTATGGTCAAAACAATAACCTCTTCCTGTTACTCCTTCATCTGCCTCCTTCTTCCTCAATCCTAGAGGCCATCTAAAAGACCCGTTGATCCTCTGTGGTTAAAAAAGAATGTGATTCTCTTGAATTATCTCAGCTGTTTGGCAATGGTAGGACTGCACCATTTGTCCAGGGAAGGAAGTGAAAAATAGAGTCCAGTTTTAGTTGGGGTCATGGAGATGATTAGTAAAACACCATGAAAATAGCCTTGACAACTTAATATTTTACTGGGGCTTCATGTTCATAATTTCCATTCTTAATTGATGTATCCATTTATTATTTCTTTCTTTCAAATACTTGATTGAGCACTCACTAAGTACCAGCTATTTTGTTCAGTGCTACAGTAAAGTAAAAGCAAACAAAAAAGATAAGCTTTTTTCCAGTATTTGTGAAAATTTGCAAATAGGAAAAAGTTAAAATAATTTTTCAGTGAGCATCGATATACTTACTATTATCTAATTTCTATATTTAAACATTTTACTATGCTTACTTAATAACATAATGATCCACTCTTCTATTCATCCATCTATCAATCTTATTTTCTGTTGCATTCAAAGTAAATTTCAGGCAATAGCAGATTTTCCCTAAATACTTCATCTTGCATATCATTTGCTAGAATTTAGCATTTGTTTGCAAGTTCATTTTCTTTGAAGTTTAAACCTATATATAATGAAATGCAGAAACTTTGGGTGACTATTCACTGAATTTCGACAAGTGCACAGATAACGTAACCCTCCAAAACTCTCAAGATGTAAGCCCCAAGGCCCTGGACCCCAAACTTCCTTCATTTTTCCATCCATTCTGTATCCACAGACCCCAGAAACAAGCACCGTTTTTTTTCTCACCTTAGAAAAATTCTGCCAATTCTAGACCTTCATATAAACAGAATCATACATAATGTACATTTGTATAAGATGCTTTCACTCTTTTTAATTTGTTCCTTTTTACTGCTGAGTAGAGCTCCATTGTATAAATTTATCCAATTTTTAATTTATTCTCTTATTAAGGGACACCTGAACTGTTTCCAGTTTGAAGCTAATATAAATAAAGCTTCTATACATATTCTGTAAAAATCTTTGGGCTATGCAAGTGTGTGTGTGCACATGCATGCGCACACACACACACTAACTGGACTGACATGACATTTGACCTTATTTTTATGTGTGCATTTTAATTTTTCTTTTTTTGCATTTTTATTTTTCAAAAATAAAAGAATTAAAAGAGACATAGCTAAGCAATGATGATGGCTGCTGGTGTCACAGATATAAGGTTGTGTTCCCTCCAAAAAAAGGAGGAGGGGGGCTTTCAGCTTTGTGGCCTTACTGGAATACCTTTGGAAACTTTCTGTGTAGTCATAATTAATAATCTGAGAATATTCAGTTACCCATAGGTGAATGTACTTAAAAAGTTTTTTAAGATTTTATTTATTTATTTGACAGAGAGAGAGAGGAGAGAGAGAGAAAGCACAAGCAAGGGAGAGGGGCAGCGGGAGAGGGAGAAGTAGATTCCCCACTGAAAAGGGAACCTGATGCAGGACTTGATCCCTGGACCCTGGGATCATTACCTGAGTAGAAGGCAGATGCTTAACCAACTGAGCCACCCAGGCATCCCTGGGTGAATGTACTTCAAAAGACTCTGAAATGCTTAAATTTTCAAGATAGATAAAAATGAATACCCCAACATTTCTCATCAGAAGCAGTCATGTCCAACAAAACTAAATATCAAATATTATATATAAGCCATGTTATATCACAGAAGCACTGAATGACCAGAGAAAGTAAAAGGTGTAACATCCTACCTAGTTTGGAGGTTATGAAACCATTCTAGTACATGAAACCACTCCTAGTACAAAGTAATATCCAGTTATTTTTAAGCTATTACGCATAGTACATCTGAATAACATTTGCTTTTACCTTAAGGTCCTGTGCTCCTCTAGTGGCTACCCTTTCTAAAGTATGTTAAATATAAATTATGAAACTTGGAACATACGGACTTATACCATATGGACAATTTATTTTCCAGTTTTATTGCCTTCTTCATACCTTACATGAATGTTTTATTCTAGAAAACTGTATTGCTTGCACTTCCAGAACTTAACTCAGGGAGATTTAACACCTATTCACACCCTCTCTTACATACCATAGCCATTAAGGACCTGAGTATATAAATCTGTCAAACCAAAACTAAACACACACACATAGAGCAGACACTGATTATTGAGGTTGACATCAAATAGACAATAGGAAAGGGAAAACATATTAGTTCCATACATGGAAAAAAATTTTAATTTTTATTTATTTCCAAACAGAATTATCCACAGATGTGTTCATTGTAGCAAGAATAGATGTAACAGGGGCGCCTGGGTGGCACAGCGGTTAAGCGTCTGCCTTCGGCTCAGGGCGTGATCCCGGCGTTGTGGGATCGAGCCCCACATCAGGCTCCTCTGCTATGAGCCTGCTTCTTCCTCTCCCACTCCCCCTGCTTGTGCTCCCTCTCTCGCTGGCTGTCTCTATCTCTGTAAAATAAATAAATAAAATCTTTAAAAAAAAAAAAGAATAGATGTAACAATTAAGAATTAGTATAACAAGACATTGATATTTTAGAACCTTCCCAAAGATAATGTGTCTTATGTTTTTCCATCAAAATAAATGCTGCCTTGGTATTCTTGGCATTAGTTTCTGATTAAATAAATACCATAAGCTGTAGAGCTACCACATTCTCCTGTCTATTCTAATTTTTAGCTTCTATTATGCTTTTAGCTCCACAGAGACCCATCACTAACCCTTCAGAGACCTGTGAGAGAGGTCTCTGAATTTTCTTCTCCACCAGAACTCTGGAGTAAGGCTATTTTAGGATAGCTTTTTGCAAATACAAGATTTTTTATAATACCTTTAAAAACAATCACTGGCCAGTGAATGAAATATGTGTGTACTACTTGTACAACTCTGCTCTGACAGAGGTTAATGTTACTAAACACAGCGGTTTCATAAGAAGGAAAGTGATATATGTACGTATATACTTATCATCAATAAAACATGATGCAAGGCTAGCTGTATTAAAACTTAAATTGTTTGCCCAAGATGACTTAAGACTGTATATTTCACCATCTTTCCAGTTTTATATCACTTTCAGGTAGCTAATATAGACTGTTTAATGACCTCAATGTAAGATATTGTAATGCAAGACAAAAAATAAATAAAAATAAAAATCACTTTAAAAGACCACCTTGCTCTTATCAGTTTTGATCACGTTTTATAATATTTCATTTTCTTGGCCCCAAAAGCTCTTGAAGCAGCTTATTGTGTTTCAGAAGGATTTTTTTTCCATCTAAAAATATTTTTAATATTTTAATATTAAAAAAATATTAAGATCAGAAGGTGTATCTCAAAACCAGAAAAAAGAAAATTATTTTTTCATCTAAAGAGCAATGTTGATCTGAAAATTTTGCCCAGGTTCCACAGTCTTAATCAAGTAGCCTACTAGGAATTCTGTTCATACACACAAACAAATGAACCTGTCCAGACTAATTCCAAGGAACAAGATATTTGGCACATATGCTAATTCCCTAAAAAGACACTGTAATAGAGAAGGCTTTGGGGATTTGCAAGGCTCTCTACCTTTCTCTCCCCCATTCTATCCAAAATTCTGTATCATTATACCATAACTGCATCAAAACATAAAAGATGTAAACTGCTAGGTAATAATTAAGAATAGTATTAAAGGAAAGAAAGAAAGAAAAAGAAAGAAAGAAAGAAAGAAAGAAAGAAGAAAGAAAGAAAAGAAAAGAAAAAGCTATTAACTAAAATACTATATAGGATTTAGAAGCCAAGACAATGGCCAGGGAATACTTCATCTGTCTAAGCAGAGGCTCAAAAAACACAGAAGATAATAGAGAATAAGCCAAAAATTACTGATGAGAGCGTGAGACTGCTACCTAGGGGGAGGACTCCACAGCTAGAATTAATGAACACGGCACATATTTACCAGATCACAACATAAGGCTTATTCCAGTATGAGAAAAATAACTTGAGCAAGCCAAAACAAAAGAGAATAAATTCATATCCAACTTCTACCTACAATCCCACAGGGGGAACCTCCCTCTGACTAACTACTCAGGAGAGGTTTACACTCAGACTTCCCTTTATCAAGAGCAAAGGACCAAAAATCTAAATAAAGATAATATTCCCCTCTTTTGGCCCCATATCCATTTTACTTTATTTACTACTGTACCATATAGAGCTAGGCATGGTAGGGAGGAAAAACGGTTTAAACATTCCTTCAAGAACTCTGCCCTTTCTTTTCTCTTATTTTCTATGTAATCTTTGGGATAAAACCACTTACCACACAGTAAATTACTAAGTACATTAACTGGGGTAGTTGAAATCTCAGCCAAGCACAGAAATAACAAAATGGAAACTATGCTGTTTTCACACTCAGGCTCTTAGAGAACATATACTACTTCACAAAGCATACTTATTCAGTAATTTCCTTAAAGAGCACTAGCATCCTTTCCATTTTTAAAGCCCCACTTCCTGGGCTATTTCCTTCTACAGCACACTAAGCGTTGAATTAATCACCACAGACTTTTTTAAAGAAATATCGAGGCCAACAACCAGCTTTCAAAAACTGTATCCTCCACTCCAATTAAACAGTCCTACGTGTTCGTGAGGAAAATTTACACCAGCCTACGTCAAAGGACAAACAACAGAAAAGAAAAGAAAAGAAAAGAAAAGAAAAGAAAAGAAAAGAAAAGAAAAGAAAAAAGNTAATCACCACAGACTTTTTTAAAGAAATATCGAGGCCAACAACCAGCTTTCAAAAACTGTATCCTCCACTCCAATTAAACAGTCCTACGTGTTCGTGAGGAAAATTTACACCAGCCTACGTCAAAGGACAAACAACACAAAAGAAAAGAAAAGAAAAGAAAAGAAAAGAAAAGAAAAGAAAAGAAAAGAAAAGAAAAAAGAAAAGAGAAGAGAAAAGAAAAAAGAAAAGAAAAAAGAAAAGAAAAGAAGAAAAGAGAAGAGAAGAGAAGAGAAGAGAAGAGAAAGAAAAGAAAAAAGAAAAAAGAAAAAAGAAAAACGAAAAGAAAAGAAAAGAAAAGAAAAGAAAAGAAAAGAAAAGAAAAGAAAAGAAAAGAAAAGAAAAGAAAAGAAAAGGAAAGGAAAGGAAAAGGAAAGAAAAGAAAAGAAAGAAAACGTTCCATTCGCTTTGGCCAGTAGATCTAAGTGAGGGTACTCCAAACAGCTGGGAACTTGCTGGTAGAGAGCCACTGAGAAGACCAATCATCTCCGACTTTCTTGGGAGTGTGAACTAATACAACAGTGCCGTAACCGTACTGATGCCGTAAAGTGTGAGGGCGTGTAGCCGCTCTCCTTCCCCCTGCTGTCCTCTTTGAAGCCGCGACTTGCTCAAGCAAACCAACAACGCTTCAAGGTTAGGAAACTGACGCACAAGAACAACCAATCACGGGCACCTAGGCTTTAAGTTGTAGCCAGTCAGTAATTTCCGTCCTTGGCTTCCACCTTTTCTCTATAAAAGCCTCTAGAAGGCACCTGTGAGTGATCTCTTCACACCATTTACTATTTGGCGCTGTTTGACTGGAATCCATTTTTGCTTAAATAAGCCATTAAAGTATTTAATACGCCTCACTTTATCTCTTAACAGATGTAAACAGAATTTTAAAGAAAAAAACTCTGTTTTTAGTAAACGAACTGACTTTCACACTTGTTTTTGTGTTAAGGATTCTATTGTGAGTATCAGTTATTTTATTGTATCGAAATGTGTCAATGCTTCCACGGCCAAGCTTGCTTGTGCTGGCACTGTCGTTATTCATGCAGCTCAACTTAATGGTCTGGTGGGACTTCTGCTGTCTCCAAACGCAGTGGTCTGTCCAGCATGCATCTTGTGATGTTCGAGTTAATACTTAAGCTCTTTCTTTTTTTGTAGGTAGATGCATGATGACCAAATATCTTGGCTCAAGGTAGGTTAGTTTCTCTTGCTTCCCAAACTACCATTCTAATTTGCCTGTTAAGTTTGTAAAATCACTGCCCGAATTTCTGATTGTAACCTAAGGAAGCATGTAAAACCAATGAAAACAAAGTGTTGTGAAATGATTATTATGGAAGAATAAATCCATCTGCCTTCTATGATATATTCAATAATAGAGAATTTCTTCCTCTCCTAAATTCCTGTTTGCAATTTTTTGAGTACTTTTCCATTTCTACTTTGTATTACATATATTTGCATGCGTGTCTTAGCTTCCATACTAAATTTTAGTGTTTTTAAGGTCAGACACAAATACTTAATAATTTTTATCTTCCCTTATTAGTTCTAATATACTGTAAATGAATGTCTGAGAAGTATAAAGTACATGTGCTTTGAGACAAGATTCTTTGGCTTTACAAAATGAATTTTAGGAAAGTATTACCTGAACATGATTTAAAAAAAAAAAAATACCAGCAAGCAAAAACAGTACACTATAAAACATTAAACATAGTACCTATAAAATTGGGTTTATAAAGAAAACTAATGCTCCCTGTCCTATGTTTCCCCAAAGCTAGGCTTCGTCCCCAGAGTCCGTTATGTTTCCTTCACTTAACTATATATGCTTTTAATTCTTTTGGTTTATTTCATAACAAGAAATAATTGCTTATACTGTGTCTTGACATTTCCGTTTTATGCCTTTAAAATCGATTTACTGTCAATGGTCAAAACTGACTTCTCAGTAGTTGCTTATTGACTTAGCATAATAATATATGTTGATTTAATTTGTATTGTAAGCATTCCTTCATTCCTTTTTATCTCAATATAGTTAAATAAGTATTTTAATCATCTGTTACCTCTTAATTAATAATATACTTTGTTTTATTTTATTTTAGAGAGAGAGTGTGTGAGTGAGGGGAAGAACAGAAGGGGAAAGAGAGGGAGGGGGAAAGAATCTCAAGCAGACTCCATGCTGAGTGCGGAGCCCCATGTAGGGCTTGATCTCATGACCCTGAGATCACCACCAGAGCTGAAACCAAGGGTCAGACACCTAAACAACAGAGCCACCTAGGTGCCCCTAAATAATATACTTTAAATCAAATAAATATCAATATCTTAAAAGTGAAGCACTATAGCAAACCTTTGTTGATGGTGCCTAGTTGCATAAAAATCATCCCTTCTGCCTTAAACACAACTCCTCTATTAGGGTCATTATGATCCCAGAAAAAAAAACTACATTTCCTAGAATGCCTTGCAAGGGGGTGGCTGAGGCAGTATGAATAGAAATAGTTTGGAGAGGTTTTCAAAACACCTCTTTAAGGGAGCTAACTCAGCTGATAGGTATACCCTTTTGCCCTCCCTTTCCTCCTTCTGAACTTGGACACGATGGTGACATCTTGTGTGATGGATGGCCTGCACTAATGAGTCCATGTAGGGGATGGAGAAAACATGCTAAGCAGGGATGGTACAGCCAAAAGAGAAAGAGCTCGGAATCTTGGTGGCCTGTGGAACTGCCATACTATCCATTGGCTACCTATTTCTGGATATCTCTTGAAAAAGAAAAATAAATCATTATTTTATTTAAAACAATGTTATTCAAGTTTTCAGTCATACCATCCATCCTATATTATTTGACTTATATGTTGTTATATAGTAAATATTAAATAGAAATAGGGAGAGGAATGGAAGGAATACTGGGCAGAGAAATTTTACAAGTGAACCTACCAAAGGAGCTAAACTCTTTCCTGTGATTTAGTTACACCTTTTTTGTAGCAACATATTCTAATTTTTTATACAAAATTCCTATAGCAAAAATATTAAGTGAGAGAACTTTAGAAACAGAAGCAATAGGATGCACAGAGCATCCTTCTATTGCAGTGCACAGAAGTCTGGCAAGCAGGGCTGGACATCAGACTCTGGACTTGAAACCTCCTACCGCTGGCTTTCAAAGTGCTCAGCTAAGGAAATACTGGCTCTTTCCCTGGTGAAATTGAGTACAGGGCACAAAACAATATGAAATGGGGAAAATGTCTGCTTTAGCCCTGTTGTACCATCTCAGGTTTCATGTTAGGTGTGAAGAACAGCCTCACCATCAGGCCTATCAGAAGTCATTGTCTGAGGTTTCCACTTTCCATTGGTGGCAAGGTAAAGCAGTGAGAACATTTTCTAATTTGTGCTTGTGTTTGGGGAAGCACCAGACTACATCCTGGTAGCATAGATGTTGGGTCCAAACATGACTGTTGACTAGGACTGATTTTCTAGAACACTGGGCTATGGCTAGTTTCTATAGAGGTTTTCAGAGAGTTAGGTCTTTCAAGGGAGGTCAGCCAAAAGGGACTCCATCTTAAATGAGTTAACCTTTCTGTCTCACTACTCAGTCAGTGTTAGAGGAAGATCCTGCTGCCTCTTTCCTCTCATCCCACTCTCCATTAACACTATTCTTTCAAAGACAGTAAGTCACCTCCAGACTGGCAAACATGTGATCATCTTTAATCCCTGTGCCTTTTAAAAATCAGCATAAACTTTAAAAAAAATTATCAGTAAGAACACATGCATCTGGTATTTTATTTCCCCCCGAGATAGAGATACTGAGGTTTATATTATTATATTCTTCAAAAAAATCAGATTCTAAATTTAAAAAATCAAGTTCTCTGCTGTTTTTAAAATAATCTTATATTAATTTATTTTCCTGTTTTACTTAATTGTATAATTTTTTCCCAAATTTTTAATTTATGCATTGATTTTTCATTCTGACAAATTTTAAATGAAAAAAGCATTATTTTTATAGTTAAGAGTTAAAGGTCAGTATATTTTGTAACTTATCTGACCTTGTTTATAACTCTATATCATACTTCTTTTAGGCTACAGTTTGTCTTTCAAGCAGTTACTGTGAGTGGCATACTCTGTTAGTCCTTAATGTCTGAAATTACTTAATTTCATTGTCAATCTTGATAACTCTTGTTTTATTCTAGGAATAGAATATTAGGTTGACAGTAATGGAGTCTTAGAAGGTTGAAAATATTACTGGCATTTATTGCTACTGATGAAAATTTTGCTGTCAGTCTTATTGCTTTTCCACTGTAGAAAATCTTCTCTCTCTGGAAGCTTTTAATTTTTCACTTTCTCATTGATGCTACAAATTCACCATAATCTATTTAGGTGTGTATTTATTTTACTTATCCTGCTCTACATGTAATGTAACAATTTTATTCAGTTCTAAAACAAATTCAGTCATTTGTTTTTTAAATATTTTTATCCCAATCCTTCTGGATTTTAGATACATAGATCAATAGATATATACATATATAAAATATGCATATGCATTATATGCATATTTATGCCTAGTAGAAGTAGCTCAGTCTCTATCATTTATCATCCATTTATTTTATTTTTTTAAAGATTTATTCATTTATTTTAGAGAGAGAGAGAGCAGGGGGAGGGGCAGAAGGAGAGGGAGAGAATCCTCAAGCAGACTCTCCACCGAGCTTGGAGCCCAACCCAGGGCTCAGTCCCAGGACCCCGAGATCATGACCTGAGCCAAAATCAAGAGTCAGACACTCAACAAACTGAGCCACCCAGGTGCCCCTCATCATTTATTTATATATATAACAAGCAGAATTCTCCATTCAATTCATTTAGTTTTCTTCTTCCAGGAAATCTATTCATTAGATCTGTCACCTATCCTCCATAGCTATCAGAGTCTCCCCAATTTTTTATCTCTTTTTCCTCTTCTCTAAAATTAGCTTTTATTTTTGAACTTTGGCATGAAGCCCTGATTTTGTTTTCCAAAGAGGTGATACTACTCTTACTGTAAATTCTACATTTGGATGTTCTGGTTTTTTTCTTAGTTCTTTCTGTGACCTTCTCTCCTCAGATGACTTGTGATTTTGTTATTGCTGTGTGTGTGTGTGTGTGTGTGTGTGTGTGTGCGTATGTGCATGTGTGTCTTGTTTTGGAAGTATTTTCTTAATGCAAAGTAATTGTTTACCATTTTTATTCATTACTTTGTGAAATCACCTCTTTAAATATGCTCATTTTTAATTATTTTTATATGCTATATTTAAATGCTTCTGTTATTGCAAAATGTTTCAGAAGTCATTTTTTGTCCTGTTAGGTAATTATGAATCAAGATAACTCTAATCTAGTCTTCAAATTTTGCCCAAATAATGTGAGGGAAGTTTAGATGGGTCTACTCCATGTTTATTTGGACAACATTTTGCTTAAGCCCCTATAATATAATTATGATGGCCAGTAAATATAATTTTTAAGGAGGGGAGAGGAAGAGATGAGGGAAAGAGAGAATCCTAAGCAGGCTCCATGCACGGGCAGGTCAATGAGGGGCTCAATCTCACAAACCTGAGGCCATGACCTGAGCCAAAATTAAGGGTCGGACACTTAACCAACTGAGTCACCCAGGCACCTCCAGAAGATATAATCTTATATTTAGTCTCAGTTGCTGATTGAGGTCATAAAAGCTAGAACTGTGTTCATTTCTGTTTTGACTTTCTGCATAATAATCTGACACCACAGTACTGCCATGTATAATATACCACTTTAGCAAGTTTTGAAAGCACCCTTTCTCTTCACAGCAGGGATCCACTCTGATCTCCAGGTGACTGCCCTGACTGAGAAATAACTGACTACAGGAGTGCAAAGGCATATAAGCTAAATGTTGTGTTTTGGTTTTGATTTAGTGAGTCTGAACGTATTTTTTTACTGTAAGACAAGTATGGAAGTGTCTCCAGGAATATCGGTCTCGGGGCGCCTGGGTGGCTCAGTCATTAAACGTCTGCCCTCGGCTCAGGGTGTGATCCCAGAGTCCTGGGATCAAGCCCCGCATTGGGCTCCTCTGCTGGGAGCTTGCTTCTTCCTCTCCCACTCCCCCTGCTTGTGTTTCCTCTCTTGCTGGCTCTCTCTGTCAAATAAATAAATAAAATCTTTTATAAAAAAAAAAGAGGAATATTGTTCTCCACCACTTTTTTGACAGACTTCTGCATGGCAGTTCCTCAAATATGTGATGATACTAGTATTTTTCCTCCATCTTTGTAATTTGGGCCTCAGATTATCAGTTGTGATGTATAAGGTGGCTTCCAACATCCAATTAGATATTGGATTCAATATCATTTAGGTTCTACCCACAATTCCAGCATACATTCCTTCCAGTTGGGTGAGGTGTATATGACTTGCCAGATTTCTTCTTAATTCTCAAAATACTCTACTAGTCTCGCTCGAAGGCAGTTGTGTGTTGAATCCTGATGCCTAAGTTCAATTTGTTCTGAATTTCACATATACTGCATAAATGACTTGCAATTTCTGCTAAATGATTGGCATTACTGATTTTTTTTCTCAAAGTAAGAAGCACTCAAGACTTCCCCATTTTGTGATGATGAATGAATTGAAGTTGCATTAAAATCTGGAATTATCCTCTATCATTTTGCTAAAATAGATGACTTTATGTTCTGAGGTTTTTCTCTCCACATTATATTGACATTACTTAAGGAGGTGCACAACTGTTTATTTATTCAACTTTCTCCTAACTTAGTACCTATTGATTACTTGAGAACTGAAACTCATTTTCTGTAATGTAGTCTATATTACTATTTGCCTTAAATTGCTTCATGTTTTCACTTTTACTTGGGACTCTATTCAAGCAATAAGTTTTTTGCAACAGGTTAATTACTAACCAAAACATGCATTGCTCATTGATGCTATATATTTACTTGCCCTTTCTCAAATGTAAAATAAGAGTATATTTGTATTTTGTTACTACACAGATTTTATTTATTGTCTTCATTTAATCTTTAGAAAATATAATTCCTACGCTCTTATTTTATGCACACTGAGCTCTTTCAGCTAGCTCCATAATTAATGGATTTGCCCCTGGTACACTCCCCTCCTCTCTCTCACGCAAACACACACACACACACGTACATACACACTCATGACACACGTTGTTAATCTCATTTGCCGTAATCACTACACTGCCAAGAAAAATTCTAGAGACCTGCTGCCAGCATAACTCTTACTGTTGCCACCTCTGCTGCATTTTAGATCTGGAAACCCATCACCATAGTGGGGTTTTTGCTAAATGTAAGTGTGCTCAGTTGGACCTCATGGTAAAGATCTGCTGATTCCATGAGGCAAAGATGTTTCCATGAGGTGAGTTTCCTTTTGTGTTATGTGAACCGTGTGAGTCCCATGATGGGCAAAACTGCCTGCCCCCATGTGTTAAAGCTTTCTGGTGGTATCAACCCACATACAGTCTGTCATTTTACTCCAAATGCCTTCCATAGCATTGAGTTGGTGGGTTGGGATGAATTCTGAGGTCAGCACTTCCGTCTTGTCTTGATGAGAGGAAAATATGCTGGATCAGATTCATTTCATCATAATGATAAGTTCCTTCTCAGATACACCTTTATCCTTCCTATAAAAAAGCTTAGTAAAGCTGTCTTGTGAGGTAAGGACTATTATCAATTTTGTTAACTCAAGAAATTCACATGGTTCCAGGAGTGCTATTAATCTGATTATTTATTTGCTTTCTCAAGCCTCCTTCCCAATACCTTACCAGCAGAGATCATGTCTTTTACACTAAGTTCTACATTCCCTGCTCTCAGTGCAGTGCCTGGAAGGGAGTACTCAAGAGCACAGTCTGCAAAACTAGTTGTCTAGTTGATGGGTGCATAGTCTTCAGCTTGTCAGCCTTCCCACCCTTCACTCCATTTTTATGCAAACAGATATATGAGAAACAGAGTAATGAATGAGGAGACAAAAATACACCTTTAAATAGTCTCAGGTGAGACCTCAGGTCCAGTAAAATACTATAAAATTTGTTTCTTTTGGTCATTTCAGCCAGATTCAGAAAGGTAGCAGGGGAGAAATCTGGGGGAGTTTTTAGGCTCATTATTATACTACTATCTTTTCAGGTAACTCCCATTTTCCCCTCAATCTAGCTTTGTCTACTTGGTTTCTATGATACTAGGTATTCTAGGCTTTCTTTTCACCATTTTAGACCTTTTTCTTCTCAAAATTGTATCATATTTTTTCCATGACACCATCCTACATCGTCCTTGCTTCTCCTTGGATGTAATTTCTCTGGGTAACCCACCTGCTGAATACATAACTGGGCATTCATCAGACACCTCAAGCATAGCTCAAACCAAATTCATTATATTTTTTCCAAATATTTTTCCTTTCCCTTAAATAACACTTTGAACTTTTCAGATTCCTAAGCAAGAAACCTTTCTGTTCACCACCAGTCTATTCTTTAGACATAGGGATAAAAGGCCCATTTATTTAATACCTACCATATTACAAGATCTGTGCTAGGCTCCAAAAACACAAAGTCAAAAAAATGTGATGCCTGTACTTATTTAAATAAAAAAGTAAATAAACAGCTAAGATACTGTTGTTGAATTCTATGATATATCTGTGTATACAAGAATATAGGACCATAAAGGTGCCATTAAATCTGATTAGACATTAAGAAAAGACTTTTAAATGAGAAGAGGTTTTGAAGGAAATGTAGAAATTAGCTACATGAGAAAAGGGGAGTGCTATATTTAGTCAAAGGAAAAATAACATGTTAAAATATATAAATATGAGCTATGATATGTTAGAGGAATGGAAAGGAGTGAGCAATGGAAGATATATGGATAATGAGCACAAGGAGAATAAGGCTAGAAGGATAGACAGGCCTGATCAACAAAGACTTTATAGCTGCAGGGAAAGTGTATGTGTGTGTGCGTGTGTGTGTGCATGTATGTTTTATAGAACTAGTAGCTAACTGGTGAAAAAAAAGAGTTTTCTGAAATATTAGCAGCCAAAATAAGAAATCAGTCATTTCAAGAAGGAATCAAAGGTAAGAACGTGGAGGAACTGAACTTACACTAACTTTTCTAGCAGCTTAATTTTCAATGGAGGAAAAAATGGGACAAAACATAGAGGGACATTCACAGTGAAAATTGTAGAGTAAAGATTAGAAGGATCTAATCATGTTTATATGCTGAAGAGAAGAATGGTGGTGAAGAAGCAGCAGAAGACACCAGAAAGAATAATGAATTTATAAGTCTAGTACCCCAAGGAAGTAGGAGGAACTATATTTTTGAACATTCATGTTCCCATCCAGATAGAAGGGAGTGGAAAATATGTTAGGTTTTCCTTATCCATTGGTCACAAATAACACTAAGCAGGTTCTTCTCAGACTTCTTTAGTTAGGACATCTACTTTAACTCCTTCATTGAACAATTTAAAGATACCAACTCCATTCTCCGGATTGCATGATGTATCATGGAAATCAGTCACTCAAAACTTCCATTGCATCCCACACTCACAATCAATTTGGTAAAATGATCCCTAAGTTGTTAGCTTACTTATAAAAGTTAAGAAGCATTAAGTTAGATTTGGTTTCAAAGCAATTACCTAAAGGAAATAGAGTTATCTTTCCACGCCAGATGGCTAAATGTCTTTGGACTATCTACAGCCTTGTGCTTTCACTGGAGTGTTAAAAACACCCTGAACTGTAAAGTAATTCTTTCTGAAACTATAACTTTTCAGGAGTCAAAAGAGGACAATGAATATCTTACAGCAGATTAAAAATCCCTTTACAAAAATGATCAGGAAATTTGAAATAAGTAGTAGCTGTTAAAATTTGCATTTAGTTTTACATTTCACTCTTGTCTGAACACTTGATCCCAAATGATTTACTAGCTGACAAGATTATTAGATATCAGACACACTAAATGTATTATCATGAAGACTGATGGCTTAATGCGATTAATGGTGACTTTTATTATTCAATATTATTTATCTCAAATAATTTATAAGTTCTAATCAATCTCATCAAATTCATCTCTTTTTTTAAAGATTTATCTATTTATTTATTTATTTGAGAGGTTGGGGGAAGGGGCAGGGGCAAGCAGAGGCAGAGAGAAAAAATTCTCAAGCAGACTCCCTACAGAGCACAGAACTTGACCTGGGTTGGATCTCAGGACCCTGAGATCATGACCTGAGCTGAAACTAAGGGTGAGATGCTCAAACGACTGTACCACCCAGGTGTCCCTCATCTCTTTTCTATTGAAACTCAGACCTTATTGTTGAGCCCTACATGGAAGGTCCAGAGAAGATAGATGGTAAGTGTAATGTAATTATTTCAGTTACAAATTGTTATTCAAATGAGCTTTGCCTAATTTGGAGAAATACAGCAAAAGAGCCTCTTTCTAGTCTATCATTCTAAATAATACATATTTCCTCAATTGACATTTATAAATACTATGAGTTGGATGAGTTTAAACTAAGGTACTGAATGTGTTAAAATCAAGACAATTAATTGCTGTACTAACCAATCAATGGTACTTGGTGGTAGGAGATATTATTCAGGGGACCAAGCAAATAATTTTATTTCATTTTCATAAATAAAAACACATGTAATTGAAATTTTATCTTAATTCTATTTTGTAATAAATATTTCATAGTACAAACAGTATCCAACTTATGATTATGTGAATTATAATTTTTTGACTTTATGATGGTGTGAAAATGATACAAATTCAGTAGGAACTATACTTGAATTTTGAACTTGGATCTTTTCCCAGGCTAGCACCATGCGTACAATATTCTCTCATGATGCTGGGCAGTGGCAGCAAGCTTCAGCTCCAAGTCACCCACACAATCATAAGGTAAACAACCCACACACTTAAAATCATTCTGTACCCGTACAGCCATTCTGTTTTTCATTTTCAGTATAGAAGTTAATGAATTACATGAGATATTCAACACTTTATTATCTAGTGGGCTTTGTGTGAGATGATTTTGCCTAATCATAGGCTAATGTTAGTGCTCTAAGAAAATTTAAGTAAGGGTAGGCTAAGCTATGGTGTTCATAGGTTAGGTGTATTAAATGCATTTTCAACTTAATGATATTTTTAACTTGGAATGGGGATATCGGGACATAAACCCAGCTAAGTGTAGAAAGATGTATCTTAGAGAATTCTTAACAATTTTGAATCACTTTGTGTTTTTCTTCCAGTTATAACTTAAAGATGAATAACTTAAATTCTATAAAGTCATATGTTTAAAAAACACAATCCTAGAAGAATTGAAAGAAAATAGAACTAAAGAGATGGTGATACATATACAATCTATTATAGAAACTCTAGTCCATGTGACCACATTTATATTTACAATATTTTTGCTAAACTCTTCAGATGCAGTCTAAAGCACAAATTCTTTTGAAGTCTATCTTGAGTAATCAAAAGTAGAATCAATGACTGAATATAGGGATTTTTTTTATAATTTAATTGTTATTACTTAATTTTTGCTTTTATGTGGTTATAAACACCATTCAACCTAGGAGGTATATAAAAAGTTTTATGAAGGTACAGATTGTGTGCTGTTGATTCATATTTATATATGTAACTGTAAAAATCACCTTTTCTCAATATAAAATATGTATTCATATAATCCAAATGTATGAAGCTTTCATTTATTGCTACTTTAAAAATTTGCTTTTTGAAAGTATTCTTCATGATTACTTTCTTTTGCGTGTACAGATCCCTTAAAATTACTAGACCATGGCAATAAATAGAAATTTCACAAGAGTAAATTAACAAGAAGTGTCATATTCATGGAACAAATATTTTTTTGATAATGCTTTAATCTGAAAATTCCTTGTCATACAAAACATGCCTCATCAAGCATTTCACCAGTGCACTTCATGAAACCTTCAATCTCATTTTTTTTTCCATGCGAGGAAGATAGCAGAGACTGCTATTAATTCTATGCCATGACTTCTCCCAGAATATAGCTTCCAATTCCCTACAGAATCTGTCTAGTTCTAGGAAAAAAAAATACATTATGTAAGTCTTTATTGTTAGAATTTGCTGGTATATTAGCCACTGTATGAACATAAAATATAAGTTATTTAGAAAGCTACATCAATTACACAGACTTCTACATGACTATGCTACTCAATAAATACCATTTTGTGACAATTTTAGCACTTTACATTTCTCTTAAAGTCCAAATCATTATTTGGGCATAAGTTACACACAAACGTCATTTGAGCAAACATGTCATTTGATTACTTGTATTCATAGACTTTCCTTTCCTTTTTTGTTTCTGGAGTATTCACAATTCAGTCAATGTTTTGGAGATTATTAAAAGTAATAAAAGGACCAAATATAGTATGGATGGATATAGAGGACCTTTAAAAAAAAAGACATAGTATTAGATTATTCTATAAATAATCTGAGGAAAATCCTGATTGTCTGATAATTCAGATAATTTAAAATAACTTATATATAAGACAATAATCAACTTTCACAACTTTGTATGTTTTTGTTTTTAATATTGAATATGACCTTACCTATTTATACATCTTGTTCCTTTCCTACCTCAATGAGTTATTCTTATCTGCCTCCAGAATTCCTCTCAACCTCACTTCTTGCTTCTTTCCTTTAGATACTGTTAACCAAGAGCCACCCTGGGTTCTTGATTTGGACACCATGTTGGCAACTCTTCATTCAGGTTCATTTAGTTTCTTTGCCTAGAAAGTACCATCACCTTCATCAAGTGGGATAAACTTATTTTAATCATCTAAAAATACTGAATTACCTCTTAATGATTCCTTCCCTTACCTTTGTCTCTACCTGATAAAAGGGTTAATTCCCTACCTCTCAAATCTAAGTGCTTTTCATAACCATACTGTATGTATCCTACTGTCTTGCATTTATTTGTTACACATTTGTCCTTCTTACCCTAATATAATTGTGTTTTATTTAATTTGTATCCATATCGCCCTGTTTATTGCCTGGCATAAATGTTACTGAACTAAAAGTGTTAGAAGGAAATATCTAGGTCTTTAATAGTGGAGAGGAAATAATCTTTAAATTACCAAAAGATAGGTGGTGCCACACTAGGGCTCTTAAAGTACGTATTTCTGCCTGAATGTTCCCTTCTCTCCCTCCCCCAACCCTCCGCCACCCTCACAAGGTTTTAGGGAAGAGAGAGGAAACCAGGTGATAGAGGGCCTTGATCTCTAGTCCTTCATTTAGTTTCAAATCATTTTAATAATGTTCTCTCTGGGGTGCATGATCTCTGATAAATCTTCATCATCTGAATTTGACAGAATTACTTCCCACTTTGTCAATCAGATCACTTGTGAAATTTATAAAAATGACTCATCCAGGAACGGTATTATAGAGCCACACTTGACTTGCAGTTGTCATTGTATAGCCAGATTATCCATTGCTCAGTCTGCAGTCAATCTGCCATTCTAACCAATAGCAACTACAGTGCCCTGGTTACCTTTGAAAATGTCATGGTGGTCTTCATCAGATTACATTCTAAATTTAGATAGCTAGTGCTTCTTTTGTTTTTTGGTTTTTTTTATACAGACAATGCTGACCTTTTACAAACTTTTGAAAAGAGCTTTGGAAGTGATCTGGAAAATTACTTTTGTTAATTCTTCTTTGCCCTTTATTTTTAATGTATGGATTGACACATGTATCATTAAGATAATCTCTTGTTTTATAGTTGTAAACAATTGTCAGTGTTTCCTAATCCCATTAAATTTCAGAAACAGCCATCATGCTTCAGTTATGATCTTAATTATCATTCACCATACACTTATAGAGTCATTAATCAACACTAGAGCAAAAAACAGGATATAACAAATGACTGAGTGTGATTAACAAACTGCAGTGGTGTGATTAAGTTATTTATTATTCTGCTTCTACACAGTCAGAAGGGCACAAAAACACTTCTTGCATTTATTCATACCAGTTCTTTCACCCTAGTTCTTTGACTTCATTTTAGCTGAGCTTAATGGGAGCAAATTGTCAATGGTAATGATAATGATGATAATAAGGAAGCAAAGGAAAAAAAGCATGATGATGAACTAACAGAACACTTGGCCTTTTGCAAAGTAATTTCACATATGGTTTTCACTTAATCCAATAACCACTTGGGAGGTAGGTGTTATTCTCACTTCCCAGCTAAGGCAGTTGTTTCAGAAACTTTATGATACCCTTCAGAGCACGGAGTGCTAGATACGGAATTTGAACCAAAGTGGGTTTAATTATAACTTGTGAGGGTTTTTTTTCTCTGAACGCCATGGTTCTTATTACTTCAGAGTTAAATAGTAAATGACTGGATCGGGCCTTCTCAAAGGTGCTTACTAACAGTCCTCATGACACTTCACTAAATATTTTAGCATGCATCTCTTAAGAAGTAAAGTGTTCTACATTACAAAATTATATGCATTACTTCAGGAAATTTAACACTAATATAATACTAATACCTAATATTCACACAATCCCAAATTAAAATTTCTCTAATTCCTCAAGTAATTTTCTTTATAGTCTTATTTTCTAAAATCTAGGATTCAACAAGAAGCACATATTGCCTAAAGTTGTTACATCTCTTTATACTCCATTAATTCAGTACAGTTCTTCAGCTCTGTTTGATTTTCCTGACATTGTCATTTTTCAAGAGTTCAGTCCATTAGCTTTATTATATAATCCTTAATTAAAGATTGCCTTATTTTCTCTGATATTAAATATAATTTTTAAGTAGCAACAAGAGAATAAAGATGGACCTCAGATTCTCCGTCTTCTACCCAAGAAAATGAAAAAAAAAAGTGTGTGTGTATATAGAAGCAGGTGACAGTGAAAGAAGTATAATCTCATACAATAACCTTCACAGATAGCAGTCAAGGATATGATTCTAGTTAGCAAGATATGTCCCCTATAGCTACTCTGAGAAAGAAAAAAAAAAGGAAAAGTCACAATAATCTGAATTTTTAATAAAATCATCAATTTGCAGAGGAAAAAATCTGTAGATTATCTAAATAGCCTACAAGAAAGATAATTCTAAAGCAGCTGAATTTATGTATTTTTTTAGATGTTTGAAGTAACCAGCAAAGAAATGAAACAAAATCAATTAGATTTTTGGTGGAAAAGATAAAGTCACGAACTGTTGATTTTCATCTTCAGCCCTCTATATAAGTTTCTTTTTTAAAGATTTTAGTTATTTATTTGAGAGAGAGAGAGAGCAAGAAAGAGAGCAAGCAGGAACGAGGGGGAGGGGCAGACAGAGAGGGAGAAGCAGACTCCCCACTGAGCAGGGAGCTTATGCAAGGCTTGATCCCAAGACTCCAAGATCAGGACTTGAGCAGAAGGCAAACTCTTAACTGACTGAGCTACCCAAGTGCCCCTCTTTTCTCCTGTTTTAATTAGGCGCATGTAACTTGTCTTACTTTCAGAAAAGAAAAGGAAAAATAATTTGTTCTCTAATGAAGACTTTTAAAAGGCACAAAGGGATTATAATTCATAACTCATAGCAACATTTATAAATTTTTCACTCTAATTCTCTACAATCCCATTGTCTCTGAACATATTTTCATTTTCATTAGGACCTCCACACATAATTTTCCTGAAACCCGAGTGTTGAAAATATTTTCTCTAATCGAATCTCTTTTTTTTCTCTTTTATCTGTATTATAACTGACTTGAACTTTTCTTATTGTTGAATGACTTGAATATTTAATTTTCCTTTCTTATGTGTTCAAATCACTTCTGCCAATATTGAACCCAGAACTTCTACTAAATGAGCATGACGAGATGGTAATCATATTAACTTGGAAGCATGGTGATAACGGACAGCTAGGAGAAGCTGAATCTACTACTTTTCCCCCATTTCCAGGCTATGACCACCCTCCAAGATAACACTGGGAACTGCCTTTGTTCATCTGTATCACAAAAGACACAGAACTAATCTTGCTGAAATAGGTAATTTGGGAGATGACAGTCTCTAAACATGTAATGTTCATAATTTCCCTACTTAATACTAGCACTAACTATAAACTAAAATACAGTCTTGAAGAAGATCAGAGTGCTCAGAGAATCCAGCTGGTAGACCTAAGCTAGAATGGCAGGGGGACAGCAAAGGTTATCTGTAGGTAGTTCTCTTTAAGCTGAAACTTAAAGGATGTGCAAGAG
Source organism: Ailuropoda melanoleuca (assembly GCF_002007445.2). NCBI lineage: Eukaryota > Metazoa > Chordata > Mammalia > Carnivora > Ursidae > Ailuropoda > Ailuropoda melanoleuca. The sequence goes on along the minus strand of NC_048222.1, from coordinate 94,418,726 downwards.
TTAGTTGGAAATAAAGACAAGAAAATTCACCGCAGGAAAAGAAATTAGAGAACGGTAAACTTGGCTGGGCTTTGGCGGGTGAGAGAAGAACATGGTAGGAATGAGGAGTGTGGTATGAGAGGGCACTGGAGACACAGGGAGCCATCAGATCCTAAAGAGACTTGTAACACTAGATTAAGGAATTTAATCTCTATTCTGAAGCCAGTGGAAACCTTTGCGTCTGCTTTATAGTAAAATCAGTGAACTATGTAGTTTTGATCCGTTGACCTTGGCTGCTGCCTCCATCGAACATATTTATACAATTGTCAAGGCAGCATCATAGAAGTTTCATGTTAATTTACCTAACGTTACCTAGCATGAAGTTATAGATGAGCAAATAATTTTTTTTCCTGGCTGCATGCACTGCAATGAAATAGAAAAGCATAGCATATTGGGTTGTTATTATTTTTGGAAAAACCTCCTTCTATCTTGCCAATTTTCTCCCAAAGTATACCAATATGTTTGTTTGAAATATATGTTCCTAGAGGAATGCTGAAAATAAACACCCCAAACTGCAGAGAAACTAAGGAACAAGCCAAGTCCATTTCTGACACAAAATCTTCTCTTTCCTAACAAGTCTTTCCTCGCAATTATGGCTACTCCATATGTACAATTTTTGCATATATTTTCTTATTTTGAAATTTTTGGTAATGATATCTTGCTGTGGCAATTGAAGAAAGAATACTATACTTTTCTAGGGAAAGGTTTGGTTTCACCTTCCCTGAAAGGCCCTTAGATATGAAACTAGAACATAGTGGGTATTACTGCACTTAAGCATGAGAAGGAACTCTTATCTCTCCCTGATGTTCATATTTTTGGATCTTGCTTCCCAAGAGCCTAAATGTGCTTGTAGTTTCATTTAGTTTGGAGAACACATTTGGTGTCTTGGAGTTCTCTAGAAAAATGTGCCTAAGAATGGATTGGAATGTTAATTCTTTATTTGGGAATTATAAAACCAAGGCAGTGAAGATAAGAGGAAAAGGAAATGAGGCCAGGAAAAATACAAAGAGAAGTGATGTGTTACTACACTGGTTGCTGCTTTACAAGCTTCTTTATCAATATACCATTGGTGGATTACTGCTTTACAAGCTGCATTATCACTATACTATAGGTGACTCAGCACTTGCATGCATTCAGTCCAAGGTACTTTGTTGGAAGGACTGCAAAAAGATTTATACCTTGAAAGGGGAAAAAGAAAGAGGACTTACACCTTTTTACCCTTTATGTGTCACATTTCTCTTTGGTCAAGATTCACCCCATCAATTTCACTCACTTCATCTTGCTAACCATTCCAGAAGCCAGATTCCACAATGTCCAATTTGACATTTTAAACAAGCCTGGGTGGCTCAGTCGGTTAAGTGTCTGCCTTCAGCTCGGGTCATGATCTCAGGGACCTGGGATCGAGTCCCGCATCGGGCTCCCTGCTTAGCGGGGCGTCTGCTGCTCCCTCTCCCTCTGTCCCTCCCACTGCTTGTACTCTCTCTCTTTCACATAAATTAATACATAAAATCTTTAAAAAAATAAACAAACCTGTCATTGGAATGTACAATTTCTACAGAATTCTACAAGGGACTGGTGTCATCAAAAAGAAAAAACAAGGTAGGTAGTGGAAGGAATCTGAAAGGATGTATGAGATTTTTGTCCAATAAAGATATGCTCTTCCACCCGGAAGGGATCTAAGTAAGAAGACACACAGGTTTATGATTTTGTACAAAAAATGTGTGAGCCACATTTTATGTAACAAGATCATATCTCCAAATATAATTTTTATGCATTTTTTCCTAATTTTTTTCTCACAGGTACTGTTGAATATTTTTCTGCCCTGACACTCTTCAAAGCAAAAAACCAAAGATTCAGAGAGAAACTCTGAAGGAAAAATTCATCCAAATGCCAGGAAAAGAATCTTGCATATATACAGACCTTTTTTCTTTTTCTTTTCTTTTTTCAGAAACGACCAAATCAGGAAGTGGGCAATCTAACAAGTTATCTGCCATCGTTTCTTAGATTCTGGCAGAAGATGCAAAACCACTGATAGCCTAGCAGGTGGTATCAACTTCATGTTCACATCAATTCTCCTTCCTCTTGCAGCCCTAAGTCCCATGGAAGTAGGACAGAGCAGCCCTAGTAGATGCTGCACACACAATGGGCTTCTGTTAGAGCTCATGAAACCCCCAAACTGACAAGGAGGTCTAGCACATCTGACCAGCCTTGCCCCACGGGGACATTACCTTCATTATCTTAGCCAGGAAACAAAGCTTCCCTCTAACCAGAAGGGAGACACTATCTTCGAAAGCCATTTGCTATACTAACATAATTGAAAAAAACAGTCCAGGGGCGCCTGGGTGGCACAGCGGTTAAGCGTCTGCCTTCGGCTCAGGGCGTGATTCCGGCGTTATGGGATCGAGCCCCTCATCAGGCTCCTCCGCTATGAGCCTGCTTCTTCCTCTCCCACTCCCCCTGCTTGTGTTCCCTCTCTCGCTGGCTGTCTCTATCTCTGTCAAAATAAATAAATAAACTCTTTAAAAAAAATAGTCCAGAACGAAGTGAACAAAGCTGCTAAAGCCCTTGGTTTAAAAGATGTGGAGAAATAAGAGAGTCATGGAGAACAGTCTCCCGAAAAGGGAAGGAAATTTAATTTGGAAGAAAAGCCCATTTGACCACAAATTGAAGACATATTCTTTAAAAGTGACACAGGCCAGGTTTTTTTTTTTTAGTTATAATGTGAATATTTAGTATCTACCTGTGTGATACCTATGTTTATCCCTCCATTGTATTGAAAATTAGAGAAAGAAAGTAAAGGTGGTCATTGTCTTGCTTCCAAACTTCACAAAATAATATTACTGTTCAAAGCAGATGAAAACCATGGGTAAGTTTGTATTTTCAAGTAACTGGTAAGTGTTGTGGATTTTAAAATAAGCCAACTGCTAACTCTTCTATAGATAAGGAAAAAAAAACAGCTTGAATAGGAAAACTGTCAAATCCTGAGCATTGTCTTTATAAAAATGTGGACTTCCTGAAGTCAATTAAGTAAATAAATGACAACTTTATCAAGAAATAAAATATTCCCAATATTCCCACATATTAGCTTTAATATCTTGGACTTTGACTAAATCTTTATGAATTACCACCTAATTTGTGAAAATATAAGAATATTTGTGCTAGGGCAAATTCTGTATGTTAAAAAAAAACAAAAAAAACTTTTGATTAAATCTTATTTGTCTACTAATTTATCTACTAATTTTCTTTTACTCTAAGCCCTGAATTTTCAATGAGAGCTAGTGGGGAGTCATGAAGTCCCTAAAATCAAATATTCTTTTAGGCCACTACCTCACGAGAGAGAACAATAATCCGTGCTGGGTCTTTCCTCTTTCAGTATAGCTATAACTAAGTTTCCTCAGCACTTGGAATTGTAGAAACTGACACCTTGGAGAAAGTTCTCCAGCGCTCAGGACACTGGGAAAACCAGCACTGCTCTCTCTTGCCATTGACACGTAAGTGAAGTGGCCACGGGTCTATACTGTTACTTCTTATACTATGTTGGCCCAGTGCAAACATGTTATATGGGCTTCTGGTTTCCTTTGACATCTGTGATCTCAGTGTTGCTTTTTCTTTGCTGACATCCATGAATTGATCTCTCAAATGGTTGCCTACTGTTTTCTTTCTCTGTTTTCACCCCTCCTCAACAAACTACTCCCAGGAAGTTTTCTGAATTTGCATTAAGGTGTATTGGCTGATGAATTTGGGCACACCAAACCATACATTGGTGCATTTGCGTTTAAATAGATGGGAAATTTGAAGCAAGGATTAGTCAATAAGTAGCTAAGGTTTAGGGGAGAAAAATAACAACTGACTCTTCCTGAGGTTTTCATGTGATCTGCATTATTCTAAATACTTTACATATATTAATTGTGCTAATTTGTGTCAACCTCATAACACTTCTGTGAGGTAGGTACTATTGGTATTCACATTTTCAAGATGTGATTAACATATGAAGAAACAAAGGCACAGAGAGATTAAATAATTTGTTGAAGATTCCTTCCACATCCAGTTAATGGCTGAGTTACAATTTGAACCCACTTTCTTCAGCATCTGTATACTCAACAACTACAATATGTTAACTCTGGAAAGGTAAGAGGAAGAAAAAGGAAAATAAGTTTTCTGGCTTCTCCAGAAATAATCATACCATATAAGCACCACATTATTTGTCTACTTCTAATGCCAGACCAGCCTTGTAGGAGTACGTGTTTCTGTGTTCATGTCAGGAAATGCATTAAGTCTGTCTTCACATTATTTATTTATTGAGGAACTATTTTATGCCGGGTTGTAGTAGGTACCAGGAAGATAATAACAAGCTAGATAAATACAACATCAGATAGGCAACATCTGGATAGAAAAAGAAAATCTGACTCAAAGTGGTTTGGGCAACAGTGGTAATTTATAGGCTTACATAACTAAAAAATCAGAGGAAAACTTCAGGTGATACTTGATCCACCACCTGTGTCTTTTCTGTTTCTCTTCTCTTCTTTCCATGGTGTCAGTCTTATCCTAAGCCTGGATCCTCTTCTTGTTCCAGGACAACTGACAGTGGCTCTAGGCTACAGGCTTCTCACTTATGTCTAGAGGAAGGAGGGGGCATCTTTGTCACAGCAGTTCCAGCAAACACCCAGAGGTACACTCTGATCCAGCCAGGTTGGTCACATGCCCAGTTATGAGTCACAAGGATCTGTTAACCTAATTGGATAAGCCTAAATCACATGTTCCAGCTCTGGCCCAAGAGAGACGTCAGCTCCTTCTGAATAAAATGGATTCCCAAATGGGAAGTGAGGACTGTTAGGAAAGGGAAAGTCAGAGCCTACCAAATGGTTCCTGTCTTTAAGGAACTTAAAGCTTAACTAGAAGAAAAGACTACAAATACAGTCAATCAAAGGAAATTAGAAATTGGGACATTTTATCAGAACAAAATACAAAATAGGACTGGCTACATTTTTTTTTAAGTGGACTCCACTTAACAATCACCCAGCAGAGCTGACAAGCACACAGTGCAGGGCTTGAACACATGACCCTGTGATCAAGACGTCCAACTGACTGAACCACCAGGTGCCCCACAACTGGCTACATATTTTGCATGGCCTAGTACAAAATGAAAATATAGGGCCCCTTTTCAAAAATTATTTAGTATTCCAAGACAGCAACAATACTAAATCAAGTGTGGGGCCCTTCTACGGTCCAGGTCACCTGCCCATAAAGCCGCCCCATTCCTCTATGTTGAGACCTGAAGGGTGTAAAGGAATTAACCATGTGGGGGTAACAGCTTGTTCAAAGGCTTGGTGGCAGGAGATCAGGTTCCCTGGAAAAGCTGAAGGGAGTTCAGTGCAGCTGGAACTTAGAGCACCAGAGGGTCAGGCATGATCCCAGTCAGGAAGGATCTGGAAAACAGAAGACTCCGAGGGCTCTTGTTTAATGGTTTCTGTGAGCCCATCCATCACCATCCCTTGCTTATGTTAACAATCACCCAGCAGAATTGACAAACACCAAGATTTCTCTATATAGTCCTGGAATAAAATGTCCCTACCATATTAATGCATAATAAATTTAACTGGAGAATAATTGGATACAATCATAAATTATGAAAAGCATTTACAGATTGAAAGCCATTATAAAGTAATCCTCTCTGGATTTGTTTTCCTACTTTCTCCAAGATTTCCCTCATTATCTGTACTTGGTACAGAATGGAAGTTTTCCTGAAAATCAACAGGTAAAAAGCCCCGGAAAGAATACACAATAACATTGCAAATAAATATGATGTGTTAGTCATATCATTTCTAGCACATTTATTTTCTAAAAATTTCACAATATGTATTTCTGAAATAAAATATGCACGTACTGAGTGGGCAGCTCTTAGAATGTGCCAATATTGTGGAATTTTTTGGAAAAATATTATTAAAATAATTTAACTGAGTATAAAGGATGCAAGCTATATTTAAAATTTGACACTTGAAACTGGCATAATCTTTCACTGCTCCTCAAATAGAAGTGAAGACTCTAGAAAAGTAATTATTATGTAAATTCAGAAAAAGCTAATTGTGTAACTAGATACCAAATTTCTAGTACTTTTGTCCACAGAGATAATCAGGTCTGGAGAATATCAGCTCCTTCACTAAAACAACTGAGGGGTTTATGTGAGGATAATAATGCATAACAACCATCCTGGCATATCTCTCTTCTTTGTATTCTTATGAAAATATTGCTAGCATGAATATATTAAATGGCCAAATTGAATGTGTATGTATTAAACCAAGGACCACAACTCTGGCTGATAATCAGAACTTCTTTCAAAATGTATTAAAATACAGAATCTTAAGTTCTATTCCATTCATGCTGAATCAAAACTCTTGCATTAGGTCCAGAAAATTAGTATATATAAGAAATCTCTGTAGATCCCTGATGCTCAGCAGAATTGGAAGTTTCTCTGTAATTAATCTAAAACACTTGGGGCGCCTGGGTGGCACAGCGGTTAAGCGTCTGCCTTCGGCTCAGGGCATGATCCCGGTGTTATGGGATCGCCCCACATCAGGCTCCTCCGCTATGAGCCTGCTTCTTCCTCTCCCACTCCCCCTGCTTGTGTTCCCTCTCTCGCTGGCTGTCTCTATCTCTGTCAAATAAATAAAATCTTAAAAAAAATAAAAAAATAAAAAAAAATAAAACACTTAAAAGGAATTCTGTTAGACATTTAATCCAATTCATGTTTGTATTTTAGTTAAAAGAAATATATATTTATTGCTTCATTTTTGTTCGCTAAAAAGGCATCCACTGTTTGTCTTGTTAAATATATGACAAATGTGACATTATTAAATAAGGAGGTCTTAAAATGCACTCATTTTTATTATTTTAAGCACATCATATCTTATTGATAGGCAGAATTAAGGAGATGCCAGTTTATTCACATTGATTGCTAATGGAATTACGCAGGTAAATCAAACCTAATAAATACATTGGCAGGACTTCAATGTCTTCAGAATCTTTGCCCATATCTAGACTTTAGCTTTCACATACACAAGGTTAAAAAAAGGGGGGGGGGTTACTAACTTTCTTTGCAGGAACATATTATCATAGAAATTTGAACTTAAAAAATGTGGCAGGCGATGGAAGCACACATCACTAAACCAGTTAACAGAACATCTTATATTCAGGGGTGCCTGGGTGGCACAGCGGTTAAGCGTCTGCCTTTGGCTCAGGGCGTGATCCTGGCGTCATGGGATCGAGCCCCACATCAGACTCCTCCGCTATGAGCCTGCTTCTTCCTCTCCTACTCCCCCTGCTTGTGTTCCCTCTCTCGCTGGCTGTCTCTGTCTCTGTCAATAAATAAATAAAATCTTAAAAAAAAAAAAGAACATCTTATATTCAATGGGATTAGCACCATAACGGAAATCATTTTTTATGGTTTATTAGACACACTGCCATAGATAGACATATGAGAAATAAAATAGTCAATGGAAAATGTGAAATTTGATGAGGGATATAAAACTATCTCATTATAGATGCTATTTATATAGATGGCCACCTAGTACGGCTATGAAGTAGTAAGACTGCATCTTACCAAGAATCACATTTAACAATCTCACCTTTTACAGTCTCATTCATTTGTATTTAGGTATGTTAGCCCAACTCACAAACAATAGATATGAAATGCTACTTTGTCATTCATCCACCCTATCACTTTAAAAATTCCCACTAAACTATACTGAATACAGATATGTACCAAGAACTATGTTAATTGCAGCACATAAAACAAGCATAGTGCCTGCCTTGGCAACTTCCCACCTATTATAAGAAAGGTTAACGTGAAACCAATAATTACAAAGCAATTGCAAGTGTGACAAGTGTTACAAAGAAAAAGAACAGTTGCTATGAAGGTGTCAATAGGGGGTAGAAAGAGCCATAAGGAAGTTCAAGAACTCTGTGGGAAATGGCATTCAGTCTAACACACTGAGACTATATAGAAGTACAGGAGTTAGCCAACTAGGGAATGGAAGGAGAGAAAGCACTGCACAGAAAGGAAGCAACTTGTGTGAGAATGAGTTGTAGGAAGAGTGAAATGGAGACTGGAACCAGTTATGCTGGCCTATGATTGGATCACCACTTGCTGACAGTGATGGCCAAATCAACTATACATCTTCCTAATGGCCTTTCCTTTTTCTCTTTCACTCTTGCCTTCTTCATTTCAGTTCCTTTTGATATATAAACCTTTGTCTCAGGCTCTCCTTTTTGGGGAACCCAGGTTTTAAAGTTATATTATCAAAGTCTCAGATAAAATTTTGGAAAGTATTTATATGGGCACAAACACTTCACATGGATCGTGTCAGAGCACTCATATTAGAAGAGCATCGTGACTGTTTCCTCTCACGTTTTGAATGAATGTTTGCAGCATCTCAGTCAATAGTAACAAAAACAGCCAGAATAATACAAAAAAATAAAATACATGGAGATTTTAAATTATATTGTTATTGGGACACAGTTTGAGTAACTATAAGAGATTAAGATATTACTGTAACCGCATGTGCTGTCAAGAAGTAATTCAGACGATGTTGCAATATGTATGCCACTAAAGTAGAAGCAGAACCAGCATTCTGAGTGAAAAAAAAATGCAAATCAGACCAACACTTACTTACCTACTGTTCCTTTTTTTTTTTTAAGATTTTATTTATTTGACAGCGTGAGACACAGGGAGAGAGGGAATACAAGCAGGTGGAGTGGGAGAGGGAGAAACAGGTTTCCCGCTGAGCAGGGAGCCCAATTTGGGGCTCGATCCCAGGACCCTGGGATCCTGACCTGAGCCAAAGGCAGACACTTAAGGACTGAGCCACCCAGGCACCCCCTTACCTGCTGTTCTAGCCAATATTGGTTAGTTTGAGAGCATCTACTATTTTTTTAAAGATTTTATTTATTTATTTGACGCACAGAGACAGTGAGCGCACAAGCAAGGGGAGGGGCAGGCAGAGGGAGAGGGAGAAGAAGGTTCTGGGAAGAGCAAGGAGATTGATGCGGGACTAGATCCCAGGGCCCTGGGATCCTTCCATTAAGGCAGATGCTTACCAACTGAACTCCCCAGGTGCCCCTATAATGATCTAATATTATTAAATTTATATTTATATCTTTTTAATAATGTCCTTAACTTTTTTGAGGTCAAATAGGAATAGTCCATCACCAGATTACATGATTAAGAATATTCATGTCCTAGAGATGATAATGCAAAATTACTTTTTGTTTATTTCCCCTTGACACCTATCAGTCTCTTTTAAATGGTGTTAGGGAACCCATTTTCTAGCACCACCTTCTCGGTCTCTTCTCTGTTTACCTGGGTTTTATATCCCACTGTTTAACAACACTAAGACTATCTCTTCATTCTGCTGTCAGCCACTGGTGAGGGTTTCAACCCAAAGACTGCATCAGTTTTCTCCTGGATAAAGATTAATGTTGTGAGGGCATTAGGCCTTTCAAGACCCTGTACATGGAAGGAATAAATGAGGAAAAAAGCTTGCTTCATTCAATTCTGAAGAGAGAGATGTGACAGACAAAGATAAATTGCCTACTAATATTATCTGTCTTACAACAAAACTTCTTTTATCATGCTAGCTTGCAGTGACTGTTGTCCTGGAGTATAATTGCATAACTACCCATCTCTTGGAAAAGAAAAAGGAAAAACAAAATCTCATCCTAATAAGATTTCCCCTAAGTGGAATCTTTGGATGATTGCAAAAAGCATTAATTTCCTTAAAACATAGAGATGCTCTGGAAATTACGCCTGATTTATCTGTACTGTCTTTACAGAGTTCATCTGCTGATAATAGAGCAATATTAGGTGGGTCTCCTGATGCCCTCAATTTGGAATTAACACGTACTCCTTCATTTTATTATTCAAAATTTACTGTCATCCTCCATGATAAACTTTACATCATTTTCCGTGGTGTAATTTTGTAATATCACCTAGTGCTTAAAGGTCAAACACTGAAACCTCAAATAAATTCTTTTTTAAAAAGATCTTATTTATTTATTTAAGAGAGAGAGAAAGAGAAGGAGCAGGGGGAGTGGCAGAGGGAGAGAGAGAAGCAAACTCCCTGCTGAGCGGGGAGCCCCATGTTGGACTCCATCCCAGGATTCCGGGATCACGACCTGAGCTGAAGGCAGACACTTAACAGACTGAGCCACCCAGGCACCCCTCAAATCAAATTCTGAGGAAGGAATCTCACCTTTGTAGAAGTAGGGCTTATTTCACACTACCTAAGCTTTGAGAACACTAGGTTGCTGCCCCAAATAATTCCCTCACCCTCTTATTTCCTGTTCATAGTCCACAGGTTCACTTCTTGAAGGGAAGATTAGCTCTCTTAATGTCCTTGCTTGAGCACTATGTGCAGATGAGCAATGTCCTTGCTTGGTGCTTGAGGGATGACATGTACCGTTAACCACCCCCTATAGCTCTATAATTCTTTGTAGGTCAAATATCCTTACTGCAGTAATTGTTTCCACAGTTAAATGCTGTTACCAGGCCTCTTTTTTTGGGGGAGGGGAGGGGATACTGTCCACCTCCTTGCTATTTGTAAGCACAGATTTCAATGGAGTTGTCTTTTGTCAGCCCTGACCTAGAGAGCAGAGCTACCAACTGAATTTAGTGATGCTGGTGGCCTTCTCGATGCTAACCATAATTGCTTTGGAAAGTGATATCTCCTCCAGGATATATAGTGAAATATAGCCTTTGGGGATTTTCCCACCTTATATAATAAATGTACTCCTAATACATTCACATGCTTTCCTCTGCTTGCCTTTAGTCCTAATTCTATAGTGTCACAGCAAAACTGGCATTATTATATTCCTCAATACAGATCATGATTTTTCCATGCTCCTATATAATATGTTGGCAGTGTGCTTGCATAGTTTTACAGAGTCCTTACTGGGGTATTAAATCTTGAAGAGGGTCTTCATATCAATAACCTGCCTTTACTCAGAATTAATTTAAATCTCTCTTCATCCAGTGCCCTCAGAAGTCAGTCCTGTCCTTACTCTCACAGCTCCTGCCAATACATATTGTCTATGTCCTGTAGTTCCTTAGGGCTACTGTCCCTTTCCTCCTTCAGCACATCCCCAGCTGGATTACACTGTGACCTAACCCAAGTGTTGGCCATGTGTGTGCAGATCTTGATGGCATGCATGTTATTTTGCAGGTGAGAGACATCTGTATCGTCTTCAAGCAATGGCAGTGCTCCAGCTCTCAGTGCAGAGGAGTGAGCTACTTCTGCAAGCTCACAGAGTTCAGCAAAAACTAGATTCAAGAATTTCAACTCATCAACACATGTATCAACATCCCATTTTTCACAAACAGGGTGCTGACCTTCACATGGCAGATCTACCTTCGTTAAGAGTTTAACCTTCTTTAGAGCTTTCTCTACTCTCCCGAGGCAGGAGGTGAATGCCCCTGTATAAGCTACCAAGGAGGCCTTTAACTTTTACACTTGCCTTTTAATTGACTATCATTCTCTGCTTTTATTTACCTTTTTATGAGAGTATCAACTGAGAAGAGTAATAATCACCCATTTCCATTATTTCCCCATATTTCCAAATCTCGGATACAAAGGGTATATCCTAGCCACTGTCCAGTGGTACCACAATGGAAAGCGTATTCAAAACACCTGCTCAGCCATAATGCTGAAGAAATCGCACATATAGACACTGTCCTCCTCTTTACCTAGCTCCCTCTTAATTATCCTTTGTCTCTCCCCATAAATGCTGATTATTCAAGGAAGTGTGTTAGGTGCCATTCAGTTCTTCTTCCATGGGACTATATATACCATCTACCATACTACCTCTCATGGTACACTGGAGTAGCCTATTTACTTGTCTTTATACCACAATCTAATATAAGCACCTTGAGATAAGTCGCCTTACTCACTGTTATAACTATAGTTCATCACACAGTGCCAGAGACCCAATACTTAATCAATAAAGGTTTGTTTAAAGAATAAATAAGTTAATACAGTTTGATACTGTGGCTTTCCATTATCTAGACATCCCTTGATTCAGTATGCTAAACTAATCAGAGAAAAAGAAAAAAGGAGTGAGTTAACTATCAATAAAAGTATTCATTAGATTTAGTGATACATCTCTTTATGCAACTATAGTGTGACTAGACAGCATCCTCTAACACTACCTTTTAAAGCTAGCTAGGTTTATCATATAAACATCACCTGTCATTATATTTAATTGGTTTGCAGACTTTAAATTCAGAATCTGTCAGCATTGTCACCATTGTTTAAACATACACCGCTCCTTGAATTATCTAAAACGGAACCATGATGAACTGGCTGTCTTACTCATATCCTCTGATTGTCCAATGAGTCATGTCATATTTCCTGTCAAAATCTTTTGTCTCATTTTTACTAACTAAATGCTAAAACAGCTGACACTATTTATGGAAATATGCTGAAAGTGAGTTGGAAGTGTAAACCTAGTCCATTTTATAAGGTGCAAGTATTTAGGATGAAATCTCCATAGTAGTATGTCAATAGAAAGAATTAATTTATCTTCTTATGTAATATCGTTATGCACACTATCTACCTATATGTGTGTTATATATATTCACACACACACACACACACACACGACTGTAATCACATATTTAAAATAAAAATATTTTCTTCTTTTTAATACCTACCTTGAAAACTCTAAAAACTGCTTTACTGTATACTCCTTTATAAGCACTGAATCAATCTTTCAATTGGTAGAGAGTATCTATTCTGGTGTTGCTCCAGTTCCTCCGTCAGTCATCACTAGAAAGCACTGACCTTGGAAATTCTTTGTCCTTCGTGTTTCCCCACAAAGGACTCTCTAGGTTTATTTATTCCATGACCCCTTACTATGCATCATGGAAGCTTAGCCAAAGATATTTGGCATGGTTTTTCTCACCCAATGTACCATCATCTGGTACAAGACACTCTAAGGCATAAGTAAAACGTATTCATGTTTATTATTATTTCACAGGCAATGACAGCAAAATGCAAAACGTCTTATGTGGTCCAGTTAACAAATTTCCATACAAGCAAAGCCATTATTTGGAAGATAATCCCCCAAACAGTTTATATTGTGAATATCTTTCCATTGTTTACCTGCCTATTATACTATTTGCATTTCATCTAATGCTGAGTGAAACTAAAAGTGAACCAAATAAGAGTTTAACTTTTTCTTTAGATTTAGCTGCATGTAAGATTTAGTCACAAGATAGTTTATATTTGTTTATATTTATATCAAAGTAAGTACATCAATACTTCATATTCTAGGAATTGTAATACAAATCCTTTAAACATGCCAGCAGTATATCCATATCTATGAGCTTTAATCCACAAAGTCAATTACCTTAGGGTATATTTATCTTAAAAATTTAATCTTAGAAACAGTATACTTTGAAATTATGTTAGGTAATGCAAACTCTGTGAACCTGACAATTAATAAATAACCTGTTACATTTTAATATCCCTGAAGATTGCATTTAAAATCTAATAATCTCTAAAGCAATTTGAATTAAAGAATCCTTAACAAAAATTAAGCATTTGCATTTCAAAAAGAGCTTGTATACCTTAGGGCTATGACAGCCCAACTGAAATAAAACTTGACTGGATCACACAGTGTTAGTGTTTGCTTCATGCTTTCAAAGAAAAACAACCAAATAATATCTCTATAGTGTAGTAAAGGCAATTGCCTATAGCTTTTTTCAACTTGATTTCTATTCAGACATTAGAGGATTAAAAAAGACTTTGAAGCCTTTTATGATAATAACTTTAGACACAAGGGCTAACATTCTTATAACTTTGGCTCAGAAAAAAGTAAAAAGATCAAAGAGATTTATTGACTAGAAATTTTTTAGTACATGTCAAATTGGATTTTAAATCATCATATGAAAATGCATAGCTAGTTTCCTGTTCCAGAACAACCATTAAAATGAAAACACAGTCCCATTCAGCTAACATTTCAATCAAATCTAGAGACACAGAGTTTTATAATTTACATAAATATGGATGTAAAATTTCATACATTTAAATAACTTTAACATTTCAAATAGATTTCACTTCGAGTTTTTTAAAATAAAGTTGAGATGAACTAAGAATTGATATTCAAATTAAATATCCCCTGCCATTGAAAGTGAAGGAAAAAATAGGTGCCCATGAAACAAAAAATATATTTTTAGAAGCTGAATGTTGCAAATATAAAAGTGTGATTAATAATTCACGATCTTCAATTTTAACAAAAATTCAGTACCTAGCAGTATTTACAAATCCTTAGTGTGTTCTCCAACTCTCCCAGTAGTTCTTGAAAATCTTCACCAATACAGCTATGTATGATCTCCATCTCTTGGCATATCACCATTTCTCTGATTTCTGTGAGAAAATATAGTCCGGCAGATATGAAGTCCTGCATCTTTCCCTTAAAATCATTTTAATTGGACTTCATCATTTTCTCTTTCCCTCTGTTTTTTTCTCCTTTTAAGGGCCAATCACTCTGCATGTACACTTGCTTTCATTACCTCCTGCCTATGCAGTGAACATACTCTATAAATTACTTCTCTTCTGAGTATATTATCCCCACCATCTTCCTCTAGATTTGTTTCTCAAACTCTCTATATAAATATGCTCATATTTTAATATGGGCATTAAAAAATAAACTTGGGGCACCTGGGTGGCTCAGTCGTTAAGCGTCTGACTTTGGCTCAGGGCATGATCCCAGGGTCATGGGATTGAGCCCTGCATTGGGCTCCCTGCTCTGCTGGGAGCCTGCTTCTTCCTCTCCCTCTCCCCCCTGCTTGTGTTCCCTCTCTCACCTGCTGTCTCTCTCTCTCTGTCAAATAAATAAACAACATCTTTAAAAAATAAATAAATAAAATAAAATAAAAAATAAACTTATCTTGGGGTGCCTGGGTGACTCAGTCAGTTAAGTGTCTGACTCTTTATTTCAGCTCAGGTCATGATCTCAGGGTCTTGAGATCGAGCCCCACATCAGGCTACATACTCAGGGCAGAGTCTGCTTGAGACTCTCTCTCTCCATCTCCCTTTGCCCCTCCCCCATAAAATAAATAAATAACTCTTTAAAAAATAAACTTATCTTATACCCACATCTCCCTACATTTAGTCCTATATATTTACCTACCCACCCATTACAGCCATGTTTCTATGTGCAATAGTTTAGTTTATACTCTATGTTCACACTTCCTTGCCTTACCCTTTTATAAACCACTAAGTTTTCTATTAGTCTTTCACTTAAACTTCCTTTGTCAGAGTTAAGGAGGACTAACTTCCAAATGCAGAAATTGTATAGTCCTTTTTTATGTTATCTTCCTGCATCTAACGATCCACGCTTTTATCCTTGAAATTCCACTTTCCTTTAGCTTTGGTGATTACACTTTCATCTGGTTTTCCAGATACCCTTTCAAAAACACTTTCTTAATTTCCTCTTTCTCTGACTACCTCTTAAACATTAGTGTTTAATTCTGTATGTCTTCTACAAGTGATCATATTCACACCTATCACTTTAACTAAGGTTGATAACTATCTAAGTATTACTAAATATTTAGAGAGTACTAAAATACTAAAATTTTACCAATTAAGGGGAAGAGTTAAGATGGTGGAGGAGTAGGGGACCCCTTTTTCAGCCGGTCCCCTGAGTCGAGCTGGATAGGTGACAGACCATCCTGAACACCCACGGAATCAGCCTGAGATGCAGGAAGATATATCTGGATCTCTACAAATGAACATCTCCAGTGCTGAGTATTGAGGTATGAAGCAGGGAGCTGTGAAACCGCGCACAGATATCGGAAGATAAACGGAAGGGGGAGGGAGCCTCCACGTTCAGGCGCCAGAAGCGGTAGCCACCTACATTGGGGACCAGGTGAACTTGTGGACCGGCACCTGCGAGAGAGCAGACTGAGATCGGGAGGCTCGGAACGCACGTGACCAGTCTGAAAACCGGAGCTCCGGAGTGCGCAAACCACACTGAAACGGACCTCCAGAGCGCGCGCGGCAGCTGGCGGCTGGCAGTGTTAGAAACACAAATGACAGAGACGTGCCGGCCCTGGAAGTGAGGGCTGGGACGCCGGCTGTGGGGCACACAACCCGGGAAGCTGCAGGGTTGAGCAGCACCAACAGAAACAGTTAAAGAGGACAGAAGAGCTCAGTGGAGGTGGACTGCGATCTATCTGTTCTGAGACAGAGGCTGGGATTCAGCCACTGCTGCTCTGACTCTCAGAAGAGACACAGCAAAACCACTAGGGAAAGCCACTAGAGAACAAAAGCCCGGAAATACCGGCTCGCAGGGTGCCCATGCCCATCCCCCTCCCAGGGGACAGGAGACTCTACTCAAACAGGATTGCCTGAGTATAGGCGCGGCAGGCCCCTCCCCCAGAAGGCAGTCTGAAAAATCAAGAAGCCCACATCCCTAAGGTCCCTATAAAACAAGAGCACACTGCCTGGGTCCTGGTCAATAATTTGGGCTCTGAACAACCCCTCAACCTCTCCTCATCAGATTGAGGAGAAGGAGAAATCCCCCCCAACAAAGAAAAGACAATGAGTCTGTGTCTTCTGCCACAGAACTGATGGATATGGATATAACCAAATTATCAGAAATGGAGTTCAAAGTAACAATGGCCAAGATGATGTGTAGACTTGAAAAAAATATTAACGAAAATATTAATGAAAATAGAGAATCTCTAAGGGTGGAAATGAGAGCAAATCTCGCAGAAATTAAAAATGCTATGAATCAAATGCAGTCAAAACTAGATGCTCTGATGGCCAGGGTAAATGAGGCAGAAGAACAAATTAGCGAATTGGAGGATGGGATGGTAAAAGAGAAACCTAAAACAGAAACTTGGCTCAAAAAAATCCAATCTCAAGAATGTAGGTTACAGGAGATACTGACTCAATGAAACGTTCCAATGTCAGAATCATCAGCATCCCTGAGGGGGTGGAGAAAAACAGAGGACTAGAAGAGATATTTGAACAAATTGCAGCTGAAAACTTCCCTAATCTAGCAAAGGAAACAAGCATTCGTGTCCAAGAGGCAGAGAGGACCCCTCCCAAGCTCAACCATGACAACTCTACACCACATCACATCATAGGGCAATTCGCAAATATTAGATCCAAAGATACAGTATTGAAAGCGGCCAGGGCAAAGAAATTTCTCACGTACCAAGGCAAAAGTATCAGGATTACGTCAGACCTGTCTACACAGACTTGCAATGAGAGATAGGGTTGGGAGGGCATTTTTGAAGCTCTTTCAGAGAAAAACATGCAGCCAAGGATCCTTTATCCAGCAAGGCTGTCAGTCAGAATTGATGGAGAGATAAGGACCTTCTAGGATCACCAATCACTGACCAATTTTGTAACCATGAAACCGGCCCTACGGAAGATATTAAGGGGGGTTCTATAAAAGTAAAAAGGCCCCAAGAGTGATACAGAACAGAAAGTCACAATCTATAGAAACAAAGACTTTACAGGCAACATGACATCATTAAAATCATATATCTCAATAATCACTCTCAATGTGAATGGGCTAAATGCTCCCATAAAATGCCACAGGGCTGCAGATTGGATAAAAAGACATGATCCATCCATTTGCTGTCTACAAGAGACTCATTTTGAACCTAAAGATACATCCAGGCTGAAAGTAAAGGGGTGGAAAACCATCTTTCATGCCAATGGACCTCAAAAGAGAGCTGGGGTAGCAATTCTCATATCAGACAGATTGGATTTTAAACTAAAGACTATAGTTAGAGATACAGAAGGGCACTATATTTTCTTAAAGTATGTATCCAACAAGTGGATATGACAATTATAAATATCTATGCCCCCAACAGGGGATCAGCAAGATACACAAGCCAACTCTTAACCAGAATAAGGAGACATATAAATAAAAATACATTAATAGTAGGGGGCCTCAACACTCCACTATCAGCAATAGATAGATAGATCAATAAAGAAACAAGAGCTTTGAATGCCATACTAGATGAGTTGGACCTCATAGGTATATATAGGACACTACACCCCAGAGCAAAAGAATACTCATTCTATTCGAATGCACATGGAACATTCTCAGGAATAGATCATGTTCTGGGTCACAAAACAGGTCTCAATCGATACCAAAAGACTAAAATTATTCCCTGCATATTCTCAGACCACAATGCTTTGAAACTGGAACTCAATCACAAGGAAAAATTTGGAAGAAAGTCAAACACTTGGAAACTAAGAACCATCCTGCTCAAGAATGATTTGATAAACCAGGAAATCAAAAATCAATTTAAACAATTTCTGGAGACCAATGAGAATGAAAATACAACGGTCCAAAACCTATGGGACACTGCAAAGGCAGTCCTAAGGAGAAAATTCATAGCCATCCAAAAAGAATATTTTCAAAAGAATAGAAAAATCTAAAATGCAGTTTTTATATTCTCACCTCAAGAAGCTGGAACAGTAACAGAAGAACAGGCCTAATCCACACATAAGAAGGCAGTTGATCAAGATTAGAGCAGAGATCAATGAATTAGAAACCAGGAGCACAGTAGAGCAGATCAACTTGTTCTTTGAAACAAGCTTGTTCTTTGAAAGAATAAATGAAATAGATAATCCACTGGCAAGACTTATCCAAAAGAATAGAGAAAGGACCCAAATTAATAAAATTATGAATGAAAAGGGAGAGGTCACAACCAACACCAATGAAATAGGAAGGATCATTAGAAACTTTTATCAACAGCTTTATGCCAATAAATTAAGCAACCTGGAAGAGATGGATGCCTTCCTGGAAACCTATAAACTACCAAGACTGAAACAGGAAGAAATTGATTTTTTAAACAGACCAATTAATTATGAAGAGATTGAAGCAGTGATTAAAAACCTTCTGAAAAACAAAACTCCAGGGCCTGATGGATTCCCTGGGGAATTCTACCAAACATTCAAAGAAGAAATAATACCTATACTCCTGAAGCTGCTTCAAAAAATAGACACAGAAGGAAAAATACCAAACCCATTCTATGAGGCCAGTATTACCTTGATCCCCAAACCAAGCAAAGACCCCATCAAAAAGGAGCATTACGGACCGATATCCCTGATGAATGTGGATGCCAAAATTCTCAACAAGATCCTAGCCAATAGGATCCAACAGTACATTAAAAGGATTATCCGTCATGACCAAGTGGGATTCCTCCCTGGGATGCAAGGGTGGTTCAGCATTCGCAAATCTATCAGTGTGATAGATTATATGAACAAGAAAAGAGTCAAGAATCATATGATCCTCTCAATAGATGCAGAATAAGCATTTGACAAAATACAGCATCCTCTCCTGATTAAAACCCTTCAGAGTGTAGGGATAGAGGGTACATTCCTCAATCTCATAAAAACCGTCTATGAAAAGCCTACAGCAAGTATCATTCTCAATGGGGAAAAAGCTGCAAGCCTTTCCCTTAAGGTCAGGAACATGACAAGGATGCCCACTCTCGCCATTATTATTCAACATAGTACTAGAAGTCCTTGCAACAGCAATCAGACAACAAAAAGGGATAAAAGGTATCCAAATCGGCAAAGAAGAAGACAAACTGTCTCTCTTCACAGATGACATGATACTGTATTTGGAAAACCCAAAAGACTCCACCATGAAACTACTAGAACTTATAGAGAAATTCAGTAATGTGGCGGGATACAAAATCAATGCTCAGAAATCAGTTGCATTTCTATATACGAACAATGAGACCGAAGAAAGAGAAATTAGGGAATCCATTCCATTTACAATAGCACCAAAAATCATATGTTATCTCAGAATTAACTTAACCAGAGAGGTAAAGGATCTACATTCTAGAAACTACAAATCACTCTTGAAAGACATTGAAGAAGACATAAAAAGATGGAAAAATATTCCATGCTCATGGATCGGAAGAATTAACATAGTTAAAATGTCCATGCTACCCAGAGCATTCTACACTTTCAATGCTATCCTGAACAAAATACCAGTCACATTTTTTCAAAGAACTGGAACAAACAGCCCTTAAGTTTGTATGGAACCAGAAAAGGCCCCGAATCGCCAAGGAATTGTTGAAAAGGAAAAACAAACCTGGGGGCATCACATTGTCGGATTTCAAGCTGTACTACAAAGCCATGATCACAAAGACAGCACGGTACTGGGACAAAAACAGACACATAGACCAATGGAACAGAATAGAGAACCCAGAAATGGACCCTTGGCAATTTGGGCAACTTATCTTTGATAAAGCAGGAAAAACATCCAGTGGAAAAAAGNGTGGAAAAAAGACAGTCTCTTCAATAAATGGTGCTGGGAAAACTGGACAGCTACATGCAAAAGAATGAAACTTGACCACTCTTTCACACCATACACAAAGATAAATTCCAAATGGATGAAAGACCTCGATGTGAATCAGGAATCCATCAAAATCCTAGAGGAGAACATGGGCAGCAACCTCTATGACATTGGCCACAGCAAATTTTTCATGACACATCTCCAAAGGCAAGAGAAACAAAAGATAAAATGAACTTGTGGGACTTCATCAAGATAAAAAGCTTCTGCACAGCCAAGGAAACAGTCAAAAAAATAAGAGGCAACCCATGGAATGGGAGAATATATTTGCAAATGGCAGTACAGATAAAAGACTGGTATCCAAGATCTACAAAGAATTTCTCACACTCAATACACGAGAAGCAAATAAACAAATCATAAAATGGGCAGAAGATATGAACAGACACTTTTCCAATGAAGACATAGAAATGGCTAACAGACACATGAAAAAATGTTCAAAATCATTAGCCATCAGGGAAATTCAAATCAAAACCACATGGAGATACCACCTTACACCAGTTAGAATGGCAAAAATTGACAAGGCAGGAAACAACAATTGTTGGAGAGGATGTGGAGAAAGGGGATCCCTCCTACATTGTTGGTGGGAATGCAAGTTGGTACAGCCACTCTGGAAAACAGTGTGGAGGTCCCTTAAAAAGTTAAAAATTGAGCTACCCTATGATCCAGCAATTGCACTACTGGGTATTTACCCCAAAGATACAGATGTAGTGAAGAGAATGGCCATATGCAATGTTCATAGCAGCATTGTCCACAATAGCTATATAGTGGAAGGAGCCGAGAGGCCCTTCAACAGAGGACTGGATTAAGAAGCTGTTGTCCATATATACAATGGAATATTACTCAGCCATCAAAAAGAATGATTTATCAACATTTGTTGCAACATGGATGGCACTGGAGGATATAATGCTAAGTGAAATACGTCAAACAGAGAAAGAGAATTATCATATGGTTTCGTTCATTTATGGGACATCAGAAGTCGGAAGATCGGTAGGAGAAGAAAGGGATAAAGAAAGGGGGTGTAATCAGAAGGGGGAATGAAGCGTGAGAGACTATGGACTCTGGGAAACAAACTGAGGGCTTCAGAGGGGAGAGGGGTGGGGGAGTGGGATAGGCTGGTGATGGGTAGTAAGGAGGGCACGTACTGCATGGTGCACTGGGTGATATACACAACTAATGAATCATGGAACTTTACATCAAAAAATGGGAATGTACTGTATAGTGACTAACATAATATAATAAAATTTTAATTTTTTATTTAAAAAATAAATAAAATTATACCAATTAATATGTAGAATGCTTGATTGTTCTGTCACTCCAATCTTCTAGGCGACCACTAAAAAGTGAGTATACTATATACATATGTGTATGTGCATAAAAGTTACATAAATTAAGTGTGATCTGTGTTGAACAAACTTGGGTTGAAATGATAGGTCTGCTATATAGTAGTAGAGTGGTTCTGGCAAATTACTTGACTCTCACCCAGTTTTAATTCTCTTAATTGTAAAATGGGTCTCAGTAATAATACCTACTCTACTGTGTTGTCATAGAGATTATATAGGATAATCAGTACTTAATTAAGTCTCTGATGTTCAATAAATTTCCAAAAAAAATTAAAAAGACAAACTGCTAACATTTTCATCCACAATTTTATCAACGAAATTTGGCAGTTGGCATAATCACAGTAGATATGACCTGAATTAACAAAGTTGAATTTAGGTGGCACATTGAAAATGAAAGAGGAGAGGGTCAGAGGAAGCCTTCATATTACTAACAGGCTCCAGATGTGGAGACACCCTTGTCAAACAAAAAATAAATTCAGACCTAAGGAAGAGACTTTATTTGAAAAAATTATTGAAATAGGGAAGAGTGACTACTACAATAGGCAAAATGCTCCAATTGTAAGACCTACAAAATCTTTAAAGATCAGACAGAAAAGGATTTTCTTTTATAAGGCAGAGCAGACAAGGATAGAAAAGGCCAGGTATGGGGCAGTGGGATGAACAGGTAGTGTGATCAAGAAATATCTTTCTTTGCTGTCAATTCTCAAGAAGGATCTTTGAGAGTGAGGAAGGTTGTTTCACATGCCAACATCTGCTTAAGCTCCCCATGCTTGCCTACACAGTAGGGTGGGTCAAAGTTTGGGTCCCTGGGAAGAGAGAAACCCATTTAAATTTTGTGGTAAAGTCAAGTTAGTGGGGAATTTGACTATATTGGTCACTTGTGCAAACAGTTCAGCTATTCATTGGTGAGACACAGACTAGAACTTGTAGCATATGTGTCCAGCCTTGTCCTAGGTAAACAAGAGGGCCATCCCCAAGTCTCATCTAGATCACATGGGAGAAGTGTGATTCTTTGCATAAGCCCTTTCCTGGAGAACACAAAGAGTAGGGGGATTTTTTTCTTTTCTTTCTTTTTTTTTTTTTTTGAGAGAGTGATGGGGGGGTTGTAGAGGGAAAGGGAGAGAGAGAATCTCAAGTAGGTGCCACCCCCTGCATGGTCGGGCTCCATTTCACGAACCTGAGGTCATAACCTGAGCCAAAATCAAGAGTCTGATTTAACTGGGGCACCTGGGTGGCTCAGTCGTTAAGCGTCTGCCTTCAGCTCAAGTCATGATCCCAGGGTTCTGGGCTCGAGTCCTGCATCAGGCTCCCTGCTCAGCGGAAGTCTGCTTCTCCCTCTCCCACTCCCCCTGCTTGTGTTCCCTCTCTCGCTGCCTCTCTCTCTGTCAAATAAATAAATAAAATCTTAAAAAAAAGCCTGATTTAACTGACTGAGCCACCCAGGTGTCACGATTAGGGGGATTTCTTTCTCTCTGATGTTTTTTGGAAGTATAGGGCTTAAGTAAAGTTCAACATTGTCACTCTTTTCTTGACTTTAGAGCTTTGGTACCTCATGTGATCCCATGGTTAGTGGCTGACCCAGGCAGGGTGGGGATCTGGTTTTCCATTGTCACTAGACAAGTGGTGACAGAAATGAGGCATGAATTTTCAAAAACTTATGCAGTTATTATTTGAAAAGTTTTCACCTTCCTAATGTTAAGTCTTTTGGGTGGGGAGGAAACTCTTAATTATCTGCCTTCGGATTCTACTGTTGCAGTGGTTACCTTTCTTTGTATCCTATTTTTGTACTCTGCTAATTACTAGAATTGGCACTGACACCAAGTAAATCAGGAAAGAAAACTATCTGTAGACATGCTCCACTTTGATGTTAGGAATAGACTTTATGAGAAAAGACTTTTCCTTGAAGATAGTGTGTTTTCATGCAGATCCTTATAGAAAAATAATGATGAAGTTGATTTAAAAGATTTATGCATAGTTTATTAAAAATGTGTTTGACTCTTTGGCCTTCTTACCATTAATGTTAGGTTTCTGCTATATTAATATTTATGTTATCATTTTTTCTATTTTTCAAAAATGGGTTTAATACTTGTACCCCTCCTCTCCAAAAAGGAAACTCTTATGTAGTTAATACATACATATTAGAAATAACTACTATGTTTTGGTGAGTTCGTTGGTAATTTCATCACTATTCTTATAGAAATGTGATCACCCATACTCCAGAAACAAAAATCAAACATCAAATATTTCACTTACATACACAATACCTGTGTGCTTTTTCATGATCTCCTTCCTTAAGGCTTCGAACCCTACTGTTCTAATCTAGACTATTCCTCTTGCCTGCCATACATCTGTCATCCTGCGAATTTTCTCTATACTTCCTTTGTGTTGGATACACTATTCCTTGATTATTCATAGTTTTCCTTTCTGAATTTACTCCTTTATTTTTACAGAACACATTTTCTAATGGCTTCTTCTTTAGTCTCTCTGTTGATAACTATTTTATTCATCTATTAGTAGAGGGAAAGAGAAAGGACACATACATGATCAATCCCTATTTTTAACTTTTCTCTCATAAATAACATATTTTAAAAATTTTTTATATATTTTATTTATTTATATGTCAGAGAGAGAGAGAGAGACGGAGCACAAGCAAAGGGATTGGCAGGCAGAGGGAGAAGCAGGCTCCAGGCTGAGCAAAGAGCTCAATATAGGACTCCTAGGACCCTGGGATCATGACCTGAGCCAAAGGCAGATGCTTAACCAACTGAGCCACCCAGGCATCCCTCATAAATAACATTTTTAAAAGGAATATGGAAACCAGGCCCAACTGATAAAACTAATGTTCTTCCTTAAGATGTTTGCCTTCATCATCAGGTTAAAAATAGAAAAAATCCTATAAATTCAAAACTAATTGCATTTACTAAGCATTATATTTTCAACCTAAGAATAATACTTATATATTTTTATTAATCTAAGAATAAAAACTATTTCAGGTGTCAGTATTATATACATGACAAACAGTACATAACCAAAGGAAGAGAATTTGGGGGTTTCTACAAGAAGAGTAAATGACACAAAGTGTTGCTCAACTGCAAAGGAATAGAGACTTTAATTCCAACTATTATAAGCCTGATTCCTAATTACACCAGAACTATGGAGAAATACAAGCTTTAGAAATCTAAAATGTTATTTTATTTTGAATCCCAGTTTTAATCTTTACATACTTAACTATCTTACCTTGATAAATAGCAGCCTTTTCCTTTTCTCTGTTTCTGTCTTTAACTGATACACCACATCAATGCAAGATAGTTCCTAATGACCAAATAGGGTTCAGAAAAAGGGGCCTTTAGATGATTGTCAAAACTGGCCTTTAAACTAGCTCTTGGTTGACTTTATTGAATAACCAAGGATAAATAAAGTAACAATAACAATCCTATTCAGCAACTGTTCACACCGTCATGAATAGAAGTAGCTAAAAAATGAGGCTCTGCCTCTTCTGCTCACTTGTACAGACTCAGAATTTATCTGAGTGCCTGGCACATAAAAATAAGCCAATAAGTATTTGTGGCTGAATGAATACTCTTTTTAATAGCTTTCAAAATCATTGCTGTCATCTGAGAATTCTACATTAGATAAGCTAATTTTCTGTCAAATCCCGTTTATTGTTTCTGTCTATCTCAGGAATCGGTTTTACCTCCCTAACCTTAGAATTGTGGCTTTGTCCAAAACTGGGCATTACTTCCTGACATACATAAATACTGCTGCTGCTTTTTATACTATTCTTACTCAGAACTTTATAACTCCTGGTGTTATTGTTATTACATGTTACTATGATATTAACAAAGGATGCTGCTGCTGCTAATAACGAGGATTGTGAAGATGATATACCAGCGTCACATTCTTCTTAAACCAGATTTATCTTGCATCACTTTTAGGTACTTTTATAGAGGGTTCATTGCACTTTCAATAAAAGCAAAGCTACTCACCATCTACTTTTATTCTTCCATGGAGACATATGCAAATCAATTCAATTTCTTCATTGTTTTCTATTCAAAGCCTTTTGTCTCTTCCAGTTTCTTGCTCTTTTCTTCAGTTCCCCAATGGGACAAATAGCACACTTTTTTCTTTCTTTCTTTTTTTTTTAATATCTTTGGGTGGGGGGAGAGCTACCAGCTTTGTTTTTATCCAGTTAGGGTCCCAACGCAAAAGATATACTACACTAAAATTGGGATCTTTTGAACAGTGTATACTTACAAAGAGACTAATTACCAATACCCAAGCAGATGTGAAGAAAGCACAAAAACAGAGAAGGAAACAGAGGCTGGCAGTAGCAGAGCTGTCACCATCCTACACACCAAGAACAAGGGGAGGACAAGGGAATGGAGTTGGGTAGAGCCATACCAACAGGCCAAGGTAAACTCTCCGGAAAACCCAGAAAGAAACCTCCTCATCTCATTTCCCTCCCTCCTTCCAATCCCAGCCAGGGCTTTCCTTTTGTTTAATTCAAACAAAAGCCAGACTGCATGGGAGCTTGTTGATATGACCCGCACAGGCCTGGCTCCTGGAGGAGAGCACTTGGTGGAGAACGGTAGAGGGTGTGGAAGGAAAGCTATCTGGCAGAGTCCATGACCTCCATTTCTCAGCATCCATGCTTCTCTTCCATCCTGCTTGGTCATAAAATCCGAGGAGCAGAGCAGCTTTACTCCAGACTGAAATTGTTTTAGGTTTCTTTCTTGCTTTGAGATCCGCTCAAAACTGTGGCCTTGAGGTCACCTCATAAAAAGATTAGAATAGCATGTCCAAGTGTGATATATATTGCTCCTGAAACCCAAACATCTCCCCAGCTACTGTGCCACTTTCCTTCACGATGGGACATTGAAGTTCATCTTCTCATCTCTCATTTTAGAAGAGAGAATCTGACAAGCGCCAGAGACCCACAAACTTCACTGACAGATCAGGTTTCTGAATTTTCCCAAAGTTTATTTTCAACCTTACAGTACATATGTCTTACTAAGATATAGAAGATGCTTGCTACTTCCTGATCACTAGATCCTAGTAGCATAAAGCCATCAATGTAGTGGACCTATGTGACATTTTTTGAAATATCAAGTTTATCAAGGTCCCTCTAAACTGTATCATAGAAGAGAGGCAAAGAATGGGCAGAGAGTCAAGGCAGAAATACGAAATATGAATATTGTCAGTGCTATGTACATGTTGATTATTTTTGATTTTGCTAACTTGTGATAGAGAAGAGCACACTTGACAAGTAAATAGCTAAATTTCAGGAACAAAGAAGTGTGTTGAATTGTGTCACTAAAAATAATACACCTGTAACTGTGGCTGTAAGCTGCATCATTACTTGGTTTTAGTTCATGACGACCTAACGAAATTTTTCATGATGCATCTGGGATTTTGTTTTTTAATTTTTGCTGGCCAAACAGATATATTAAGTATATGTTAGGAATTGCCATTCTTATATCTATAGTTTCTGATAATGTCCTTAATTTCTGTGGTTATTTCAAGAATGTGTTATTACTTTTGGTACATCCTTTCTGGTAGTGAGGGTCTGGGAACTTTAATTTGTACTATAATAGCCTTAATTTTTTTTAAAGATTTTATTTATTTATTTGAGAGAGAGAGAGAGCACAAGCAGGGGGAGTAGCAGGCAGAGGAAGAAGCAGACTCCCAACTGAGAGGGAGCCTGATGCTGGACCTGATCCCAGGACCCTGGGATCATGACCTGAGCTGAAGGCAGATGCTTAACTGACTGAACGACCCAGGCGCCCTTAGTTTTTACTTTTTTAATTGGATAATTTTAATATCTATCAGTTATTAAAAATATCCACTCCAGCTATACATTCTGGGATCATGGAAATAATAACATGATTTATCTAAGGTCTAACCCTCACCTATTATATTCATTCCAATATTCTTAATTCTCTGAGTTTTCAGTTTCCTTCCAATACAGTATGCTAGCATGCTGATTGCATTAAGTGTAGGCCATTATTGAGTTGAGTCCACTATTCTGGCATATTTTTATTATCACTCCCAGGTACTCACATCAATACATTAAATTCTGGATCTTAATATGGTTCACTGTTGTCAATAAATTTGAACTATCTGAGACTTCCATAACTTGTCCTTCCATCTGGTATCGTACAGCCTTCAGGCATTCATGCTTCTTGGGATCCTGCAGATGAAGATTGGGGAAATCTTGTGAAGTACAGGTTATCCTCTCCTGGACCCTGTCTTATACCCCTCAGTCACTTTAGACCATGCCAGGATGGAACTCAAGGATAGCCTGTAGAAAAAGAAACGAAAGTGGGTCCTGTGAGAATTAGTATCAGCCAGTGACCCAAGAAAGTTTTAATGCAGAGATGGATGAAGACCCTGCAGATAGGGGAATAGCCTGACACCTGTAGCATGAGACACTTAAAGGAAATTTGGATATCGATGTTTCTCAGCTTCAGCACTGTTCACCCAAAGGTCTCCAGCCAATGCCTTAGGGCCCCACCATTCTCCCTTCAGTGCCATTATTTTAGTGTAAGAAAACTGTGGGGATATAGTGTATAACTCACACTGCCACTTTGAGATCCT
The DNA here is from genome assembly GCF_002007445.2 of Ailuropoda melanoleuca. Lineage (NCBI taxonomy): Eukaryota > Metazoa > Chordata > Mammalia > Carnivora > Ursidae > Ailuropoda > Ailuropoda melanoleuca. Next base: position 94,390,359 of record NC_048222.1, on the reverse strand, counting down.
TGCAATTTTGAACTTGATTCTCAGCTGTATCTATGCTGTGTCTATTAGAAATATAATATTTTAAAATTGCTTTGGAGACCTTTGGCTCTCCATGTGTGTTCTTAACTTTATAGTCATGGTTTCCAATTTGTCTTTCTTTTTTGATTTATGTACTCTAGGGTGTTAAGAAGTAACCAGGTGATTCCAAAATTACTATAAGTTTTTTGTTACTGTATGTATTGTGGAGCCCCCAAAATCACCGCCTGGTTCAGTGATTTACCAAAAGGATGACAAGACTCTCATATATTGCAACAAAAGAATTCAAAACAAAGTCAGCAAAAGAAAAGGCACATTAGGTGGAGTGGAGAGGAAACTAGGCACCAGCTCCCAAGAGTCCTTCACCAGTGGAGACACCCAGGACCTGCTTCATTTCTCTAGCAATGGGCTGTGACAAAACATCTACCAGGGTTGCTCAGTAGAGACTCAGTTCCTACGGGTCTTATTGAGGGCCAGTCAAGTAGGTCCTCATTGTCCAGAACGTACCAAAATTCCAGATTCCCAAAGGAAAGCCAGTGTTCAATGTAAAACACATTATTTTGTATATCAAAATATCAAGTTGCCCACCTTAAATATATACAATTTTTATTGTCAATTATACTGCAATAAAGCTGGAAGGGGGACTCATTGCACAAATAATTTAGGCACAGTGAACTACTCTTAGTAGTTGTGGAAATAGAACACTCCCCAAGTCCAAGTTCCCAGATGCCAGACAAGAGCCAATCCTCAAAGTAGGCCTTATTAAGGAAAGTAATCTCTGACCTGTTATGCTAACTGCTTTCTGCACTCCATAGTCATTGAGAGCCACCCCTTGTTCCCCCAAGACCTTGTTCTCTGCATGCACTTTATCCCATGTCCCTCTGGTGATAACATGAATATTTGTGATTTTTCCCCAATACTATGAATTGCTTTGTCTCATTTTTACCTGTAAAGAGAGTTATCATATACTCCTTAAATATAAGACAAATGAAATTCCAAAATCCCATTTTAAAGACCTTTATCTTGGAGCCACTTCCTAGAGCAATTGCTGTTCAATCAGGGACCCAAAAGGAAACAAATGGAAAAATAAAAAATGAAATCTGTCAAAGGGGAGACATTTACAAAGAACATAATTACAAAGGCTAGAGTAGAGAGACAACAAAGGGATTGTGCAGAAATGCAGCACTACTCTCATCAGGGATGTCAATCCCATAGGCATGAGGTAACAACAGGAGAGCTGTCTGAACCCAGAAAGAGAAAGGGTGATGTTGGACAGCCGGCTTTGGAGGAACCTTCTGCTGAAGGATACAACCAGCCAAGGACAACTAGAAAAATAAGCAGCCTGAGCTCATACTCCCCACTCCTTTGGGTCTCCAGCACATTAGCCCAATTAGAAGCCAGAAGCCAAAGAGCCTGGGATCTCACTGATGTAATGAATATAAGTCAGTCTTTCAGGGCACAGAACAATTTGGGAAAGTTTAGAGTTTGATCAGGAAGGGCAAACAGAAGATATTTGGCACAATTTAAAATTCATTTCCTATTTGCCAAGAATTCTGAATCCTTTGATTAAAATATTTTTTGCCATCTCACCTCCTCAAAGAATTATTCTAAAAATGAGTTATAAGTAATGAATTTCCTTTCTACTTCCTGTTTACATATCCAAGTCTTATCTGCATCACTCATCAGTTTTCCCAAAATATACCATTTAAAATGTCCTTCTGTATTTTTTTTTTATTTTACAGTGGTTTTCTCACAATTACATATCCCATTTTTTAGTTGTTTAGTGACTTAATGACCTTAATAACTATTCACATTGTATTGTATAAAGCACATTATTTTAAGAAAAGCTTTTAATTAGAAAATGCTCTATGTATTTTGCTAAATTAAATATATAGCTCAGTAGTCTGTGCACGTAAATATGGCGTTAATGTTTTTTCTTTCCCTTCTAAAATCTAGCCCAATAAAATGTTTAATAGAAAAAAAGAAGCACAGTTTATAAATTCAATAGATAGTGATTGTACTCAAGTCTGCTGCTTGCCAGAAACACAGCTTGATCAAGGAAACCTCTCTCAATTTCAACATCCTCACTTGCAACGTGAAGAGCTTGGCTGTGAAGACCTCAAGAACGTCTTCCAGGTTTAAGAATTTGTTTACTTATTTCAGTCCAAATTGTATTAGCCACTTTCCCCATCTCTGCCCCAGTTGAGTTTATAGAGTACCTTTCAAAAATATATAAAATATCCTTGCCAGTTATTCCCCAGATTTGAAGTGTTCTTCTGAGAGTAACATGTCCAAAATTGACTCTAAGATACAGTGTTCCTATTTAAGTGTTAGAATTATAAAACAAACGTTTTCAAGGTCTGGCATTTCCTCATGATTCCTTTATAATGATTTAGTGGGTTACATCTTAATGGTAAAAGTATTCTCTTGTTGAAACCATGCCCCATAGGATTAAGAAAGTTGAGACTAAAAAGAAATTTAAAGCTTGTTTTTCAGAAATGTTTTTTTCTAATCAACTATTTTTTTTCTTTTTAGCCCCCACTGATAAATCCACTAGCTGTCTCCACAGAGGCCTCTATTGACATAGCTGGTCACTGACATGGTTCCAGCCTATCAACAAGGCCTTCATTCCTTATCCAAGATAACAAGCCCAAGGCCCCATCCAGTTAATACCAGCTCTCAGAGCTATACACATGCTACAGGTGACCTCCTGATGTCAGCGGCCAGATTTTGCCTCATTTTAATGTTAAGTCTCTACCCCAAAGTGAACATAGGATGCATGTTACATGTATGTTTGCTCAATGCACATGCTCCATCTATCCTCATGAAAAGCCCTAAGTTTTCCTGTCTTTTCCCTCAATATGTATGCAATCCCAATCCCTATAATGATAAAAAACTTACTCTAACCTCAGTCAGGGGAGACAGATTAGAGCCCACTCTTGTCTCCTTGCTTGGATGTTTTGCAATGAATCTTTCCCTCTGCAAAAGACCAGTGCTACTGTGTTTGGCTTTTGGTTTTGCACAGGCAAATGAACTCTTTTCAGTTTGGTAACATTGCGTGGAACATACTATGCCAATTTTCAGTGCAATTTCCATTGCCGTTTTAAAAAAACCCACAGGTCACAAATGGTCTCACTTAGATGGAGTTCCCAAAGTGGTGGTTAATACATAATCTAACTGCATTTTCAACTTCCCTCAAAGCTGTAGTCAAGAATTTCTCAATCCAGTCAATGAGTTGGCCACCTGGGTCCTCTCCACCCCCACCCTCCACTCAAAGAAAATGAGGTAATCCGCATGATAAGACACCTTGTTTTTCCCCCTTAGAAAGTGCCCTAACTTGGAACAGCCCTTTTCTTTTGCTAATAGCTTTCTTGCCCCCACCCTCCTACTATAGGAAATGTTCATTTTGTACAACTTCTTGAAGTGCCTCTTTACTAGTTAATGGGGTGCTGCCCCATTCATGAATAGTTTGATAAAGCCAATTAGATCTTTAAATTACTTCAATTTGGTTATTTAACAATATATACATAAATACTTTTTATTGCATCAAAGATATATATTAAGCCTTCTAGACTATAATTTGACCAACTATATATCAACAAGACCAATTTCAAAGTCTTTAATTGGCCTTTCTTAGCTACATACAACTAGCTGTTACTTCCAACTGAAATGTAAGTAGGCACTATATTTTGTCTACATATACACATTTTTTAAAGATTTATCACCTGAAGAATGAGGTAAGCCAGGTAACACATAAGAGCACAGGAATGGTTACTGTGAAGAACAAAACAAGAGACTAGAATTTATCAGAACTCAAATTGAAAAAGTGAAAAAAAAAACAGTGAAAATTACCGTAAAAGAAAGCACTTCTCATCCTGCTCATTACTCTTTAAAAGAGAAGTATAAACACTAGAAATGTGGAATCTTTATTTCTAATATATGTAAGAAGTACCACTCTTTTTCCCAATCATGAAAAACTAATTAGTTTTCCTGCCTTTCCCATTCCTCAAACACAGAAGACACACACACACACACACACACGTATGTGTGCACACACTAAATCAAGAACATGTAATATTTGACAAGAATTTGAAAGTGCAAGACAATGTAGGTTACCAGATGTAATTAAATTCAGGTAGCCTAGACACTTCGTGCAAGTAGCTGTATTAATATCTAAAGCAATTTCCCTATAAAGAAGTTACTAATCACCTAGCAAAAATAATTATTTGGCAGTTGCTCACTTTGTCATATACTGTGTTAAGTGCTGGAGACATAGTCAATAACAAATCATGGTTATCACAGAGTTTACCATTTATTTAGTAAAAAATGCACTTTTTAAATATACATATCTAAGCTAATAATTAGGAAATGTGTTATATAAATATATCAGGAAGGATCAACAAAGTCTAAAGTCAAAAGAAAAATACCCAGAGAAGAGAATTAAAGTTAAACATAAAAACAAATAACATTAGCTGGATAGAGAGAGAAGGAAAAGTCCAGGATGAAAAAACAGCCACTGTGAAGAACTTCAAGGCCAAAGGAGTAGGGCTGGAGAACAGAGATGAGCAAGAATGTAGTTCTAGGTGAAGCTTGAGAGATGAGCCTTTTGGGCCATATTAGGATTTTGGCTTTACTCTGGTAAGAATAGGATTTATTAAAGGATATTAGCAGGCAATATCATGACTATACTGCCACTTTAAAAACATCATTCTGACATGTCTGGGAAAAAAGGTCAGAAGAAACTAAGGTTAGAGATTTCAAAACCTCATTGGGAGGCTGCTAGGGTAGTTCTAGTGAGACATGGAGGCAACCTGGCTTGGCTTGGGGGTGTAGCATTAGGAATGGAATCAACGGGATGCTCTTAGTAAATACACAGAACTTAAAGTTGTCAGGTCTTGCTGATTTATTGGGAAGTGTGAAGTGATGGACAGAGAGAAGATGGGAATAACTCTTAGGATTTTAACTTGAGTTTTTAGGTAAATGATAGTTGCCTGTATTGATAGTAGAAAGAGAAGAGAAAAAACCTAATGAGTGGATGTGGGTGGAGACAATCAATTAAGGTTTGGATGTTTCTTTTGTGTATGTGTGTGTGTTTCTTTGAAACAGTCATGGGATATTCAAAATAGCTTAAAAGATAATGAATTCTGGCATCGAATTGACTAGTCCTGACTAGATGTGAATCTTGATCATAACACACATCAGCTGAAGTGTCTTGAGTAAGTTTATTAACTCCTCTATGTCTTAGTATTCTCATTCATTCCCAGAAATGGGAATAATGATAGTGGATGCTTTATGGAGGTATTGACAGTATTTCATTATTCAAAATATATTAAGTTCATAGAATAATGCCTGGCAAAAACTAAATTCTCAGTAAATGCTAAATTATCATCATCATAATCATCATCATTATCATCTTCTCCTAGAGAGAGAGTATTGAGTGAAAAGGTTCAGGACAGAGTTATGAGAAGCTTCAACATTTAATAACCACTTAGGAAACAAAAAAAATGAAGATTGAAAAGGGAACCCAGAAAACATCAAGCCAGAAGAGAACTGAAAAGAACTAGACTTACTAGCATGAAGGTGATTTTTTTACCTCAAGGCCACTTAGGCAAAAATCCAACGGTTGTGTTTGAGTAGTTAATGGGAGATAACCCAATGGAGAGTACAGAGAGTACATAAAACTCTTTCAAGAAGTCACCTGTGAAAGGCAAGGAGCTAGAATGAAAGTGGCATAGGCAATAAGTTTAAATACATACAGGAATATTCTAGTAATAATAAAGAGATTGAAGATAAGGAAAATGAGAAGGAGTCATGGAAGGATCATCAATAATCTAAGTTTCTGGGATAGAAACTGAGACTGCTCAAGTACTAATGTAACAAGGGGGAAGTATTTATAGATTTTAGCTGGAAAGAAATATAACTCCATCCTTGTGATGGAAGTATAAAGAATATGGACCATTCATTTTTTATTGTGAAAAAATGAGGTATTTTCTCTCTAAAATTTTCTTTGTCACTAAAAATAGGAGGCAAAGATATTTCTGGGGTTTGAATTGAAAATATTGGGGACAACTTCTTATAGTAAATACAAATAATTGAAGTGAATATCAATTACATTTATTAGTGGACTATGAAACAATATTAAGTGCAATCCTGAGATTAATGACCATCAATTTATGATAGCAATAGTGTGCCCTAATGTTTAAGATTCTCCAATGTTGCTTAGCTCTTAGGGTGTATACATAGATAAAGTGGACAATTTTATTCATCCACAGTTGAGATTTTTCTGGTAAGAGAGCTTAGGAAATTTAGGTATAGGCATTAATTTATGTAATCTAATTTGTATTAGAAAGGAAGTGATTCAAAGAAGGTTCTGATAGGTAGGGAGAAATAAGAAGAGTATTGATAAGCTGGCATTCTCCATGAGCTCAGATGGTGGACATAAGAGACTTAATAAGTGAATAATTGGGAAGCATAGTATATTGCTTGAGGACAGTGGGAATTCAAGGCTATTGGTCTGAGAAGACTACTAGATTTGAGTGATAGAAAGGTACTGGGTAGTAGAGTCATGGGGCCGGAGCTCTGCTAGCAGAGCAGGATTCCTTCATCATTTCAGCTCATGTCAATTTCAGGCCTTGGTCACCCACTTGGTGTTTTTGTGCAGTTCACACACTGTACAGTCTTATACAGCAGTCATTCTTGGGGTATGGCTAGCAGAGTTTAAGGGAAGATTATTGTAGTTGAGAAGAACTAAGAAGCCAATGTGATGAATTGGTCATCTATGGATTTTATAGTCCAGAATGGTGGCAGGACTTGAAAGTAAAAGAAAGACTTTAATGCAGGTCCTAAAGTATCAGTGAATAAAGATGAGTGACTAGGTGCTCGTCTGTCTCTAAGGCAGAGACAAAGAGGAGTAGAAATGGCTTTCTCAACTAATATGAAATTTGGTTTTACTGAGACAAACACCAACCTGTCCTTCCCACACAGAAGTAGTTAGGCTATTATTGAATTTTATTTAGTGAACAAATATTTATAATAACACTGTATCTCACAAACTGTTCTAAGCTCCTTAGAAATATTAACATACTTACTCCTCATAAAAACCCTATAAAGATTACTGAGATACTTATTTAACAGATGAGGACATGTAAACCCAGAGAATTAAGTAAATTGTCTAAAGTCATATAATAAGTAAATAGTGAAACTGAGATTCAACCCGGTTGGTGAGAAAGAGAAAGTCGGTGGTGGGGAGGGGGAGAGAGAGAGAGAGTAGCCACTTCTTAATTAAGCTAAAGGGTTGTGGAAATTAAAGGAAAATCCACTTGTACTTACAGCTGATATAACTATGGAAGGATTTGAAATATGGTAAAAGAGATGGGCATAAATAAAAATTGTGGGTGAAAAATCAGAAGTGGAAGGTTGAATTTAGAGGAGTAATCTAATACTGGGAGTAAGTGAAACGGAAGAAAAGTAACAGAAGTGTCACCTAGAAAAATGGAAGGTAAAGCACCGTAAATTGTGTTTGAACAATCTTTTGATAGAAGAAGAGTGCTTAAAACCTGTTTGTTCCATGACCGGAAGCAACGTTAGAGATACTGTGTTTGGTTGGGGCTTTTTCTTGTCCATGCCACAAGAGGCTGATACAAATGATTCCTATTCCCCAACAAGAATGGCATCTGTGGTAAAGCACAGCAAGTGTGAAGTGGGTTCTGGACATTAGCTGGACATTAGTTAACCATGTCATTAACCATCCTTTTATCTTGCAGCCCTGTTTACCACACTTCATTGTAGAATGACATGTTAGTGCTTTTATTCCATTCTACTATAACTGGGTCATAACGTTCCATTATTCTCATCACATTAAAAATGACTAAACCATATTCTTTTCTATTTCTCAAATTTCTGTATATTTGATAGAAAGGACTGACAGGTTGTTGTTGAGTAAAGTTGTTAAGAACTTTAATAAGAGCTAAGTCTCTAGCTGTCTTGATGATTAATTAAGTACAAGAGATTAGTGTCACCACTGCAGGGACACTGTGCCAAGCCAATACTTGGTGACAATATTAATTTTTCATGGAGGATCCAGACTTCCCACTACTAATCTCAAATCCAAATTTTTTTTAATAAAGCAATGAAAATCACTGGGTGAAAAAGAAACACCAAGAGAGAACAAATTACAAAAGAATTGAAGTAAAACTTAAAATGTGTCACAGTAAAGAGCACTGGAAGTTATCTAGTCAGAAAAATGCATGGCAGTCATACAACATCCTCTCTTTCCATAACCATGGAAGACATCAAAGAGTAATCCTAGTGTTCTTTTCTGCTGAACACAAATCTTAGGTCCTAAAAACCTAAAAAGAGTGCTTTGGATTGCTTTGGAAAATTAATGTATACTGCTGGTATATACTATGGCACTAATTTGCAGTCCTCAGTGATGCATTATCTCTTTGTGTAAGAGAAAAAGAAACAGAAAATGAAAAGAGACTAAGTGACCAGTGTAAGTCCAAATTACTGAGGGAGAAAGTCAGGGCTAGAACACAGACTCACCAACTCCTCAGTCAGGAAAGTTCTCATGAAGTCCTTGGGGTTATCTTTGAAGACTGTCTTGGAACAACGTTCTTTCTTTCCTATTTTAATTCTCTCACAATCACTGCAGAGCATTGTTTATCCTCACTAATATACTTAGAGCAATCTTTGGTTTTTCAAGTCAGGTCTCTGATATATGTATACATTTTATCTTTAATTTCTGTGATTCTATAGAACACTTATGGTAGTCAATTGCATTTGAATTTAAAAATGATCAAACTTCAGTGTTTGTAAGACAAGTCCCATTTCATTTCATGCAATAGCTGATCTATTTTTTTTATAAGGGAAGACAGGTGTGTGTGTCGTACATAAGTTTTCCTAGTGAAGGACACAAAGTCTTTCCTAAAGATGGAGTCATTAATCTTTTCTGTTAGTTTATTGATTATGCTAGACCCATCTACTGGGACTTGAGCCAGGATGACTGCTGCCCTCATGTTACAGATGAAGTGGGATGCTCAGTAGTGAGAGTTTAATACTCTTCGAAACACTGCCTCTAACGATTAAAGATAGCGCTTTTGCTTTAAGAGGCTTTAGGTAGAGCTGCATTTTTTCAGCTTAACCGAGATATAATTGACAGATAAAATTTGTAATACACTTAAAGTGTACAATGAGATGACTTGGTATGTGTATACATTGTAAAGGACTCCCACCATCTGAGTTAATTAACACATTTTTGACTATATTTAATAATACCATATTGTATAACTGAAATTAGCTAAGAGTTTACACGTTCTCAGACACACACAAAAGGAAGTAAATACAGGTGAAGCAATATTTTAAACTTCATAGATTAAGATTTGCAAGGAATTTAAGAGTTAAAAGCATGTTGCCCCTAGCCCCCAGAGGGCTGAATGTATATTTCCTGGTAAGAAGACAAAAAGAGAATTAAAATGGAAATTTAAAAATATGGTATTTTGGCATTTTGCTTCACTGTTTTGCCATGCCCAGGACCTTCCTTCATTAATGCCCTTATATTTATTCCTATGAGCACATTAACAGTACTAAAGTACCTTTTGGGATCGGGATTGAGGATCTCCCAATTGAAATGACATTCATTTCATTTCAGAATATTGTGATATTGGGATTGTAGAAATTACAATGATTTAGTATTATTTTGTTTTAGAACAGTGTGGAGCTTACACCACAGTCTTCTCCCTTGGGTGTCAGCCTTGTAGACAGCCTCAGTTTTTCCCCTTTTCTCATTATTACTCTGAAACTGAACGTAAGTGGACTGTACGAACAGGATTCCAATTTTTGCCAATTTTTCTTTGGCATCTGTCCATTTTCTAGCATGTAATTTGTTCCAGATAATGCAAAATGTTCCCCTGTACCTTAGGAATTACCAAGAGATAATAAATTATTCAAAACCTGTAACTGGATCTTCTCAGATTTTCTTCTAAGTTAACTTTCTTATATTTCTGTTTTCATTTTAGTATTCCATTATGTGTATTTTGCTTGCATGGCCTCTCAAACCCTTCGGGAATTTGAGGATAAATGGGATAAATGCTGTCTTCCTTCTGAAACATTCTTATCAGCCTTAGGCTATCTCTGAATCATGAATACTTAAAAATAATTGGAATGCCTGTGAATACTTAATTGACAGATAGAAAAAATATTTTTAATTACCTATATTCCTTTATAAATTTGAAATCCAAAAATAAATTATTGAATGTATAATAAGAAGCTTAATAAATAGGCTAATATAAAGACCAGTGAGACGTGAGCTTGAAAAGAGGTGGTAGAAGCTGTTCGTCAGTGTGATCTATGATCAGCATTCTTCTTGTAAACAGCTCAGATGTCTAATATGCTCTCATTTTCAAACACTACTAAGTTTTCTTTTTCTTTTCTTTTCTTTTTTTATTATAATAATAAACATTGTTTTTATTTTTTATTTTTTTAATAATTTTTATTTTGTTATATTAGTCACCATACAAACACTACTAAGCTTTCTGGTCTTTTCTCTCAACATATAAGTAAGAACTTAATTTTGTACTTAGGATTTGGAATAGGAAGGGTATGTTCATAGAATGCCACAGAGTAGTTTGACCTTTGAAAGCTTGCCATTAAAATTCATTTTCCTTCTCTAATTGTGAGGAAAATTACCCTTGGCTTATTTGTTTCAATTTTCTTCAAAATTCTACTCTACCACCACAAATATTCCATTGAATTTATTCAATAACTTTCCTGGTTCTTATTCAACAGAAATTTCATAGGGCTACTACACCTCTTAAGTTTTGTGCAAAGTGGTGTCAATTCACAGATAAACCAGCCACTGTGCCAAGTGATGCATGTCAGAGTCCAGAGTAGGAAAACCTAGAAGATAGAATGTAGAAAGTAGAATGTTTATGTCAGAATTTTTCATAATAGCCAGAAGCTGTAAGTAATCTCAAATACAGTGTGGCACATTTACATAATAGAAAACCATTCAATAACGCAAATGAAAGAATCACAGCTGCATGCAGCAATATGGATGAAACTTAGAAACATAATGTCAAATAAATAAAGCTACAGGAAAAAATACATACTATATGATTCCACTTTATATATATTTTAAAAAAATGGCACAAACATAACTATAAATTTTAAAAAGGTTAACCTAAATGGCAGAAGGACAAAGAAAGGTGAGGAAATTATTAAAAATAAATGTTAGGGTATATCTGTTAAATCCATTTGATATATTCAGAACATTCAATCGTAAAACAACAGAATACACATTCTTTTCAAGTACACATGGAACATTCTCCAGAATAGGTCACATACTAGCACAAAAAACAAATCTCAACAAATTCAAGATCAAAGTGATGCCATACTTATTTTAACCACAACACTATGAAACTGGAAGTCAACCACAAGAAAATATCTGAAAGACCACAAATATATGGAGGTTAATTAACATGCTACTAAACAATCAATGTGTTAACCAGGACATAAAGAGGAAATAAAAAAATACATGGAAACAAATGAAAATGAAAACGCAATGGTCCAAAACCTTTGGGATGCAGCAAAAGCAGTCCAAAGAGGGAAGTATGTAGCAATACAGGCCTACCTCAAGAAGAAAGAAAAATCTCAAATAAACAACCTAACCTTGAACCTAAAGGAGCTGGAAAAAGAACAAGAAACAAAACCTAAAACCAGCAGAAGAAAGGAAATAATAAAGATCAGAGCAGAAATAAATGATAGAGAAACTAAAAACAAACAATAGAACAGATCAATGAAACCAAGAGCTAGTTCTTTGAAAAAATCAATAATATCAATAAATCTCTAGACAGACTTATCAAGAAAAAAAGAAAGGACTCAAATAAACAAAATTACAGATGAGAGAGGAGAAATAACAACCAACACCAACAGGAATACAAATAATTATAAGAGAATATTATAAAAAAACTATATGCCAACAAATTGGACAACCTAGAAGAAATGGGTAAGTTCATAGAAGCACAAACTACCAAAACTGAAACAGAAGGAAATATAAAACTTGAACAGACTTGATAACCAGCAAAGAAATTGAGTCAGTAATCAAAAAACTCCCGAAAACAAAATTCCAGATAAATTCTCACCAATATTTAATGGCCTCACAGGTAAATTCTACCAATATTTAAAGAAGAGTTAATACCTACTCTTCAAAAAATATTTCAAAATATACAACAGGAAGGAAAACTTCCAAATTCCTTCTATGAGGCCAGCATTACCTTGATAGCAAAACCAGATAAAGACACCACTAAAAAAGAGAAATATAGAACTATAGGCCAATATCCCTGATGAACATAGATGCAAAAATTCTCAATAAAATGCTAGCAAAACAAATTCAATACTTTTAAAAAATCATTCACCATGAACAAGCAGGATTTATTCCAGAGTTGCAAGTGTGGTTCAACATTCGCAGACCAATCAATGTGATACATCACTTCAATAAGAGAAAGGATAAGAACCAAATGATCATTTCAATCGTGCCACAGAATCAAAGATGCAGAAATCTGACAAAGTACAACATCCATTCATGATAAAAACCCTCAACAAAGTAGGTTTATAGGAAACATACCTCAGCATAATAAAGGCCATATATGAGAAAGCCACAGCTAACACCCTCAATGGGGAAAACCTGAAAACTTTTCCCTGAAGTTCAGAAAAAGACAAGGATATCCACTCTCACCACTTTTATTTAACATAGTACTGGAAGTCCTAGCCACAGCAATCAGATGACAAAAGAAATAAAAGGAACACAAATCAGTAAGGAAGAAGTAAAACACCCGCCATTTGCAGATAACATGATATTCTATATAAAAAACTCTAAAAACTCTACCAAAAAACTGCTAGAACTCATAAACAAATTCAATAAAGTCACAGGATACCAAATCAAGGTAGAGAAATCTGTTGCATTTCTATGCACTGATAATGAAGTAGCAGAAAGAAAAATTAAGAAAACAATCCCATTTATAATTAAAAAGATACCTTGGAATAAACCTAACCAAAGAGGTGAAAGATCTATACTCTGAAAATTATAAAATACTGAGGAATGAAACTTAAAATGACACAAAGAAATGAAAAGACATTCCATTAGAAGAACAAATACTGTTAAAATGCCTATCCTACCCAAAGCAATCTACACACTTAATGCAATCCCTATCAAAATACCAACAGGATTTTTTCACAGAACTAGAGCAAATAATCCTAAAATTTATATGGAAGCACAAAAGACCCTGAATAGCCAAAGAAATCTTGAAGAAGAAAAGCAAAGCTGAAGGCATCACAATTCTGGACTTTAAGTTATATTACAAAGCTGTAATGATCAAAACAATATGGTAGTGGCATGAAACTAGACACATAGATCAACAGAACAGAATAGAAAACCCAGAAATAAACCTACAGCTATATGGTCAATTAATCTTTGACAAAGCAGGTAAGAATATCCAATGTGAAAACAGACAGTCTCTTCTACAAAGGGTGTTGGGAAAACTGATCAGCAACATGCAAAAGAATGAAATTGGACCATTTCCTTAAACCATACACAAAAATACATTCAAAATGTATTAAAGACCTAAATGTGAGACTTGAAACCATCAAAATTCTAGAGGAGAACACATCAGTAGTCTCTCTGACATAAGCTGTAGCCACTTCTTTCTAGATATGTCTCCTGAGGCAAGGGTAACAAAATCAAATATAAATTATTGGGACTAACCAAAATTAAAAGCTTCTGCACAGGGAAGAAAACAATCAACGAAAGCAAAAGTCAACTTATGGAATGGGAGAAGATATTAGCAAATGACATATATGATGAAGATTTAGTATCAAAAATCTATAAAGAATTTATGAAACTCATAAGAAACAAATAATCCAATTAAAAAATAGGCAGAAGACATGAACAGACATTTCTCCAAAGAAGACACGCAAATGATCAATGGACACATGAAAAGATGCTCATCATCACTTATCATCTGGGACATGCAAATCAAAACTACAATGAGGTATCAGCTCACACCCATCAGAATGTCTAAAATCAACAACACAAGAAACAACAGGTTGGCAAGGATGTGGAGAAAAAAGAATGTTCATGCATTGTTGGTGGGAATGCAAACTGGTGAAGCCAATGTGGAAAACAGTATGAAGTTTCCTCAAAGAGTTAAAAATAGAGCTACCCTGTGATCCAGCAATTGCACTCCTGGGTTTTTACCAAAAAAATACAAGAACACAAATTCAAAAAGATACAGGTGCCCCTAGGTTTATAGCAGCATTATTTACAATAGCCAAAATATGGAAGCAGCCCAAGTGTCCATAGATTGATGAATGGATAATGAAGAAGTGGTGTGTATATATACATATATGAGTGTGTTTGCGTCTATGTATATATACAATGGAATACTATTCAGCCATAAAGAAGATTGAAATCTTTCCATTTGCATGACATGGATGGAGCTAGAGAGTATCATGCTAAGCAAAATAAGCCAGTTAGAGAAAGACAAATACCATAAGATTTCACTCCTATGTGGAAATTAAGAAACAAACAAGCAAAAGGGGAAAAATAGAGAGAGAGAGGCTCTTAATTATAGAGAACAATCTGATGGTTACCAGAGGGGAGGTGGGTGGGGCACAGTTGAGATAGGTGACAGGGATTAAGGAGTGCACTTGCCATGATGAGCACAGGGTGATGTATAGAAGTGTTGAATTATTATTCAACACTGAAACTAATCGAACACTGCATGTGAACTAACTGCAATTAAAATAAGAACAGAAATAAAAATAAATAAATAGATGTTAGAGTAGTGGTGACTTTTGAGGAAAAAGGAGGAGATTGTAATTAAAAACAGTTACATAGAAAGACATGGTTTTCTTCATAGTGTATACACAGATGTTTGTTTTATATTACTTTTTTAGGCTGTGCACGTTGTTTTATTTTATGGGTGTGTTTTTTTTCAAAATAAAGATATTTTTAAAACAAAAAGTATAATGTATCCTGAGAAATGACATTTATTTTTTGTGGTTGTTGTTATATGTTTAGTATACTAGAAACTATTATAGTCCATGACAGTGTAAACTACTTTGCTCAACACTGTATACTTAAAAAAAAAAAGATTTTATTTATTTATTTGTTCAGAGAGACAGAGAGAGAGCACAAGTAGGGGGAGGAGCAGGCAGAGGGAGAAGCAGGCTCCCTGCTGAGCAAGGAACCTGATGAGGGTCTCAATCCCAGGACCCCAGGATCATGAACTGAGCTGAAGGCAGACGCTTAACCGTCGGGCCCCTCAGGCATCCCTCAATACTGCATACTTAACACCTAACACTTAGCATGTGCTTAGTGTTGTTGAATAAATGAACAGGTAGAAGTATTGGCAAGTAATAAAAATTGTGTATAACCCCAAACTTTTAGTATACATTGTTTATTATGGGTAAAATTTGTAGAAGATTGGAAAAAAACTAAAAATCAGAGTCACTGGGGCACCTGGATGGATCAGTGGTTAAGCGTCCAATGCTTGATTTTGGCTAGAGTCCTGTTCTCAGGGTCCCGGAATCGAACCCCAGGTCAGGTTCCTTGCTCAGTGCAGAGTCTGCTTGAGGATTTTCTCACTCTCCCTTTGCTTCTGTTTATCCCCCCCATAATAAATAAATAGATCTTTTTAAAAAATCAAGTCATTTTCTAATTAACTTATTAGTTAAATTGAAGCGACCGAAGAAAGAAAAAAAGTGGCAATCACAATGTTGAGAGACGGTCCTCCATGGCCTCTCATACTTCTTCATGTTTTGCAAGGAGATTCATTGAGTACCTTTGCTCCAGACTATCTTCTAAATTAAGTTTGTTTGTCACCTTCTCGAGCAAAGGACAGGTTTGCTTACTGCCCATTATAAAAGACTTGGGGTTCCTAAATTCAGGATTCCTCTTCTGTGATGCAACCTGTGTGTGCCTGTGGCACCCAATTCCCTTCTATTACCCTGTGGGCATTGGAATTTGAGTAACTGATACAAATGCTGATATTCTGGCTATTGTCTTTGTTATGAATAATGAACAGGTTTTTTGTGTTTTCGTTTTTGTCTTTTCTAAAACAGGGTCTTATGTCTTCTACAGCATCTATCTGTGGCAGACTAACTTTTAGCTGTCATATAGAGTAAAATGTCAGAACTTTCTCAGCTCTTGACACACAGATATTTTCTTAGAAAACTCCTAGAACCTCAGAAAGCTGGATGGAACAAATCTACGTCTAGGGCTTACCTTAATTGCACATTTAATACAAGATCACTAGAAATTCCGGCAGTTTATTTTAATAACTAACAATATATACTATTTCTAAGGAAGTGTCATAAGTTGTCACATTCGAACTGAGCTTTACTTTACCCAAACAAGTGTTTTAAAGGAAATGCTAAAAGTGAAGAAAACAATGAAAACATGTCTTCATAATTTTCCTGTTTGTGTAGGTACAATGGGTGTTAGATTTTCCCTCACATATTGGATCTATTTAACTAGCTATTGAAAAAGAATTTGAGAATTTGATTCCTTAAGTGAAATCCTGAAAAAAAAAAAAACACCAATCCTCTATGCACAGTATGCTAAAACTGCATTTATAGCTAATGCTTCACAAAATATGTCAAAACTAAATGTGTTCTACAGGATATTACACAGCAGGTATGTTGGACATGAAAATGTTAGAACAACAGGAAACCAAAATGCAAAGTCTTTTCTTTACTTTCTGAAAAGAAAAGGGACTGGCAAGTGAGTACAAATACTATTTAGAACTACTCAAAATCATCAAAATAACTTTCATGAAAACTAGCGCTATTAAATACTCGGTATCTAATTAACTCTAGCTATTCTTAATGGGATTTTCCCTTAATTTTGTTTGAATGCTATTAGTCTCATGCTATAATACTTCAATATTGGAAAAGTCGTGGAAAATAATGAGAATTCTCCCTATGTGCCAAGCTTTAAGTGCTTTGTATGTCTTATGCCACTTAATCTCTAAGTCTACCTAATACTATTAGGTACTATGAGGTGGCTATTAACAGACAATCACATCCTTAAATCACATATTTTCAAAATACGCTTTTCTGTAATGTCCTCAGTTCATTGTCACTGTTGGGTAGAGAGTTGTACTAATAATTCCAAGCTCTTGGGACTGTCTTCAATGTGGCTCAGGTAGCTTTGCTATGCTACAGGGTCAGTCATTGCTCTCAAATGCATGCAACTTTTTATGGAAGTTAGCAGAAGAGAGGATGATTCCAGGGTATTATTGGGAAAGCTATCCAGTCATGCCTTAAAACTTTGAAGCGGTAATTTCAGATGTATTCCTGAGTCATAGCCCTCTTTTCTTTTTTAACATTTCATAACATGGAATCCTTTCAAATACGGTTTGCCCTTCATTTACAGATACAAGTTATTAAGTTATATCACTGCTTTATTTCCCTGTTTATGGCTTTATCATCACCACAAATGTTATTTATTAAAATAAATGATGTGACAAATACTATGTAAGGTGCTTCCAGATGCTCTCTCACTTAATACTCACAATCAGCCTTTTGAGATAGGCATTAATGTCTCTCTTTTTGGAGGTTATAAAACAAAAACTTAGAAATCATTTGTTGTTCCCAAGGCAGTATGTCTGTCTAGTGGACATCAAAGCAGGTGGAAATTTAGATTTTTCAATCCCAAGAGCTGCTTCCTTTTTAGCATGTTTCATTGTGGAACCAATATGATTAGACTTACATGTGTTTATTTATCAGATATTAATAAAATAGGTACTATATGCCAGACTATGATCTAGGAACTGGTATTTCAGTAGTGAACAATCCAATGTCTCTCCTTCTGGCATTTATATGTGGGGACAAATACACATAAGTAAAAGGACAATTTTGGCTAGCATTTAGTGCTATTCTTCAGTTATAAACTGCTATGTAAAGAACCACTACAAAACTCAAGGGGATTAAAGCAACATTTTTTTGGTCATGACTCTCTGGATCAACTGGAAAAATCTGCTGATCTCACCTGGGCTCACTGATGGGGCTCACCCCCTCACTCACATATCTGGGCCTTGCTACTGGCTGTTGTCTGGCCTATCTCTCCATGAAGCCTCTCATTATTCAGTAGTCTAGGGTAGGCATCATTATGTAATGGATTGAGCAAGGGGGGAAAGCACAAGCTTGTGACTCTGGTTAGTAGCACCTGAGGTGTTGCATTCAGTCTCCCTATCAAAAGACCATGGAAACACTGAAAATGATGTTTAAAACATTCATACCACAAGTATGGATTGATAGGCAAATAATACTAGAATCCTGGAGGAATACAAGAATGATGACATTTGATCAAAGTCATAAGCAATAGCTCACTGTGCTATATAAAGGCAAGAATTTGGGAAAGCATCCTCTCAAAAATCGATTAAAAAATATTTTTCTCCCTGCTCTTCCCCACCCTCCCACAGTTTGCTTCATTTTTAAGAACGCGAATTTAGTGTCCTTCCAATGCAAGAGTGCTGATTTTTAAAGCAACCAGAATGTTTCTCCTGCAACTCTATTACCTTTTTTATCTTTCTAAGTCCATTTAAAAATTACAATTCCATGAAAGCCAGCGGGTAGCAATCAAAGCAGGAAATGGACTCACAGGGACACGCTGCAGCATCCTAAGTGAGGTCCCCACACAAAGCCTTATGGATGGGGTTTAAGTCAGGGAGTGAGACATGGGGATTGCAGTTTCACATGCACTAGAGCCATTCACAGGGTCTGTGGGCCAAGCAGGGCAGCCAGAAAAAAATACCAGCAAAGATTGTGTAGATGAGCTTATGAGGCCCATTCTTTTCAATACCTGTCTTTTGTCAGATATTCAGGTTGCATGCACATGTCTTGCCATAAAGCTTTATGACTCATGGAAAGGCACTGTATTGTTGAGTTTCTGGCAAAGAAGAGGAATGCTACATTTTTAAATATTAAATGCTGGAAGAAAAATTCTGCAAAAAAAAAAGAATTGTCTTGGGAAGTTGATTTATGTTTAAAACTTTACCTGTGGTTGGTGAAATGATAAAAAACTAGTTTCATCTCTGAATAGGACCTGATTCATATGGAGTTCTAGAGAACTCAGGTATATTGCTTCTTTCTTTGATAATTGAAAAAACCTGTTAAGGCACTCTACTCAGATCCTCCCTCCAATGCACACTGCTAAATAAAACAGGGTAGGGGTTTTCTTTTAATTTTAGTTTGAAATTGCAATTAGATCTTGCAGTTCCCTAGGCAACTAAGGAGCTAACTTTTGCATAATTTTGAATAAATAGTCCTTTTGACAAAAAGGGTGAGGGATTATAGAGACCATTGTCATTTTATTAGCAAATGTATATGCAAATTTGAGAATGTTAATTGGAAGTATTATTTACTTGCCATTTTAGGGATCAAATTACTTTTTGAATTCATTTTTGTTGCAGTTAAATTTTTATTAGTAAATTGATTATTATTTAGAATATTTTTGGAATTAAGTAGGGATTTTTTTGGTATTATTCCATGTAGTAAACCTGTATACCATCACAGACTATAAGTGTGGGGTAGGCATGAGGTTTTCCATCTCTGCAAGCTATTTAGAAGCCTTGAAACATGTTTGCAATAGAATTTACTTAGAAATGCTTAAGAATTGTCATTGTGTTATTTGCTGGTTTTCTAAATATGTAGAAAAGTATAGAGAAAGATTTTGGGACTGTTGCCAAATGTAGCAGACGATTATTTTTGATGTTATTGGTTAACACGAATATTTTGGGTTAACACTAAAGTGAATATGCAATTGAATTTAGGATGTGATTCAGAAAGCTATGGGGATGAGCAAAAGTAGGATTTCAATTGACTTTCCTGATAAAAAATTTATCTTGCTTCAAGTTCAATATAAGCTACTCAGTGATATCAAATAGAATTTATTTGCTTGAGGCCTGGTTTGTGTTACCGAAAGCTCCAAGTTCTTTTCTTTTGCATCTAGATGGCTATGGAGCAAACTGGATGGAATGAGCACTTGTACTCTCAATTGGGCCTTTCCTCCCTTCAGTATGTCAGCATTTCAGGCTTTCTCAATGTGTTGGCAATCTTGAGGCCTGATACAGGTGGAAGATTAAGTTCAGAATACCTGATGCTGCTTTAGTTTTTGTTTGTTTATTTGTAGTTTGAGAATAGGCTAGTGAATAGCCTATTCTAATAAAAGTGTGTGGGTGTCCTAAATACAACATGATAATTTCCTTTAACGTTACTACGAGCCATTTCTTTGATTTTTTTCTGGGTTCTGGTAATGGAAACTCAGAAACCAGCACTAATTCTCCCACTTTTCCTCAAGTCATGGCACCAAGCCATAGCTTTTGCTGACAATGAGAGCTCTTCCTCACTGAGCGTGGTTGTCCTGTCCCTGTGATGACCGTTACTATGGCCATTATGTTTCAGGGGAGGAGACAGTGTTTTCACCACTTGGAAGCGGAACAGTTCCTTATTGTCTGATGAAATCTTATCTTGTGGTATAAGATTGTGGGCTCTGTGAGCCCAACGGGAATAGAATTAAATGGCTTTAATATATCTCCTAAACTATATCTTATTTGATCTTAACATTTCCTGTTGTATACCAACAGCCCAGGCCCAGTGGAAATGCACCAAGATCAAATCAGTTTCTTTCTGATCCCTCATTCTCAAAGTCTGGAGTCCAGTCTTACCTACAGCTCCCGCTTGCTAAGGAGGTCTGGAAAAAAAAATAGTAGAATAATACAATGACATCATAAATTAATGAAAATTATTGAAAGCTATACACATCAACATGGATGAATCTCAAGAATATAATATTGAGCCAAAGAAGACAGACTCAGAATTATACATAGTACAATTTCTTTTACATAAATTTCCCCAACTAAACATATATTAAACAAAAGAAGTATGTAGGTAGTATTCAAATGAGCACATACAACATATACTTATGCAAATTAAACAATATGTTGTTTAAAGTAAATACATAGATATACAAATATGAAGAATGATTAGCACATGATTAAGGGTTGTGGTCTCTTTTCAGAGATGAAATGAAATGTGTGCAGAAAGGGGCATTCAAAGGCCTTCTGTGCTATAAGTCATGTTTATTCTGTATCCTAGCATTGGAGAAGTCGTTTTTCATTATTGACTTCTCGACTACATATGTGTATTCATACTTTATTTTACTTGTACCATATTTCACAGTTCTAAAAATGGGTAAAAATTATAGAAGGTAAATCTTAAATATAATACAAAGGGTGAGCAGTAAAACTAATACAGAATATTGTTTTTAAAAAGTAAAAAAGGGAAGAGAAAGAAAGACAGAAAGACAAAAAGAAAGAGAGATGAGAGAGGTGAGATTTTAAAAGAGGTCAAGTTTATGAAACCGGTTTTAGTCTATGAGGGAAAGAACTCAAGTTGAATTTTTGCAACAACTGCAAGTCATCCTTTGTTGCTGCTTTAACCATTATTGTCGTTGTTATTTAGTTTGTATATCCTACGGATTGTGCTATGGACTGTGTTATAGTTTGCTTTGGGCCTTTGAGGAAAGCCACTGTTTTTTCTATTTTCCAACTAGCTATGTCTTAGGTTTGCTTAATGTTGTCAGTGGGGAATGTTGGTTTATTAGACCAGCCTGGAGCCAAATCCAGGATGCTCATCCCAAAGGTCAAAAAGAACCAGTGCAGAATACCTGAGCTTCCTGGGTTTTTTGATATGCTAGATGGACTTTTTATGTTGTGTGTTTTGTCTTGTTTGTTCTTATTTTTAATTCTTGTTCATTTGAAAGAATAAATGCTGAATAACCTAAGTGTGCTAGCAGAATGTCTACCATGGTGTTATTTATTTATTTATTTTTAATTTTTGATGTAGTGTTCCATGATTCATTATTTGCGTATAACACCCAGTGCACCATGCAATATGTGCCCTCCTTAATACCCATCACCGGCCTATCCCAGTGCCCCACCCCCTCCCCTCTGAGTTTGTTCCCCAGAGTACTGTGGTGTAATTTAGCATGGGTTTTATGTAAGAGGCATCTAGCCACATGGGAGAAAGATAAGAGACTTGTGACACACAACAAAGTGTATGGGTTTATTACAACTGGAAAAAGAAGAAGTACCCTGAGGTTATTTGCCTAAAGATGATAAAAGGGGGTTGACAGATGAGATAGGGTATTTTAGCAGGACTACCCTGGAAAAATAGAGTCAAAAACATCAGAACCTTGAGATATTAGCCCCTAACTTACAGAACTGAGAGCCTAAGACCAGAAAAGGACACTGTGGTTTTTCAATGCTCTAGTCTGAAATCTCTGTGGTGGGAATAATACTTAATAATAAAACTTATGTATAAAGCAGCCCTCTGTCACACAGATTCAATTCCTTAATTTGAAATGAATGTGTCAATGAAATATTTGCCTATCTTGTTAGAAGTCTTTGAGTTATTGTCAGAAGTCTTCCAGTTATTGTGGTGTTGTCCTAACCCTCCCCACCAAAGACTCATACAATCTGTAAACTCCACAGTTGTGGTGGTATCATTGTCATAGTAATGTAAAGAGAATGGTATTCCTGGATTTGTACAGTGTGATAGCCCTGGGCCCCTGAGCTCTATCTGATCAAACATAGTGAATGAGAAATGTCAAATAAGTTTGAATTTATGGAAACTGTGCAGCTCACAAAGTGTGATGGGAGCTGCTATGAACTGAATTGTGTGCCTCAATCAAAATATATGTTAAAGCTCTAACCCCTATGTGACTATGTTGGAGATCGCTCCTTTAACGAGGTGATTAGGTTAAGTGAGATCATATGGATGGGCCCTAATCCAATAGAACTGGTTTCCTTATAAAAGAGGAAGAGACACCACAGACCTCTTTCTCTTCCCACGCATGCTCAAAGAGGTCATGTGATACACAGTGAGAAGGCAGTTACCTGCAAGTCAGGAGAAAAAAACCTAGAGTGAAACCTACCTTGCTGACACCTTAATCATGGACTTCCCAGCCTCTGGAATTGTGAGAAATAAACTTCTGTTGTCTGTGGTATTTTGTTAGAGCAGCCTGGGCATGCTAATACAGGACCGTGAGCTCCTGACTCCAAAATTTTACTAGTGCTTTATATTAGATCTATATTAGTACCCTAGCCTTCCTATTCCTCTCCATTTACTTGCAACTTCATAATATGTATATTTTGCATCCTTAAATCCATCTCAGATGACCTCTCTTCCATAATGCCTTTTCTGAACTTACCTTTCTGACCTAACCCTCTATCTGCTTTAGTCTAATCTCTTCAGAGCAGCCAGGGTGATATTTTTATTTTTTTAAAGATTTTATTTATTTATTTGTCAGAGAGAGAGAAAGAGAGAGAGAAAGAGCACAAGTAGGGGGAGCAGCAGGTAGAGGGAGAAGCAGGCTCCCTGCTGGACAAAGAGCCTCATACAGGACTTGATCCCAGGATCCGGGGATCATGACCTGAGCTGAAGGCAGTCGCTTAACCAACTGAGCCACCCAGGCATCACAAAGGATCTTTTAAAAAGGTAAGTCCTATAGCATTACTCACCTGCTTATCCACCATGCTGCCAGCTTGCTGCAAATCACTATACTTGTCTCAATAAAAAATCAAAAATGGTCAAAACTGGGATGATTTAATCTACCTTGTTTGTTCATTTCACAAAGAGTGACTGAGAGTCTCCAAGTGGACCAGAAGCTTCCTGAACCACACTCAGAATATTAACTGCAAAACTGGCAACTATGCCTGCTCCAAGGCCATTCTTTTCCCACAACATATAGGGTACAATTTTTCATTTTGGTCAGAATAAAAGAAAGAAAATCTTTGAGACAGAGATTAATAGAGGGAAATGCCTAGTTGAAGTATAGTAATGGATTTATAATAAATTTATAATAAATAATATCTTTTATTCTGGCTTCCAGAATCTATCTGAAGAGCATGAATTTCCATTTTGCATTTGTTTTTTATTACAAATTAATTCATATGCTTTATACAACTTATGGGTATGATTAATAAGTTAATATGAAATTCATTTGTCCATTCACTCCTCAAATATTATTCTATATGTTCTATGTCCCAGGCATTATTCTAGATGTTAGGGAAAAAAAAACAAAAACCACAAATATGTATAAGCTCAGGTAATTTAATAAAACTATAAAAATTCATTGGTTTGGAATTTTTATCTGAAAGACTTTATAATTAAAAAGATTAAATAGTGATTAATACCTCCACAATGGACCAAAGACAGAAAATGGGCAAAAAATTCAATAAAGTATGTAGTATATTAGGTTGTATTAAGTGCTGAAAGTAAAATTGAATAGGGAAGAGCTAGGAATAATTTTGGAACAGGAAGGAGGTATAATTTTAGGTAGAGTATCCAAGGATAGTTTCAGTGACAAACTATCCTTTCACTAAAAACCTGAAGGAAATGAAGGTGTGAGCTTTGTGAGCTCTGTGGATACCTGAGTAAGAACATTTCTAGCAGAGTATAGCCAGAACAAAGGCAGGACCTTATCTGCACACATGAGGACAAGTAGGTGAGTACAGCTAGAGAAGACTGAACAATGGGGAGATGATGTTAGGTGAAAAGAAATAAATCTTGTCAACTGTCATAGGTTAGTTTAAGGACTTTAGCTTTCTTACTGAGTGAGACAGAAACCAGTGGAGAGTCTTGAGTGAGCCGAGTGGCATGATCTGACTTTTACTTTAACAGGCGCATACTGGCTGCTGGGTGGATGAGACTGAGGCTGCACCAGAGAAGATATGGGGAGGCCGGCTTGAAGTCGGATGCAATAATCCAGGCATACAAAGAGGTTTCTGAATCATCTCTATATCCAGGTCCTGTCTAATCCTGTGGACTATAGCACCAAAAACTCCCTAACCTACTCTCTCCTACATAACTGCCCAGATCAATAAATACTCCCTATTCCCTTGGAAAAACCTCCCGTCTGAAAGAACGTGGCTGATAGGCTCTCCTCAGTTCTGATAGGTCAACTACCTGTCAAGTAGTATTGATTATTTTTTGTATTAATTTATTAAAGAATCCAAATAAATATCACATAAATAAGTAAAATGTGTGTACAAAAAGTGAGTTATTATTTCTATGAAAACCAAGTGAAATTCTTTGGAAAAAACTGATAAAAAGTAATTTGGCTTTGAAATACTACCTAATTATGTGCAGAAGATGATTTTATTCACTTATTTATTTTCCACATTTTTATTTAAATTCTAGTTAGTTAACATATAGTATAATATTGGTTTCAGGAGAAGAATTCAGTGACTCATCGCTTATAGACAACATCCAGTGTTTATCACAAGTGCCCTCCCTAATCCCCACCATCCATTTAGCCCATCCCCCACCCACCTCCCCTCTAGCAAACCTCAGTTTGCTCTCTGTAGTGAAGAGTCTCTTTTGGTTTATGTCTCTCTCTGTGAGGAAGATGATTTTAAAAGACTGGTGGAGGGGGGAAAATCTAGAAAGATGCTTTACTTAGATTGCCTAACAGGTCTTTTAAAGCATAATGTCTACTTAAAGTAAACCAAACTAGGGTGCCTGGGTGGCTCAGAAGGTTAAGCATCTGCCTTCAGCTCAGGTCATGATCTCAGGGTCCTAGGATCAACCCCCATATCAGGCTCCCTGCTCAGCGGAGAGTCTGCTTTTCCCTCTCCTTCTGCTCCTGCCCTTGCTCTCTCTCTCCCTTTTCAAATAAGTAAATAAAATCTTAAAAATAAAAAAAGTAAACCAAACTAGTTGCACTTGAGATGTGAATAGTGCAGGAAAGTTTAGACAATATCCAATCGACAAATTCATATTCAAATAAAAGGTCTCAGGCCAAAATCAAAATATTGGTAGATATATACAGTTATTTGTTTAAATTAAAATAACATATCTAAACCTTACAAATCTTTAAATGATTCTCTGCTTTAAACATGTATTTTCAATTACTCAGTTATAGCCTCTACCCCTGATTGCATCAAATAATGAAAAGGTTTCTACTTATGTTTAATGTCAGGTAATTAAGTAAAAGTATAAAAACTGTTTGGAATTTTTTTTAAGATTTTATTTATTTATTCAACAGAGAGGGAGCAGGAGAACACAAGCGGGGAGAGTGGCAGAGGGAGAGGGAGAAGCAGACTCCCACGATGAGCAGGGATCCTGACCCAGAACTTGATCCCAGGACACTGGGATCATGATCTGAGCCAAAGGCAATCGCTTAACCAACTGAGCCACCCAGGCACCCCAAAACTGTTCAGAATTTTTATCTGAAAACAATCATAACTGATAAGTTAGTGATTTATTCATCTACATAGCATGGAACAATTGAAGCAAGTTTTGCCGCAGACTGTTAGGCTCTATTCAGATATGCCTTAGCTAACTGGAAATTTAAGTTTAAATTGGAATTTCTATGATTCAGGCTTTTCCTATAGAAATGTGTAATTAGTGCAAAAAATGTGTAAAGCTAAAGTTACCAAATAAAAAACAAATCAGCTTATTCCTTCAAATTTCCACAGGAGTCTTATGTCAAAATTTTGAATATTCAAATTAAATACTTAAAAAGCATGTGAAAGCTTTTAGAATATGGAAAGTGGTACTTCGATGACTAGTATTGAAAGGTTCTATATTTTATGTGTGTGCTTTATTTTATCACAATACTTAAGAAATATTATAGTCTCTCACAGATAGTCTTCCTGAGGGGTAATTATGGAAATTGTACAAAAGTGACCCAAATGCAATATAATATTATACTCTTGGCATGATTATCCTCTCTCAATTTTCTAATAAACAGATAAGTAGTTTTGGTTGAATTATATCCACACTTTAACCTTGATGCTTTCCTAACTCTTCCATGTTCAAGGTGCTAATACTACCGGAGTACCCTCGCTGGATTCATTGCCCTTCTCGGGACATTTTTTTATATCTAGCAGTTATACAAAGTAAAAAATATAAGGAGCTGACACAGTATAAGCATACCTCATCTTATTGTGCTTCTACAAATATTATGTTTGTTACAAATTGAAGTTTTTTGGCAACCCCAAATTGAGCAAGTCTAACGACAGACACTATTTTTCCAACAGCATTTACTCGCTTTGTGTCTCAGTGTTTGGTAATTCTCACAAGATTTCAATTTTTTTCATTTGTTATGGTGATTTGTGATAAGTGATCTTTGATACTACTCTTGTAATTGTTTTGGTGTGCCACGAACCACGCCCACATAACATGGCAAACTTAATCGGCAAATGTGTGTTCTGACTGCTCCACTGACCAGCTTTTCCCCCATCCCTCTCCCTCCCCTTCTGCCTCCCTATTCCCTGACACAGCAATATTGAAATTAGACCAATTAAGAATTCTACAAGGGTCTCTGAGTGTTCAAGTTAAAGGAAGAGTCTCACATCTCTCACTTTAAATCAAAACCTAGAAACGTTAAGCTTAGTGAGAAATGCGTGTTGAAAGCTGAGATGGGCCAAAAGCTAGGTCTTTTGCACCAGCTGGGAAGTTGTGGATGCAAAGGAAAAGTTCTTGAAGGAAACTAAAAGTGCTGTTCCATTGAACACATGAATGATAAGAAAGTGAAATGTCCTCGTTGCTGATATGGAGAAAGTTTTAGTGGACAACAAACTAGCCACAACATTCCTTTAAGCCAAAGCCTAATCCAAAGCAAGGCTTTAACTCTCTTCAAGTCTATGAGGGCTGAGAGAGGGGATGAAGCTGCATAAGAGAAGTTTAAATCTGGAAGAGGTTGGTGTATAGGATTTAAGGAAAGAGGCCATCTCCATAACAGGTGCAAGGCGAAGCTGCAGGTGCTGTCATAGAAGCTGCAGTAAGTTATCCAAAAGATCTAGCTGAGATAATTAATGAAGGTGGCTACACAAAACACCAGATTTTCAAGGTAGACAAAACAGTCTTCTGTTGGAAGGAGATGCCATCATAGCTACAGAGAAGCCAATGCTTGGCTTCAAAGGACAGCCTGACTGTCTTGTTAGGTGTTAACATAGCTGGTGACTTGAAGTTGAAGCCAATGCTTATTGACCAGTCAAAAACTCCTAGGGCTTTTAAGAATTATGCCAGGTCTACTCGCTTGTACTCTATAAAAGGAACAACAAAGTCTAGATTACCCTCACAATATAAGCACATCTGTTTACAGCATGGTTTACTGAATATTTTAAGACTACTTTGAGACCTATGGCTCAGAAGAAAAGATTCCTTTCAAAATATGACTGCTCAATGGCAATGCGCCTGGTCCCCCAAGAGCTCTGATGGAGATATACAATGAGATTAATGTTGTTTTCATGCCTGCTAACACAAGATCCATCCTGTAGCCCATGGATCAAGGAGTGATTTTGACTTTCAAGTCTTATTTAAGAAACACATTTAGTAAGGCTATTGCTGCCATACGTAGTGATTCTTCTAACAGACCTGAGCAATGTCAGTTGAAAGTCTTCTGTGAAGGATTCACTATTCTAGATGCCGTTAAAAACATTAATGATTCAAGGCTCAGTCATGTGTGTGTGCTTTATTTTATCACAATACTTAAGAAATACTATGGTCTCCCACAGATAATCTTCCTAATTGAGGGGTAATTATGGAAATTGTACAAAAGTGATCCAAATGTAATATAATATTATACTCTTGGCATGATGTATACAATGGAATATTACTCGGCTATCAGAAAGGATGAATACCCACCATTCACATCGACATGGATGGAACTGGAGGGGATTATGCTAAATCAAATAAGTCAAGCAGAGAAAGACAATTATCATATGGTTTCACTCATAAGTGGAACATAAAGAATAGCATGGAAGACCACAGGAGAGGGGAGGGAAAACTGAAGAGGGAGAAATTAGGGAGGGAGATAAACCATGAGAAACTATGGACTCTGGGAAACAAATTGAGGGTTTCAGAGGGAAGGGAGTTGAGGATATGGGGTAGCAGGGTAATGGGTATGAAGGAGGGCACATGCTGTGATGAGCACTGGGTATCATACATAACTAATGAATCATTGAACACTACATCAAAAACAAATGATGTACTATACAGTGGCTAACTGAACATAAAAATAAATAAGTAAATAAATAAATAAAGCAGATTAGACCTTTCTTTACTGTGGGTAAAATTCAATCAAACAACATTGCATTCTACAGAGAAATTGTTGGTGAAATGAATAGTCACTGTAGCAAACTTCATTGCTGTCTTATTTTAAGAAATTGCCCTATAAATACAGAAATCCTCTCTGATGGTTTCCAGAGAGGAGTGGGGTAAGCAAAATAGGTGAAGAGGAGTGGAAGATATAGGCTTCTAGTTATGGAATGAATAAGTCACAGGAATAAAAGCAGAGCATAAGGAATACAATGATATTGTAGAAGTGATGTAACGGGACAGGTGGTAGCTACACCATGGTGAACATAGCATAAAATATAAACTCGTCAAATCACCAAACTGTACACCTAAAACTAATATAATGTTTGCCAACCATACTCAAATTAGAAATAAATAAATAAATTGCCAGAGCCACCCCAACCTTCAGCAACCACCATCCTGATTAGTCAGCAGCCATCAACATCAAGGCAAGGCCCTCCACCAGCAAAAGGATTACGAATTGCTGAAAGCTCGATGATGGTTAGCATTTTTTAGCAATAAAGTCTTATTTTGTTTTGTATGTGCGTGGGTGTTTTTTTTTTGGTGGTTTTTTTGTTTGTTTTTTTTTTTGTTGTTGTTTTTTGTTTTTCTTTAGAGAGAAAGAGCAAGGTCCAGGAGGGAGGGCAGAGGGAGAGAGAGAACCTCAAGTGGGCTCCATGATGACCCTGACCCTGAGACCATGACCCAAGCAGAAATCAAGAGTTGGACACCTAACTGACTGAGCCAGCCAGGTGCCCCAGCATTAGAGTATTTTTAAATTAAGATTTGTACATTTTTTAGACATAATGCTATTGCATACTTAACAGACCATAATATTATATAAACATAACTTTTACATGCAGTAGGAAAACAAAAAATTCATTAAACTTGTTTTATTGTTATATTCACCTTATGGAGGTTGCCTTGAACTGAAGCCACAATGTCTCTGAGATATGCCTGTATAAAGCAAATAAGAAACATTTGATCAATAATAGCTACATATGTAAAATTTCTACAATTTTATTTTTAATTATATTGAGGAGCATTAAGAGAGATTTTGATACGTTCAAACTCAAAGTAGTGTGATGTACAAACTAGAGCATGTGAGTGTGTCCAACATAGGTTTCAACTTTTTTTTTTTTTAGATTTTTTTTTAAGTAATTTCTACAAGCAACATGGGTTCAAACTCACAACCCTGAGATCAAGAGTCATATGGTCCACTGAGTGAACCTCCCAGGTGCCTCAGGTTTGTACTCTTGAACCAGAATTTATTAGCTGAGCATTTAAAAAGCAATCATTTAACTATTTAAGCTTCAGTAAATGTTTTGTATGTTTTCTCTATGGGCCAAATGATAAAAAGGAAAAGAAAAAAATCGAAACAAGATCTAGACAAAATAAGCATGAATCAAATGACAGTTATCATTATTATCAGTGTCAGCATTTTGGGGACATGCTTTTAATAACCCTGACAATGTAAGGGAAACATTACTAAGAAAGAAATGCAGTATTTCACATAAAAGATGTTAGTGAATATATTCCTAAATTGGTACAGTTTTATAACCAAACAATATTTTCAAAGTACAAAGACAAGATCAGATCTTTATTAAAAATGTCTTCATTTATTATGTATAGCCTCTTGAATCCTCCAAAGCCTATCAAAATTGAACAAAATCTAAAATATGTATTTTATCCATCCCTCCCAATCTTTACCTATCTTTCAGTATTGTCTTGTTTCTACACATTTTCAATCTTTAGGTAGTAACTTCCCCAGCCCTGTGTGTACCCTGTGCAGTGGGCCAACTCCCTCTGAAAATATTTGGAGAGGAAAATAAACTTCTTTCCATTGCCTCTGTTTAAAATGAAATCACACATGCACATACTCTTAATGAATGCCTTCTTACATAATTACGTTTTTCTATACAATAGAAGAATCATTTTCTTAACCCATAAATTTGCGCATTTCAGCACTCACAATTTTAGGTAAATAATGTACTATATATTTAAATACTCTATCGTGTGGTTTTAATATTAATTTTTAGTGTCTTTCTTATCTACTTGTGTTTATGTAAGAAAGAGTCATAGGGGTGCCTGGATGGCTCAGTTGGTTAAGCGTCCGACCAGCTCAGGTCATGACCTCAGGGTCCTGGGATCAAGCCCTGCATCAGGCTCCACACTCAGCAAGGAGTCTGCTTGTCTCTCTCCCTCTCCTTCTGCCCCTTCCCCTCCTGGTGCTCTCTGTGTCTCATCCTCTCAAATAAATAAAATCTTTTAAAAAAGTAAGAATGATAATTTCCACACATAACCCTCTTACACTTGAGGCATTGCAAATTGAATTTCCCTTTCTGAAATAAATTATGGTTTGGTACTGACATCAACCTTCCTTCTTTCAAAATTCTCCATTATATGTTTCTCCCACAATGGCCTGCAAATATGACAGACAGCCTTACACACTAGCAAGTCCTGTACCTCTCAGTACCTTTTTCTATACACGCCACATCATCTTTTTTTTTCCCATCAACTTATACCTTAAATAAAAGAGCTGATTTAACCCAGGCCTAAAAATATATATATTAACTGTTTTTCAATAAAAAAAGACCTGTGACTACCAAACCCTGACCTGAGACATGCTCAACTGAGTCTGTGGGAATTAGTCCAGTTGTCATTCAACAACCACAATTTAAGTATCCGCATTTGTAAATTTTAAAGGATCATATTCAAAATTACTTTTTGTATTCCCTTTGTTGGGCATCTAATACATATGCTGTGTTTCTGTCATTTTCACATACCACCTTGCTATCTTTATATTATATGATGCTAACCGGACCTTCCACAAAAGGAAGGTGTGTTTTGTATGCATTGTATAGTCTGTATTTTAGTCAGCCCATCCCATATATGCCCTCCAAATTGGCAAATATTCAGTGCTCTTTTAAAGCGATACAATGTTATGGGCGCCTGGATGGCTCAGTCGGTTAAGCAGACGTCTGCCTTTGGCTCAGGTCATGATCCGGCAGTCCCAGAATCGAGTCCCGGAATTGAGTTCCACATTGGGCTCCCTGCTCAGCGAGGAGTCTGCTTCTCCCTCTGCCGTTCACCCTACTTGTGCTCTCTCTTGCTTGCTGTCTCTCTCTCTCAAATAAATAAACAAAATCTTAAAAAAAAAAAGTGATGCAGTGTTAGAAAACAGTGCTTCATTTTGTGTATATATAAAAATTATTGGTCACTGAATAAATCAAATATAATTGAATAAAAATATAGTTACTTTTACTTTCATTATTTATTTTCACTGACAAAATAAAATGTATTTTATTATGGGCAGAATATAATACTAGGTCTTTTACTGCTCTATCATTTTTTTCTATGTGCTTTTCTAGTAATTCCCCTAGGTTTTTCCTTCAGCGGCTCTTGTCTTTAACCTTATTATTTTTTCATCTTGTCTCTAATTTTTTTTTAAAAGATTTTATTTATTTATTTGACAGAGATAGAGACAGCCAGCGAGAGAGGGAACACAAGCAGGGGGAGTGGGAGAGGAAGAAGCAGGCTCACAGCAGAGGAGCCTGACGTGGGGCTCGATCCCATAACGCCGGGATCACGCCCTGAGCCGAAGGCAGACGCCCAACCGCTGTGCCACCCAGGCGCCCCCATCTTGTCTCTAATTTTAATGCATACTTACTTTCATGGACTTTTATACTGGCTTTTAAAAATCTAAATATTTTCCTTTTTCTACTTGCTCTTTATATTCTTTATAAACTAAATTTTAAACTGACCTAAGATTTTATAGTAATGAAAACTGCTATAAACACTGTGAAATATGTTACACACAGACATATGTATTTGACTAACCAAAGAATTACAACTTTATCTAGCCCAAAAGTATATCATGATAATTAGTTAATCAAGAAAACATAACATTATGGAAACAGAAACAGACATCTGCATGATACAAACAAGGGTTATTATTATCAATTTTTTTGGACTCTGACATTATTGAAGTAATGCTGATGTTTTAAAAGCAAAGATACAGAGTAACTAATGATTTAAAATGAGAAGCTAATACTACAGTGTAGAAACAAAGTGGTAAAACTCCCATAAATATGTATGCTGTCGAGAAGCCCTTATAATTGAATTTGGAAATATATGGTAGTGATGTTGTGAAATGAATTGTCAAAAAGCAATACAAGGTTCTAGGAAAAATCCATTTAGCTCACATAACATATGACTTCCACTATCGCTAGGTCTCTTCACCAAGGCAGAAGGCAAAGTAAAACAATATTTTGCTATTCAAATCCATTAATTTGTATGTGTGCCCCTTCTTAAAATATTAAATATCATAAAGAATTTATAAATATTAATATTTCGATATAATAAGGGAATTTTGCTAGCCTACTTAAACAATTTTTGAATATTTAGAAGTGATTTTGCATATCACTTGCTATACTAATTCAAACTCTTACTATTAAAATAAGAATCACCAAGAAGTTCTGACTGCCAATGTTTTTAAGAGTTAAGAAATGTTATAGATATAACTGTAGTCTTCTTGTTAGTTCAGAATATTTCCCTCTGAATATTTCCCTAATATCAGAATATTTTCCACACTGAACAAATTCTATCCATGGGCCTTATTTCTGATAATTCTTTAAATACAAAGTATCAAGATGATTTATTCTTAAAGTGAAAAGATGAGCATATTACATTTATTACCTTACCCTTTTCTTCAAAGGCATATGACTTCCTGCTTGTATGCTTAAATAGCACAAAAATGCAAATTATCAAAGAAAGATATTAATTGAAAATTGCAAATAATTGTAGAGAACCAATGTTTTATTTGTGTGGCTTTCCTACTTAAGACCTCATGTTTTCAATGAATAAAATCCCATGCAAATTAGTGTCAGAAAGAAATGTGAAGGGGCGCCTGGGTGGCACAGCGGTTGGGCGTCTGCCTTCGGCTCAGGGCGTGATCCCGGCGTTACGGGATCGAGCCCCACATCAGGCTCCTCTGCTATGAGCCTGCTTCTTCCTCTCCCACTCCCCCCTGCTTGTGTTCCCTCTCTCGCAGGCTGTCTCTATCTCTGTCGAATAAATAAATAAAATCTTTAAAAAAAAAAAAAAAGAAAGAAATGTGAAATTATAACATATAGCAGATGCTTGCAGTGCCGCCTCCTTACCCTCAGTCCATCAGATCTTAGCACAGCTGTCATGGTCTATGGCTACATGGCCAGCTTACTACGTCCGGGTCACAAGGAGTCTGCTTTACTGCCTAAGCGCTTTCACCATCGTCAGGTCAGGACAACCACCCAGAGGATACAGGCATAACCCAGAATTGCAGGGGATTGTGCCCCTGAGAACAACTCTCACCCTAAGGGAAAAACGACTTGGTGGATCATTGCCCTAGCTTCTGGGCCTTTGGTGAAAAACTATGCAGGAAATACTGTATGGTTCCTCATAAGGTCCCCAGAGGAAGTCAACAGCATTTGCTCACAGTGGTACCCAGCTCATAACTTACCCTTATCAGCCTTTTCCCTGCCTTGTCTCACTATTTTCTTTACTTCCACTTCCTGGAATCACTTTCAAATAAACTACCTGTGCCTAAGGCCATGTTTCAGGCTCCTGCCAATAGAATCCAAAACAACAGGGCACAGAACTCTCAGGCAAAAATTTCAGCAGTTTTTTATCAGCATCAAGAATGTATAATTTCTCAAAAATGTTCTCTTTTATCTACTTCTCTTGATGGTCTCTCTCTCCTCTCCCTCCCTCTCTTTTTTCAAAGTTGAGCAGTTTAATTCTCTTTTTGGTTTATCTTCTGTAAATCCACACAGTCAAGGTCTCACCTTCCATCCTGGGCAGGTTAGAAACATGTTTTCTTAAAGACAACTTTGTCCGTGAGAAAATTTTTGTGCCACTGTTTGCATCATTTTTTAAATGTGTTTATATATGTTCATTAATATTGTTCACATATCAAGATAAAACTTGCTTTTATCTTTCAGGTACATCTTTATTCCCATCCTTTCCCATAGTAATTCTAGGAGATAAATATTATATTTTGTAATTTCTTCACCTGTGGCTCGATTGTAAGTTCAGTGATAAGAGCTAGTATTTACCATGTATTAAAAGGAAGGAGACAGAATGTAGTCATGCAGAATTAACCAAGAGTTTTCAGCTGGGATGACATATTTACTTAATTGGAAGTGTTGGCCTAAATCATTGTGTGGCACAGAACTCTTGGAACAAGTCCGGATTAGTGGAAACATGTCAAGATCTGTTAGAGGTACTACCAGGGTAGCAGAAGTGAAAATACCCATAGGGTAGGTGTTTTCCTCTTCCTGACTAAAATGAGCTGGAAAGAGTATGGGCTTTGAGACTGAAAAATATGTTCTTTTTCTTTTCTTTTCTTTTCTTTTAAGATTTTATTTATTTATTTATTTGAGAGAGAGATACAGCCAGCAAGAGAGGGAACACAAGCAGGGGGAGTGGGGGAGGAAGAAGCAGGCTCCCAGCGGAGGAGCCTGATGTGGAGCTCGATCCCGGAGCACCGGGATCACGCCTTGAGATGAAGGCAGACGCCTAACTACTGCGCCACCCAGGTGCCCCATGAAAAATATGTTCTAATTCTAAATCTGCCACCTACTGTGTGACTAGGGTGAATTGCTTAACTTCCATGAATCTCAGTTATCTTCATTTATTTGTAAAACCAAAGAATAATAATATCTACTTCAGAAAAAAGATTATATCACATAATGTATTTCCAAGTGCATAAAATTCTGGTAGAGTTTTTACTGTATAACTGAACCCAATTAGAGTTCACTGAACCCAATCGCGTTACTTCCGCATTAAGGGTCGATAATCCAGGGAAAGGCTGTGATAGCGCCGGTAATTGCCAAATTTGTAAAACTCATGGCTGCCAAAAGTTAGGGGATAAAAAGAGAAATAAAAATAATAAATTACTGAGGTACTAGTAAAGGTTATCATGCACACACGAGAAAGAGAGTTTGTAGGCCAGGAGCACTCAAACCAAAACATGGGATGAGGCTCTGAGGTGTACTATTAGAAAGAAGGGTGCATAGTATGGAGGCAGTGACTGCTTATTCTTCACAGTGATTGGTCACAATATTAAATTTTTTTTTTAATGAAAGGGGATTGGTTAGTGGTTACCTCATATCAATTTTGGAGACCAATTTAAGTTTCGCTTAAGATTTTCAGAGGCATCAGCAAGAAGTGACCCAGGTCAAGTTTGTATCGGGTGTCTTACAGAATAAGCTAAATTAAGCTATTTTCTGCTTAACGAATTTTCAAATCTAGTTTCCTTTTGTGTTTGATTTTAACACAACTATATGGTCAAGCATATATTTGCCTCCTGCTATGGACCAAGAATTGAGCTAAAAAATATAAGAGAAACCTAGAAAAATAAATGAGCTATTTAGGAAACAATTTATTTTCTAAGGTAAATCTCTGCTGCATTCAAATGTTTGTGTTCCTGTTCAAATATTTTCTTCAGACAACTTGCATTTTGAGGAAGTTTCTTGAATTATTTCTTATTGTACAATTAATCTCTTCTCATGTTTGTAGTACAGCCTCAATGATAACAAAATTGCTTTTATTTCAATTTTCAACTTCAGAAACACCTTTCAAGTAACATGAGATATATCCAGTTGCTTTTTAGGACAACATAATGTTTGTCACATTGAGACGTAGTATACTGATTTTCTTCTTTGCAGTTATATAAACTTAGTTTTCCTAGGCTTGTACTCTTTAGAAAAATATCACCAGTAGTTCTTCATTTCCCTTCCCCTAAATGCTGCATATTATTTCTGATAGCATTCTTTCTGTACAGATCAGGAAGGTGTTAACAAATCTTTACCTTGGACATTTTTACATATTTAGACTTTTGATCCATGAATTTTAAGGAAAGATCGTTTTAAATTGTTTATTAACTATCAATCATGGCCCCGTCTTCCAAAGACACAATATAGACAGGTCTCTGGGCATTTAAAAGCCAACAGGCCTAACGTGGGGCTTAAAAGTCAGCTACCAACCATACGCTCTATTAACGTAACGCTTTAGTGTGTCACCTTCCATCTGACTTCCGGCCCTGGGACGCGAAATCTAAAATCCCTGCCCCTTCGTGAGTCCTCATATTTTAGTTTAGAAAACAAAACTCCCTAATTATCAGGACTTCGATGGCTTCCAAACCATGTGTAGAGGCCTAGGCTTTTGGCCCTGGCCAAATCACTGCCTCCTGGCTGAGCCACCACCCTTTCTAGAAGAGAGGTGCCAAGGAGCTCACTAATCCTAGCTCACTGCTGCCACCTTCTGGTCTTGAGTGTTAGTTCTGACTCCCCTACTCCCCCACCCCCATCCATCCAACATGGGCTTTAGTCCTTAAAATCTGTTGTTTGTTAAACTTGGATAAAGAAAAATGATAATAATTATTTGATTTTGAAATTAAAGTTTGAATTTACAACAGGGCCGCATGCCCTTAATTATCTTGACATTTCATTATATCTAAGGATTTTTTTTCAGCTTCACCATACTGGCATAATGTAGTCATAAAAATACAGCTTTCTTCTTTGTCTCATCTTGACAGGCAACTACTGTGATGTAAATACTGCTGACTTCATTTTGTAATTATTGTATTATTGTTCCAGTTTAAATTTAAATTCTGTAGCAAAGACTTATAATCAGCCGAATAGCATCAACACGTCAGTGGGAGGTTGTAACAAGGCATGTTGATGTGGACAAGCATTTCATGAACTAAGGGTAACAGCACTGATATAATGTGCCTCAAATTGGCCCACAGGCTCAGTGCCAAGGACAGATGTGACGTGGGTGGACAACTAGTGAAGCTAGTCTAGGCTCCATCCCAAGCTTCCCACTCACTCTATGGACACAGCAGAATGTTACTGATAGAACCATGGCTGTTATTACATCAAAAGTGTGGAAAAAACATGGAAAGATAAGACAAAAAAACATCAATAATGTCAGAAGGATTCTTAGCATTTTCATTCAATAGTTAAACAGTGAATCTGAGCCATAGAGAGTATTTCTTCTTTGTGAGAAAAGTACTTATCTCTTGCAAAATGATGAAAATCCAAAAATACTGTCATTATAAATGTTAAATTCTTTAACAGACACGAAGATCCAAGTTCTCCCTGTCTAAAACCAATGCAGGGCCTAAGTTCTATTTTTTTAGAGGGTTAGTGGGAGGGGCAGAGGAAGAAGGAGAGAGAGAGAATCTTAAGCAGGATCCTCACCCAGCACAGAGCCCCATGTGGGGCTCCATCCCAGGACCCTGAGATTGTGATCTGAGCTGAAATCAAGAGTCGGACCACAACTTCTTAATCCAGTCATCTGTTGAAGGGCATCTCGGTCCATATATACAATGGAATATTACTCAGCTATCAGAAAGAATGAATTGTCAACATTTGCTGCAACATGGACGGCACTGGAGGAGATAATGCTAAGAAATAAGTCAAGCAGAGAAAGACAGTTATCATATGATTTCTCTCATCTATGGAACATAAGAACTAGGAAGATCGGTAGGGGAAGAAAGGGATAAAGAAAGGGGGGGTAATCAGAAGGGGGAATGAAGCATGAGAGACTATGGACTATGAGAAATAAACTGAGGGCCTCAGAGGGGAGGGGGGTGGGGGAGTGGGATAGACCAGTGATGGGTAGTAAGGAGGGCACGTATTACATGGTGCACTGGGTGTTATACGCAACTAATGAATCATCGAACTTTACATCGGAAACCGGGGATGTACTGTATGGTGACTAACATAATATAATAAAAAAACATTAAAAAAAAAAAGAGTCGGACGTTTAACTGACTGAGCCACCCAGGCACCCCCAGAGCTTAAGTTCCATCACTGGAAGATGGAGGCCTGTGGGGGCTCATTTCATTCTCTCACAGGAGTTCAAGTTTTGGCCCAATCCTAAGTACATATAGGTCAGGGTAAAACCCACTACTAGTTGTAGGAACAGTGACTGCCTTTCAGAGCCAAGAGAAAACAGGATAAAGCAGAGTTTGTAAACTCAGGTGTCTACAGGGACTAGGTTGGTAAGCTACATTAGAGAAAAAATTTCTTCTATGCAGTGTAGCTATAAGAAAAAAAGTCTAAGTGTGTGAAAAATGCTAACTAACCTTAAGCCTCAGCATTTAAGGGACAATATAGAGTGATGGCATCTGTCACCAGGTGAAAAAAAATCACCAGAGTTGCCTGAGTGAGCAACTCTAAGTTTTGCCATCTAAACATGTAAGCCAAGTATACTAGAGGTTTTTTTTTAAGTCAATAAATTGATTATTTGGGTGAATTCTCCAGAGTTTTTTTGTTTTGTTTTGTTTTTTAAAGTAGGCTCCACAACCAGCGTGGAGCCCAACGTGGAGCTTGAACTCACAACCCTGAGATCAAGACCTGAGCTGAATCAAGTGTCGGATGCTTAACCGACTGAACCACCCCAGTACCCCCAATTCTCCTGATTTTTAAGAGTTCAAAACTCATGTGATTTTTAAAATCAGTGTGAGAACAAGAGGATGCCCCATCCCAATGAGCAGACAGACAATTGGTAACACTTGGAATAAAGGCTGTGTGTTCAAAAGCATCATCTTCTTGGGCCTCTGTTCACTTAGTTCATTCTGTGTTTATTCTTTGATCCCCTCAACTTCTGAGGGCCTTGTTCTAAAGGTCTGGTGTGATAAAACAGGACTTGGCTTGGCACCAATTTAGAATGGAGCACTGATCTTGGGAAGACTGGTTAGGGTTAAAGTAAAGGAGGCAGCATCTGAATCTAACACAACTGTCCCTGGGATTTGGGCCTAAATCGTATAGTTACAGACATCATAGCTTTCCCCAGAAAGCCTCCTGGGCATTTCTTCCTCCCTTAACTGAGGCAGAAGTAGTCAGCTGGTAATAAGTCAATCATCCTTCCCAACTGCTAAGGGTTTGGTTGTCTTTTTTTTAAGTCTTTTCTTTCATTTTGTGTCTATAAAATATAATATTTAAATGCTATAAGACCAAAGACAAATTATTATAGAAAATTGTTTTTCATATCCTGTGTTGATAATAATGTCTACACATGCCAGATTTATAATAGGAATTGTGATTTGTGACACACACTCATGTCCAAATACCATGTCACTGTCGGACTCACACATCTATGCTTGACTACAGACCATGGAAATTGCCTGTTGGGACACAGATCTCTTGCATTTCTGCATGTCTTATTAGTGAGGCAGGAACTGTTCTTTTTGTGAATAGTCTTTTCATAGGTGTTTGTCTGGAGAACGGCTAGAGACAGAGCTTCTGGAGCAAAGGCTGAGCACGCTTCTGCCCATAATAAGAGGTTTGTGTTCCCCAAGTTCAACACCACTACAGTGCAGACATCGCTGGGCCCTTTCATGTCACCCCATGAGACTTGAGGCCAAAGGAGACTGACAAAAATACCTGGATGCTCACACTGCTGGCTGGATCGTGAGTAATAAAATGTCTTTTGTACCTGACCCAGAAGTCTTGTGTCTTCTGCCAGCATCCAGAAAGCTCATGCTTTCTACCATGTTAGCTTCCAAGTGAGGTGAAATCTCAGGTACTTCACAGTTCTTGACGGTGCCATGCCTGTAGCAGAATGTTGGCCACTTACCTGCAACTTGCCCGAGGACGTACACTTCCCAATCTCCTGCCCGCTTCTACTGCCTTGTGAGTTCAGGTCTCAGACTTGATTCATCCTCTCTGGTTACTCGATTTTGCTGCTGGTCCACTTTGCTCTTTCCTTCTCTCCGACCTGGAATTCTGCTATTGCTTTACAAGCTAAATTTTGGTGTCCTCTGCCCATTTGCCATATTTTAGGGCTTTAATTAATTTTGTTTTCTGTTTTACTATCTCTGCATGGCAATGACAGATAGCAGGGTTTGTGGGTCACTATAAATGCTGACATAGCACATATTTTTTCAGTCTTTCACCAAACTGTAAATATGATGGCTATCATTTGTTTTAAACCAGATGTCGAGATGTTCTTCTTGGTTCTAATGACCTAGATGAGGTTGCCTCAGCAAACTTTCTTTTCATTTTTCTGGCATAAAATCCAAACAGTGTTCATCCAAAACTTTCTCTAAATCCCTGAGGGTCTTGAGTCCTCATGTCTTTTTCTGGCTCTGACATCTTGGCACTGCTGATGTTATTTTCTGTTCTGAGTTTTGCAGTAATTTTTTTTTAATCTCTGCCCTGGCATTAACTCAAACATGAAATGGTGCCCCTTATCTTGATTTTCACTGAAGGGAAAAAATAGCATAAAATACCAATGCACATGTATGAGATTTATAAAGATTCGAAGACCATTTTTCACTGCAGCAAAGATACAGGAGTTAGTAGATTTTTCATTCTTCCTGTTGTCAAGTGGGTATTTAACACATGCTAGTAAGTGTGATGCTTATTCTCAATGCACATCACCCATAGGGTGCCTTTTTCTGGGGTACGCTGGGCCCTAGGACACCATGAGCTGCATCATTCGGTTCTTTTGTCTGCTAGCTCCCTGTTGCCTTCAGCCAGTAGAAGGCACAAGACAGAAATTAGAGCACAATAGGAGACCATAGAGCAGACTAGTTATTCCCCTGCTTCCTGTCTACCTCACCATGGTCTAGCTGAAGCTACATTACTCTACCAAAGCCCACAGGCCTTGTCAAGTGGCCTTCTTGCACAGTCCCCTGCACTTTTAGGCTTATTGCTGCTGCTACGCTCTGATGCTTCACCATCCCTTACTGATTCCCTGGCTTAAAGTTCTAAAAGTTGTCCCTTCATTAAACCACCTTCAGCTAACTTCATGAGCATATCATCTCTTTCTTTCTGGAAACCTGCCTCTTATATCCAAGCACTGAAAATATCTTATTTCTAATCCCAATTTTCTAGAAAAGAAACTGAAGCTCAATGACAGTAAGTGACTTGCCTAAGGTCACTCAACCTCTAATGGGAAGATCCACGACATAACTATGTATGAATTGTTTCCAAAGTCTGCACTGTTTTTCTCACGTCAGGCTCCTTCTCAGTGTTTTATAATTCAGTTGATTGTTTTCACAAATGGACTCACCATAAGAGCAAGCGTTCTTTAAAATATTTTTCCAAACATTGTTCTATTGTTTCTGCAAACTTCTGGATGTTTAAAAGTTGAAAACTGGTAAGAGTTCTATATGATGTTCTTGCAATCATGACAGATCTGTATGGTTTATACTGAAGAAAGAAAGACAAACAGAAAGAAAAAGTTTAAAAAATACTGTCCAGGGGCGCCTGGGTGGCTCAGTTGTTAAGTGTCTGCCTTCAGCTCAGGGCATGGTCCCAGAGTCCTGGGATCAAGCCCCGCATCGGGCTTCTCCACTGGGAGCCTGC
The DNA here is from genome assembly GCF_002007445.2 of Ailuropoda melanoleuca. Lineage (NCBI taxonomy): Eukaryota > Metazoa > Chordata > Mammalia > Carnivora > Ursidae > Ailuropoda > Ailuropoda melanoleuca. The sequence goes on along the minus strand of NC_048222.1, from coordinate 94,347,832 downwards.
TTCTTCCTCTCCTACTCCCTCTGCTTGTGTTCCCTCTCTTGCTGTCTCTCTCTCTCTCTCTGTCAAATAAATAAATAAATAAAATCTAAAAAAAAAATACTGTCCAGATGTCATTCAATTTATGCTTTATATTTCCCCATAAAGCATTTATTTCTCAGTCTAAGGAGGCAGAATCTAAAGGCAGGATTCTGTAAAGCGTTCTTGGTTAATTAACCAGGATTAAAAACAAAAGCTCTTTATTCATAATTATCTCTATCTGTCCATCACATTACCAAGAAAAATTTAGAGACAAGTCTTAAAATTTAAAGTAAGAACAACAACCACTAGAGTATCCCTAAAAGATGATTTTAAATTTGTTTTTATTAGAACCTGCCATAGAAGTTTTGGATAATCCAAAAAAAGAAAAAAGAAAGAAAAAAAAACCCATCAAGGTTGATTTCAGTGGGATGAAATGAAACTTGGTCTCATTAGTTGTTCAGAAACACAGACTAGATCACCATTCTCTGCACAACTATTGAATAGATAAATATCTTTTCTGACAGACTGACAGATGCTACAGACACCTAATGGAAATGTGTAAAATTAACATTAGTTCCAGTTTTCTCAATCATATTCAGTGTATCCTTCAGTATATTAATGTTCTTGCTTTTCTCTAACTCCTATGACTATTTACTTAAAATGATTTTTAGAAAAGAAATTTAGTTAATAATTTGATCATTTTTATAAGAAATTTTATTGTATCCCTTTTGTCCCTCTGCATATATTGCATGAAAATATTGTTTCCTAATAGTAGCAAAACCAACTCCCTCTCTTTGGGTGGTCGTGCCAATTATTGGCGTATATATATTCCAATATAGACATATACCTGTGAAAAATGTCCGTCGCTAAAATGATTCTAATAGCAGCCCTAGGTTAATCAGTTCTTTATGGACGAGAGTGAATTTTAGATATTTATTTTCAATAAGTACGTTTTAAGACATTTTTGGGAAAATAGAAATTTGAGGCTAAATAATTGGATTTTGTCTAAACTTTTTGCGGCATCTGATGAGGGGTCTGTAAACCAAAATGTTCAACAGTAACAATAATGAAAGCATTTTCAATAATAAGTGGCCAAAAGGCATGGTAAATACAGGGAACACAAAAAGGTCACTTCAAGTACCATTAAGGAACTATCAAGTGTCTGTGCCAGGAGCAGTAGGACCCCAAACAAATTGCCAAGCTCTTTACGCACAGTCCCTGGGTCTAGAGTGAGTCATTCCCAGATCTATACTGAAGCCCCACTTACCCTGCCCAGCACATATTATCCTGACTTCAAGCAACTAAACGTCATAGTGGGGCTGAGCAAGATTGAGACGCTATCAGGCCAATGTGACAGGAAGCAAAAAAAACCCACTCATTTTCAAAAAGGACAACTCAGCTCCCTCTTCTCTAGCTTTTGATGTTCGCCATGGGACTAGAGGTTGGGCTGTTCCTTCCAAACAAGTACCTGCATACTGGACCTCTGACTCATGCCTCTGGCTGTACTCATCACTGCTGCTTTCTGCTTACAGCGTGATATGGTCCTGCCCGTTCCTTTCACCCTGGGGATAGAATAATGTGTGCAAGAGAGTTGACCAATGTGCATATGTGTGTAGAGGTCTTTGTATGGTGTGTGTGTATGTGTGTGTGTGTGTGTAGATAGATACATAAGAAAACCTTTGGAAAATTTGCAAAATATGTATACATTTTAACAGGTTTTCAGAACTAGAGTATGCTTTAGCTTTGGTTTATATACAAGCTTCCCCCCCCCCCAGTTAAGATGTATAAGCCCTACCAAACCAATCCTTCATTCTTATTTTGTTGTTAGTGTCAAATTCATTTTCTACCGCCTGACTCTCCCTGCATTCCTTCCTAGTTAGGAGACACATCCTGCAGTTCTATTTTTTTCCTCAGGAAATTAAGCTCTTTCATATATTTCAAAGTATAAAAATAATCACTGCTATAATATTGGGAAATCAAATAAGAGAACAGAACATAGAACATAAACAACTTTCCTCCTAAAATGACATTATTGAATAAACTATGAAGTGTAATTTGTTAAGTAATTTCTTTAGAGCTCACTGTCACCATGAAAAGAGGTTTAGTACATATTCTACTTGAGAAAACTGTCAGAATGTTTCTCTGGATTCCAAAATAATGTTTAATAAAAGTCTGTAGAAAGTTGATATTCAAAAATCATCTGTTGTATTTTATTGCAAGTGTAGAAGAAATAATAAACAGATACGCATGTGACTGAAGTTATAGCTTTTCATATAAAAGGCAAAAGCACACTTAGGCATTTTAAACAAATGTATTTAATTATTTGAGTTCCATCCTGAACAAGAATATTCTCTGAGATTCACTGACACTCTTTCACTTTCAAAGTTGAAAATGTTTCTCAGAATTTCAGAAAGAGATCCTTGAGATTCGCTAGTCTCTTGCTTTCTTAGGTTCTGAAATGATTGCTCAATTGAAATCTTACCCAGAGCCATAAACAAATGAAAACATATCTGTTCTATTTGAAGTGGGAATTGGGGACCTGTAATACCGTCAAATACACTCTGGATCACCTGAAGTTTCAAAAAATAAAACAAAGACAAGCAAAACCCTCCAGATTTAAAATCTCTTTTTGAAACTCATGGATCCAGACCAGCTTCCTAATATGATCTCACAGAAGATACTAATTCCATAGAATATAAGTCTAAAGCCATAGCTTATTAATATCAAGGTCAGGACTACAGGCTCATTTTTTAAAATTTCCATTTCAACCTTTTCTATTTTTATTTAATTAACTTTATTTTCCTATTTAAATTTCAATTCTTTATTAATACAACCTGTACAGATGTTCATTTGTTTAAAAATATAGTTAACAATATTAACCACGGATAAGCATCTCTTCATAATTTTGTTATACTATAACAAGAACCAACTTTACATAGTAGAAAATGCATTAAGGAGTTCAAAGACAAATCCAGTAGCAAAATGAATCACAATCTTGGTACCTACTTTTCAGCTTCATCGTTTTCCTTCTCTGACCCTTGATAATAAGTTTTCTGGAATATTTCTCAACCCCAGGGGCAGCTCCAGGATTTCTAAGTAAGATAGTCATCAGGGAAGTCATGGTGGGAATGGCTTAGAAAATGTTTTATCAGGGTGCATGTGTGGCTCAGTTGATTAAACTTTTGCCTTTTGGCTCGGTCTTTGGCTCAGGGCATGATCCTGGATTCCCAGGATTAAGCCCCACATTGCATAGCATTGGGCTCCCTTCTCATCCAGGAGTCTGCTTCTCCCTCTCCCTTTGCTTCTCTCTCCCTCAAATAAATAGGTTTTCTTAATTTAGATTTAGTTGTATTATGGAAGGCTTGAATGGAAGATTGACAAAGGCTTTGGGGGTGCCAATGCTTAGTGATTCTACTGTCTAACCCTCTAACCTCCTTCAATCATGCAATCCCCAATCCCCAATTGTTAGTCTTCATAGAAATCTTTCTCTTGTACTTAAAAAAAAAACTATATTCCCAATTCTATATTTTTTACTCTAACCCTTGACTAGTTGGCCCCTAATATGCCTTTCTTTGAAATCTTTACACTATGTGATCAGGGACCCTCTCCTATAAAAGCAAGATCATTATTCTCAATTGTTGACGTACTGAATTTATTCACTTATTCAGCCTTCCTGAAACTTCTTTTCACTGACATCACTTCCTTTCAAAACTCTCCAAAACAAAACATCCATCCTATATCTTTCAATAACAAAGAAAATAATCCAGAACACATTTTTCATTATGATACGTAGTATCATTCTTTAAAAAATGATCTATAGAAACATTTTTTTAAAATGCATGTGTACTTTAAATGATTATTTTGAAGAAAACAACCACCCCTCACCTCAAGACATAAAACATTGCTGGACATAAAACATTGCCAAAGGTCTCCTTATATCCCTCCTGATTCACGACATCTCACTGAGATGTAGTCATGGAAACTCATTAATGTTCTTAAACCACTTCAAAGTGCATTCATGGCTTTGGAATTTTTGAACCATATAATTTAAGCTGCAAATCCAAGAGAAAGCTGTCTTGTGGTTACATTTCAGTACGTTTTTCCCTTTTTTACCTTGTTGTCACATACAGGTAGACTCTGTGCTCTCCTTATCACTCTGTCATTCTTTCTAAGGAGCTCTTTGATGCTTTGTTTCCTCTAATGTCTTATCCACATTTTTTTTGTTTGTTTCTTTTTATGGAAGAGTTGATATGAACAACTTAGCCAACTCTATTCCAAAAAAAGCAAACCATTATTTTTCTCAATTGCTCTTCCTTGATGACATCTACTCCAGACATTGACATTCTGTCAAATTTTTTAGTTAGGGTCTCCATGGAAGAGTGGGATCACCTATAATTCCAGTGAAATCCAAAATATTGACAGGCACTGTAAAGAACTTGATACTGACTGAGTGAAAAGATTGCTGGTCTGTGTAAAGAAAATTGAATACGGCATTTCAATTTGTTTAGAAACCAAACAGTAAGGCTTTCCTCCAGCAATGCTGGCAACTCAGAAATGGAAGCATGAAGTTCAAAGGCATATTTTACCCAGGGCAGATTGACAAGTGTGTTGTACTAGAAAAACAAAGTATTAACAAATGAGAATATCATTAATGTGCAGGTCTATGTTAGTAAGGTTGGAATGTGAGATTAAAAAGGAACCTACAGTCTATGTGTAGGAGGGATTCCAATGGCAAGTATCAAAGAGAAAATTTAATAATGACATGTGTATGAGAACTATTGAAGGAAAAGAAGATTTTTTTTTTAAAGCTCAGAATGTAGATCCATTTTTAACAAGGTTCAAAGGGTGAGTTGTTGCTGATGTGACTGAATAAAGAAGTAGGTGAAGATCACCGGAGTAAGAAGGCTGAAGTTCTATGAAAGCATTTTGATGGTTTTTGAATGTTAACTTTTTTTGTAAGAAAATCATCAAAAATTAATATTTTCTTACATTTTCAGATGTCTCCTTGTCATGGTTAATTTTATGTGTCAGCTAGCCACAGAGTGCCCAGATTAAACACTATTTCTGGGTGTGTCTATTAGGGTGTTTCTGGATGTAGTTGGTATTTGAATCAGTGGAGTCTCCAGTGTGGGTGGGCATCAGCCAATCTGTTGAAGGCTGGCACTGAACAAAAGGCAGAAGGAGGAATTTGCCCCTTTTTTTCCTCTCTCACCACTTGGGCTAAGATACCTCATCTCACCTTCTCCAGCCCTCGACTAGGATTTATGTCATCAGCTTCCCTGGCTCTCAGGCCTCAGACCTGGACTGAATTATACCACCAGCTTTCTTGGGTCTCCAGCTTTCAGACAGTAGGTAATGGGACTTCTCAGTTTACATAGGCATGCAAGCCAATTGCTCATAATAAATAAAAATATATATTCTTCTATTTCTCCAGTGAACCCTGATTAAAATACTCTTTGTATACCATAAGCTCAATTTTTAAAAGAACTTTTTGCCTCAGCAGAATATTGTTTTTTTACTACTCAACCATTTTGACGTTTACTCAAAATTTATTTTTTTTACCTCTACCTTAGGCTGTGTGGTACACACAGGCACCATGCAAGTATCTCAGTCATATGGATCTTTCCAATATCTCCTCAAGAGTTTATTCAATTGAATTCTATCATTGTTTTATAAAATGAGGCAAACATATATGAAATGCATGCCTTGTATGTGGAAAGCTTGGTCATTTCTATTGGTATATGAATAGACTGTGTAAAAATTTTAATTTTTGTTTATTTAAAGTGTATTAGCAAAAAAATAACTTGTACCTCACCTCAAATCTAGTATTTTATTGCTTAAGTATTTATGAATTTAAATACAAATAGTGAGTCTATTTAAATACAAATATTAAGTAAACAATATTACAGTTCAAATGTAGTTAAGCAAAAATCAGGAAAGCTGTAAATGACTGAGTTAAGTTTGGGATATTGAATTATATTATAGTGCCTCCTAAAAAGTCATTCTTGCTCTAACCTATGTCTGCTCCAAACTTAGAAACTTTCTGTAATGTATGAAAGAAAAAACAGTGTATGGTTCCCAAGAAAAATGGTCATCCAGTATCGATTATGTGGATTGTATTACAAAGAAGATGACTCAGTGTATGAACTTTAACCAAACTATCCTTGTTTATTCTCCTCTTTCATCTAAAGTTGCGAAATGCCAGGAATAGAAGTTTAAAAGTTTCCATAGAAAGAGTAGTAGAAAATTACACACAGGGTAGATACGTGTATTTGATGTACTTACATAAACACATGTCCAATTTTGAATGGAGACCAAAATTAAAAGACAAAATAAATTAACTTGCTTTATTTTTTATTCCTCAGAGCAGAAAAAAGAATCCTTCTACTTATTATTATAATATTACTACACATTTAGGATACTGCTTTATCCTTTTCAAACTACTTTATCATATATCATCTTGGTGAGGACAATATAGTAGAAGGAAAGCAAAACTTGCTTTGAAGTCTGACAGCTACAGTCTAGAGTCAATTTGTGAACTCAAACTTCTTAGCTTGTTTCCTCATTAACTACACAATAGAGCTAATAATAGTATCTTCTCCTAGCATTACTGAGAGAATTAAACACGACAATATATAAGGTGTCAAGTGCATTCCGTTCATTATTTTTATGTTCATTCATCCCCTCACTGTTTCCCTCAACATAGATTTATTCTACAACGTGCCAGTTACTCTCCTAGTCTTTGGGAATGCATAGTGAGCAATACAGAAAATAAAAACCAATTACTGCCTTGTGAAGACTTAATTCTAGTGTGGGGAAAAGACATAATTAAAAAAGAAAAACTAGATAGGGGCACCTGGGTGGCTCAGTCGGTTAAGAGTCTTGACTCATGAACTCTGGGTCTTGATCTGAGGGTTGTGAGTTCAAGCCCTGTGTTGGGCTCCACACTGGGCGTGAAGCCTATTTAAAAAAAAAAACAAAAACAGAAACAGAAAACCCTAGATAATCCTATTGTGGGATGGAAGGTGATAGCTGTCAGGGAGCAAATAAATCAGACAAGGGAATAAGGAGTGTAGGGCATAGACAGTTGCACTGTTTAATAGGGTATTTAGAAATGGCCTCACCAAGAAGAGGAGAACTGAGCAGAGACTTCAAAAAGGTGAGAAAGATGGGGAATTCTGTATGGAGAACATCTCAGGCAGATGAGAAGCAGGTGCAAAAGCCCAAGGTTGGAGGATGACTTGGCTGCTGAAGAAGATGTGAGAGAGGCCGTGGAAGGAAGTGAAGTACCAGGAATCAACAGAAGACCAGCACGAGCCAAGTTTTGTTGCTAGGCCATTGTAAGGATCTTGGCTTTTATTTTGAATGAGATGGGAAACTGCTGGAGGGTGAGCACAGGAGTGACATGATCTGATTCATATTTTTAAAGGATTATTTTTAAAGGAGGGGGTTGAGGGGCGCCTGGGTGGCACAGCGGTTAAGCATCTGCCTTCAGCTCAGGGCGTGATCCTGGCGTTATGGGATCGAGCCCCACATCAGGCTCCTCTGCTATGAGCCTGCTTCTTCCTCTCCCACTCCCCCTGCTTGTGTTCCCTCTCTCGCTGGCTGTCTCTATCTCTGTCAAATAAATAAATAAAATCTTTAAAAAAAATAAATAAATAAATAAAGGAGGGGGTTGCAGGTGAGGGTGTAAGAAGGGGAAACAGTGAGAGTCTAATGCAACAACTTAGGCACAAGGTGAGGGTGCTTGTATCAGAATGCAGCAGTAAAGGTAGCAAAAAAAAGTCAGAATATATTTTAATAATAAGCAACATAATTGCTAGGAGATTTTATGCAATATATGATAGAAAGCAAGAAAGACAGGAACGAAGAATTACTCCCGTATATTCTCCAAGACTAGCATGATAATATTATTTTCTTAAATTAATTAATTTATTTGACAGAAAGAGACAGAGTGCACACATGAGCCAGAGCAAAGGGCAGAAGGAGAGAATCTCAAGCAGACTCCCCACTGAGCACAGAGCCTGACACCTGGCTCCATCCTACAACCCTGAGTTCATGACTTGAGCTGAAATCGAGTCGGATATTTAACCAACTGAGTCCCCTGGGATCCCCTAGCATAATAATATTATTAACCTACAATCCCTACTTATAAGTGAAGAAATATATATAAGTGAAGAAATAGTCTCTAAACAGATTAGAGACTTGATCAAGTAAATACAATTATTTTGTGGTATAACTAGAATCCTACAACTAGAATCCAGGCATCTAGACTCAGAATCTATAATTCCTATCTCTATACGCGTTCTGCTTCTCAGTACGATGTTTATACTATTTAACCTTAAACCACAAGCATTTTGCCTAATACAATCATAGGAAGTCAGAATTTCTGGAATTCAGCTGAGTAACAGCTGCCTTGTGGAGTTTACTGTTTTTGCATGAGAGAGTGTAGGATTATCAAAGGGTTCACATATCTGATAAGATGCAATTTCACAACTTACGATGCTTTTGCTCAGATGCTGAGGCTGAGCAATGACTGTTATGATAACGTGTGAATAAAACTAATCCTTTCTTGAATGAAAAGAACAATTCTGGGTGCAAACACACTCATTTTTCTCTTCACTTTTTATAAGCTCTGTGACCATGTGAAACAAATTAAAAGTGCTGTGGAAAATCTGAGACAAACAACTCTATTAACGTAGCCGTGTGAACCTTCCTATTAATGGCTCCCTACCCAGCTCCTTCTCTCTGAGTGGGTAAAAATTCTCAATTAATACAAGAAAGCAATTTGTCCTAAGAGTCCTTGAATTAAACCTACAGCATAAAGGGAAGTTCAGGTACTATTTGAAGAGCCTTCGAAGTAGCGCCAGCCACGCTATCGGTCTACCTCAGTTGATGTGCCGATAGGTTCCTGAGGGCTCTCTCCTGTGGTGACCTCTGATTGCAGGAGGCATTCAGACTTGGAGGATGACATACTAGAGTCATAAGCATCCTAGAAGAATGTGGGGCAAGCTATCTGGCAGCAAACTGCTTCTACTTGGTCTAGTTAGTGATCAATTGGCCAGAACCACTTCAGGCTTCCCATAATTGAGTTTGGTAAGAAGAATGGTACATTGAAGTGAGTTCCAGGAAAACAGTGAGGTCCAAAATAAAAAGGATCATTTGGACTTATGTCTTGTAAGTGAACCAATGTTTTCCTAACCTGGATTTTTCCATTTGGATCATAAAGTCCTAATATATCGATACTTAAAAGACAATCTTAAGCAGCCTACTACAAACACTTGGAGTCTGACCATTGAAAACATATCAAGAAGGAGAAGGAACAACTTTTTGGTGGTGAGAATGAGATACTAGCAGAGAAGTATGAGATTGGTTTTCATACAGGGTTTATGAAGATCTATCACAATTTATGGTTGTGCTTTGTCCACATCTGTTTTGAAGACAATTTAGAGGGCTGCAAAGTGAACTAGGATCGCCAGGAATAGACAAAATGAATATAAAACTTAAAACTGTTTACAAAACACTAGTGATGGAAGTTAGATTTTTAGAAGAAATACAGGATGTTCAGCTCAATCTGAACTTCAGACAGACAAGAAATCATTTTTAGTAAAAATGTGTTGTAAAGATTGCAATGTTTAATTCGTTTAGTATTGTATATTTTAATATTATTTAGAATTGCATAGCATTTACTATTATTTATGATTGCATAATTTTATATTTAAGTATGTGCTAAATATCTCATGGAGCACACTCAAACTAAAAAATTATTTGATGATGTCTATATGAAATTCAAATTTACCTGAATACATTGGTTTTTTTTATTTGTTAAATTTGGCAAACCTGGATGGAAAAAGGGCATTCAGGATAAACCAACAAGTTTTTTAGGAGAATACATTTTCCAAGAAGTTGAGAACCTTGATTCTAGTCTCAATCTTGCCTCTAATCAGGTGTGTGATGCTAAGCATGTCATTTAATCACTCTTAATCTCAGTTATCTTAGCTATCAGTCAGGTCCTTTAAAGTCCTATTACTTCCAGTTTTATGATGTATATATATTCAAAAGCTGAACTGTCCTGATATGACGTATGAAATCTTTCTGCCTGGATTATCAAACGAAACACCACCAGCGAGCACTAACTGAGCATTTATAGGAATTGAACAGATACTATATTTATAACCACTTAACTCCTATATAATCTAATAGCATAACATCAGTGGAATTATCCCCCATTTTACAGATGAAAAAACTCTGCTTCAAAATTTAAATAACTTGGATTGATATCATAAGGCTACTAAGTGGCACATCCAGGATATAAACCAAGTCTTTACAACACGAAAGCTCATACTCTGCAACACTATATTAAATTCTTTCTAGTAATACTTCAATTAGATCCGTTATCTATTCAGTCTTCTTTGTCTTAAATGTACAGTCAACCAGCATTGGATATATTTATTTTTGTGGAAAAGAAAAACAAGACAAGGTAGTGATTTTTACCATGTGAATAAAAAGGAAATATAGATCAGCTGCCATTTTTGCCAGCTTGCCTCACAAAGTTACAGCAGCCTTCTTTCCTTGGTAGATGAATTTCTTGAGAATCTTCACTTCAGAAAAGAAAAAAAATTAGCAGCCAGTTGGCAGAGCCGAAACTAGTTTGGCAAAGCATCTATTGAAAGACCATAGATTCACAATTTGAATCGATAAAGATAGGTATACAACGTGGTGCCCACTGATTTGTAATGTGGCTGGAGGATGGGAAATGTGAAACATACATTAGGAAATGTAATCAATTTCTCTCAGTGATAAACCCATTAATGGTAACATAAGTTACATGATGCCAAGTCATTGCAAATTGAAAACAATTTTTCTCAATCTTCTAAACATCATAAACAATTATTGTTTGATTAATTGTTACATCTATAAGATGACAGGCAAAGTAAAAAAAATTCCAAAAATAACATGCTATCTTAGATTAATAATGTAAATTACTTTATGATGTCATTAAAATGTCAACACAACTTGCTGAGTCTATAATGTTAAATTTAAAAAATGTAAAACCTTATAAGCATGTTATGGCTCTTTCTTGGATGAGAAGAATATAAGCAGACATGTAGCAAATGAGAAATAAAATCACAACATTTGAGGTGAATCTGATCCAATTCTGCTTTAAGGGAATGGAGACACAGGGAATGAGGGGGTAAGTTTCCAGCAGGAGGGAAACTAACAAGAAAAATGCTGCTGCTTGTTGAGGGAAGAAACAGGTTTGCATTCATCCTCTACCACTATGTGGTGTCAGGAACCAAGAAAAAGAATTGACAAACTGGACCACGCCATCCACCTTGGCACCTGATTAAGGAAGTTTAACTCCCTAGGAAGGATTTCTAATGTGGCAAGAATATAGGGAAACAAAAGGGGGTACCAGTCCACTCTCAAAATTAATAATACAGGTTATTCAGTTTTGTTTAGTTGCCCAGGGCTGTTGTAACAAATTGCCACAGACTTAGTGGCTTAAAACAACAGACACTCCTCCCCCAGTTCTGGAGGCTGGAAGACTGAAATCAAGGTGGCAGCAGAGTCATGTTCCTTCCAAAGATTTGAGAGGACATTCTGTTCTTACCTCTTCCAGCTTCTGGCAACGCTAAGCATTCTTTGGCTTGTGGCCACATCATTTTTCACTTCTGCCTCTGTGGTCACATTGCTTCTCCTTTTGTCCCTCTCTTTCCTCCATATGTCTCTTATAAGGTCTTGTCATCGGATTTAGGGCCTACCCAGATAACCCAGGATGCTTTTCTCATATCAGATCTTTGCCTTTTAAAAAAAGATTTTATTTATTTATTTTGAGAGCGAGAGAGAGAAAGAGCATGCGAACAGGAGGAAGGAAAGGAAGAAAGAGAGACAATCTTAAGCAGACTCAGTGCTGAGTGCAGAGCCCTATGTGAGGCTCAATCCCATGATTGTGAGATCACGACCTGAACCAAAATCAAGAGTGGAATGCTTAAGCAACTGAGCCACCCAGACACCCCTCAAAATCCTTAATTTAAGTACACCTTCAAAGATCAACTCATCACTGTTCCCAAGGTGTAACTCTCATGGTGTCAGCTCAAACTTATGAGATATACCTATAATAAATGTCTTGCTTCTGCAGGAAGGTTGGTCTGTGTACCTAGTCCCCATTTCCCAACATCAAACATTCACACACTAATTTATAACTTATTATAAAGATTACTAATGCAGCAATTAAAATGACATATTTGTAGGTATATTTTACCTACAGAAACTACAAGACACAAGCATGTAGAACAATAAAATCCTGGTTTTAAGTTCCTATTTCTGCAAGAGTGTATGTGAATGATTGACTGTAACAAATTTTTCATTATATAAATAATTATAGCCATTTTAAATACATAAAAATAGATGAGCGTATTTACATTTGGGAAGACATAAATCATGAAGAAACATTTAGGTTGCAAATTAGAAACTGTCAACTAAGCCACGCTTTAATTTGTCCTAAAACCAGACCGGATTTATCTTAATTTTCATTACCCACTAAAACTCTAAATTATGATTACTCAGGCTATGGAGTAGGCAGTCTTTTTCTCAGTTAGCATTGCTTTTACTAGTTAGTCAACTTATGCAAATCTATTTTAAATTGAAGGGAAAACACACGTCAAATTGAAAGGGAGCAAATAAAGGACAGCTTGTTTCTTGCAAATGACTGAGATATTCAAAAACCTTCTCTAAGCATTTTATTATTCATTTAAAAGTTTGGACAAGTGTGGAAATGAACATGCTCCTCATTGGATTGTATTATTTCATTTTAACTCAGTAATTCCAAACTGATGTTTCCACTTTTTCCTCCGAAAGCATCCCAAGGGAGACAGTCCCTCTTGACTTCTCAGTGAAAGGGGAGTAGATCACTTTGATCAAATATAAACAGAGATTGCTTCAAAGATAATTCTGGCGTATTCTGAAAAATCTTTAGCTCTCAGTTCCCCCATCTTAAAAAGTAGATGAGACTGAATGACACCAAAGTTGCCTTAAAATCTAAGATTTTATGATATAATTTTTTAAAACTACATACAAGCCTTAGAGGAATGAAGATTACTACTAATAAGAATATATGTTTCTTATTCTTAAGTGATTTATTTGTAATAAATTATTTAAAAAATCATTGCACTATGATATATTTGGCATTTGGAAATAATGACTGAAAATCATTGAACTATCGATATATCCAAGACAAAGAATGTAGCACTTTATATGCACTGTCTTATTTAATCCTCATAAAATTATTACTAGGTCAAATGTTAAACTCATACATGTATAAAAACTCTACATATGTCATTGTGTCTGTGTGCGCATATGTGTGTGTGTGCATGTGTGTGTTTGTGTAGAGAGTGGGAGGAGGGAAACGGAAAAAGAGAAAGAGAGAAAGGGAGAAAGAGTGAGAGAGAAAAATCTGAAACATAAAATAGTTGAATCACTTATGTTTAATTATATAAATCTTTTCATTTGGGGGAAAACTCACATAACATATTCAGCTATAATATCATTGACTGCTATCATGTGTCAAATCTGGAAAGTGAGAACGTTTTCCTAAGGTTCCCCAACTATTAAGTTGCAGGGCAGAAAATCAAATGTCAATTTGTCTTGGAGAGAAATCTAGTCTCTTCATAACTATGCTACGTAGCTTTTTATTCAATTTCAATATGGTAGATAGTTGACATATATATTTGTGACTGTGTGTAATTTCTTTAAAAAAACATGAAAAATCTAGCTAAAAAATAAGGTAAAAATTGACAGTAGTATAACTATAAAGTTTAATTTGGTTTCAAGCCAATACTACAAACATAGGTTAAATCAATAATAAACCTAATCCCTACTTAAGTAAGAAATGAGTCCAACACCTACTGTTCAAGCTGGTATAATAATCCAATCTACTCCAGGAATATCAGATACCTCCTATAAGCATGCTGGTGTACTTCATGGGCTTTGTGATTACTTGTGCTATATATACACCCGATCTAAAGACATGATTTTATTCTGATAAAAGCTCTGCATCATAGTTGGGATATAAACAAGCTCTGCATCATAGTTGGGATATAAACAGAGTCTGATAAATCATCTTAGCACTAATGATACTTTGGTGGTTTAATTCATATTTTATAACTCTTTTTAAGCAGGAAAGAGTTGCTATTATTTGTCCTGGAATATGGGTGCCAAAACTTTTAGTGGCAAAATGCTTTTTCCTGAGATGTAGATGGCAAATGAGCATTTAACAAATCATCTATCCTGAACCAAGTTCTAAAGAGAAAAAATGTACCTCAAGTCAGAAAATGAATTGAAAACTATCATCATACAGAGAAAATATATTATTAGGGCCAAATATGTCATGAGGCAGAAACAAATGTGATAGATTTCAAGTGTTGGAAACATTACATTTTGGAAATATATTTTTCCAATAAAGATATGAAAAATTGTCTTCGATAACATGTCAGGGAATTGTGTTGTGATTATATAGTTGTCACTCTCCTCAACATCCATCGTCTTATTGCCCCAAGCCATTTGTTTACAGATGAAATCAAGCTAAAGCGAACACCAAGGGTACAGTCAACGGGGTGGGAGGAGGATTTCCGTAAAAGATAGACTGAGGGCTAAAAGAAGAAGAAGAAATGTTCCCATTTTGCCTTATAGCAGTGTTTCTTAACCTCTGCACTACTGGCATTCTGGATACTTCTTTGTGATGGTGGCCTATCCTGAACGTTTTAAGATGTTTAGTATTGTTCCAGCTTCTGTCCACTGGATGCCAGCAGCACTCCTCTACTCGTAGTCGTGACAACCAAGGATGTCTCCAGTCATTGCCAAATGTCTTCTGCTTGTGAACATTGCCTTGGACATAAGGAATTATGGGCTGATTTTAATGGAAATGAGCAGTATATCTAGATTTGTTTTTGATTACTGGCTAATGAAAATGAACTGAAAAATCCAACATTTTACAAAGGTCCTTTGACTCTTATTCCTTTTCAACTTTTATCTGCATCCCATTTCCTCCATATCTGATAGAGCCATTGAAGCTTATTCCTAACTTGTAAAAACTAATCTCTATCATATTGATTTAAAATACCAGTTTTTGTGTGTACATGTATCTTAAATACTCCTTCCAATCTTTGGCTACCATATGTCTTTTTGTTAGTTTTCTCTGAATTTTTCCCTTGACAGCGTGTCTAATAAATGCTTGGCTGGAACTTTCTATATAAGAGATTTAAAAACAATAACAAATGCCAGGAAGAATTAAAATTATTGTAAATCACATATTGGGTTTAATTTCTTTCGGAATTTCCAACAAGCAAACTGGAGAGTTCTTTAGAGTCATAAGGAAAGCAGATAAAATTAAGAAATACTGGTAATTTTAATATTTAGAAGACTACTTTAATTTGTATTACAATTTGAATTATTTTGAAGATATGATTTTATGTGCTTGATCAATATATTAGGAAAGAAATAAAAATTTCTGAGAAATTTAATTAAGTAGATTTTTCCCCCAGTATTAATCAGAAAGTAGCATGACTACTTTCCAAGTCAGTAAAGTTATAATGAAGGAATAATTTACAAAATTGTCATTTGTGATAAAATTAAGAATGCCGATATAGAGCTATTGAACATGCAAGTCATGATTTAGTACTAGCCCTTGAAGAAACTTTTATACTGACTATAAGTAGTATTATAATTGAATTGTAAAATGTTATAAAAAATATGCGCTATGATATTTTTATCAATTCTAGAATTCACAGATTGACTCTCACTTATATTTGAGAAAAATAAAATGTAGAATGATCATGTCTTCCCTAGAAACTCAGACTGAATATGTCATAAACTGTTTTTTCAGTATGTTGTAGAACAAATTAACAAAATTGGACCTGCAAAGACCTCCAAAGAGTCAAACAATTTTTCAAACATACCTCCCTCTTACTGTGAATGAAATTCAGTGCTTACCTAACCTTTGAAGTTTCCCCTAGGCACCTGAGAATTAGATCCAAGATTACTCACAGTTAGAACCATCCCTAGAGAGTGAAGACACTAGCAGTTCTCAACAAGGTACTACTTTAATTTTCTGCCTCAGTTGGGTATGTCAGTAGAGTTTTTGTAAATGCAATTTTATTTAAGTGAGCAATGATATTTAAAAAAAAAACAACAATTTATTCAAAAAGTCTTTAGAAGATGAAAATAGACATTTATTATTTATTTTATGTATACTTTTACTTCAAAATATGCCTTTCCTTCTCCTTGATGTGTGTTTCCTAGCACAGCATCTTATCTATCAGTTCATAGTGAAATTGAAGCTATTAGTCTCAATCATTTAATCCCTCCCATTCATCTTTTAACATACAAATAATTCATCTCAGGAAAGGTATAATTTATCTGTTTTACAGATTCATCTTTTTACATAGGTTCCATACATTTCTGCCTCATTCACACAGTGAGCACTAATGTAAACTATATATTTTGGTTAACAATAATTAATCAATATTGGATCATCAATGGTAACCTACCATATGAATACAAAATATTAATAAAAAGGAAAACTGGCGGTGGGGGGTAGATGTGAACTCTCTGTACTTTATACTCAATTTCTCTGTAAACCTAAAATTTCCTTTAAAAATACATCTACCTTTTTAAATTAAATTATTATAAGAAAAAAGATGGGGAAAATTATCCTGAGGATTCAGAAGAAAAGTATACTGCTGAAAAAAACATTAATAGAAGAGACAAGGGTCATTTTTGGAAAATTAGTACAAAATATAAAATCCAAGGAAGGAGATCAGAAAATCTTATAGGGACATGAGTGTTACACAAAAAGAGATGTGAGTAAGGTCAATAAAGGGCAAATTAAAATACAGTGATGGAAATGAAAAAGCTGACTTGGGGAAAAACTGAACCATCAAAATAGTATATGAGATTTCACAAGAAAAATAAAAGATAGAAATGAGAGACAGTTTCTTCAAATTTCAGCCATAATAGAGTAACAATGACTAGATTTACCAGCCCATGTTAAATAATGTGACGTGAATAAATATATGGAAAGATGTTTTCAGACATTTGCAAATAGGCTGCATAACACTGTTTCTCTTGAGAAAAGGATAAAAAAAGCTATTGAGATTTACAATTGCCTCCAGTTTGTTGGTAGGGGACAGTTTCCAGCCCATGGCATGGAAACGGGAAACCGCAGAGCCCAGTGTCAAAAAATCAGTAAGGATATGGAATACCTGAATAACACTATCAACTCTTTGAACTAATTTACATGTTAAGAGAAATCCACACAACACATTATTTCTAAATGCATATATAGCAGTCACTGAGTTATACTATATTCTGACTATGAAATAAATCTCAAGCAATTTAAGAAGCTTAAAAATAATACAAAATACATTTGCAAACCACAAGATATTAAACAAAATCCATAATGGAAAGATATCTAGAAAGCTCCATAATATTTGGAAATTAAAGAATACATTTTGAAATAACCCACAAGTGAGAAATCCCAAGGGAAATGAGAAAACAATTTGAACTTCATGACAGTGAAAATGGAGTATATCACAACTTGTAGAAAGTAGTTAAATGAAAGAGCTAAAAGCTTAAGTCTCCAGAAGAAAGACTAGAAGAAACTTTTGAGATCTTGGGTTAAGCAAACATTTCTTAGGATACCAAAAAGCATATAGAAAATTGTTAAATTGGAAAACAACTCAATTTTTAAATATATACTCTTCAAAAGACAATTAAGAAAGTTAGAAGGCAATACACATATTGAGAAAAAAATATTTATATGAAATATATATGCTAAAGTATTTTTACTCAGAATTTATACTTAAGTTTAACAACTCCATAAGATAAATAACCCATAACAAAATGAGCAAAATATTTAAGTAGTCATTTTACCAAAGAATGGCAAATATACACCTGAAAAGATACCAAATATCATTAGGCACTAGATGAAGGCAAATTAAAATCTCAATGAGGCATCACTACATACCTGTTAGGATGGGTTAAATTGTAATGGCAATACTGGCAATACTGCATAGAACAGCTGAAACTCACATACATTGATGTGAGAATGCAAAATGGCAAAACCATTTTTTTTAATCTTGCCAGTTATTTTTTATTTTAATTTTTTATTTTAAAGATTTTATTTATTTTATTTGACAGAGAGAGAGAGCGCGTGCACTAGCAGGGGAAGAGGCAGGAAGAAGGAGAGGGAGAAGCAGGCCCTCTGATGAGCAGGGAGCCTGATGTGGGACTCTATCCCAGGACCCTGGGATCATAACCTGAGCTGAAGGCAGATGCTTAACTGACTGAGCCGCCCAGGTGCTCCTAAATCTTGCCAGTTTTTAATAATGTGAAATACATACTTACCTTATGACCATGCAATCCCATTCCTAGGTATTTATCTGAGTGCAATGAAATATAAATCTTCAATCAGATATTCAACAACTTTGTTCATAACAACCCCAGACTGGAAACAACATAAAACTGCATCAACAAATGCATAAAAAACAAGATGTGTTATATTCACACAATGGAATACTATTCAAGATTTAAAAAGAACACACAACTGACACACACAACATAAATAAATCTTAATGCCATTATGCTAAATGAAAGTAGGTGTGTATTAAAAAGTACATACTCTAAGATTGTATTTATTTAAAATTCTAGAAAAGGCAAAACTAAAGTGGCAGAAAATGGGTCACTGATGGCTGGAAGTAGAGGCAAAGAAATGACTACAAATCGGCTCCTTTTTTGTTTGATAAAAATATTCTACACCTTGATTGTGCTATTAGCTACCCAACTGCGTACATCTAACAAAATCATTAAATTGTATATTTATAATTAGTGAGTTTTATGTATGTAAATTATTAAAGACAATAAAAAAGCAGATAACTATAAAACTATACACTTAAAATTGATTATTTTTGTTGTACATAAATTATACCTTAATATATCTGATTAAAAATGATGAGGGATCAGAATAACTATAAACCAAAGTATAATTTGTGATGAAAAAGACAAATAATAATCAGGCAGAAAAAATAAGCAAAGATATAATGGGAGAAAACATTCCCTGACCTGAATTTAAATTAACAAAGATTTTCAAATAACCAGGAAAATAATAAACATAGTTCTGTGCCTGCAATAGGGATACTTAACCTTTGGGGGTCAGGAATCCCTTTGTACCCCTTATCAGTTACTGCCTCACAGTTTCAAATCCAATCTTCAATGCCTGGTCTGTAGACCTAGACACCGTAAATATTTTCTTTTATCAGGTGGCAAAATATTAAGATTTGCCATTAGAGGCTACTGGAGAAAACACTGAAGAAGAAAGAGGCTTCTTGTCATGGGTTGGGTGAACCTCTGGCATAGTTCTTGCAGCAGCACATGCAGCTTTTCTAGTACTTAGATCCTATAGCACATGTGCCCTCCCTCTGTAGTGTCCAGCACTAGCACGGCCCAGTGACCACTACAGTCCATTAATGGATTCCCTGGCACCCACCTGAGTGTCACTGGCTCAGCACCTCACATGAATGCATCCCTGTCACCCCCTTGGACAATTTTGCAGGAAAGTGTTACTGGCTTGGTATCACCCACAAATGGCTTCACCTAGTACCTCTCCGGTGGCTTCATAGTGGAGTGTCAAGAGCCTACACATCATCTTCCAATAGACAGGATCCCCCAGAAATCCCTTGTATAACTTTGTAGTCTCGTGAATTTCATCATCCTGTGAGTTTCAGTGAGGTACTCTCCAATGAAGTCTAGATTCAGCCCTGGGCTAGGGATGAAGGGCAGAGAAGACTCTGAGATTCACTTCTTCCTTGGGACTCTAGTCCCTAGAATTAGTAGTAGATTATTACTATTTTTTTTAGAATTTCATTTACTCCTTACTAGCCAATCCTTCACTGTTCTAATCTCTTATTAGTGTTAGGAATTATTTATATTAAACTTTCCCTGTTTAAATCTTGGGTGGTTTTGACCCTGATTGATCTTTAAGTGATACACCCTGTGGTGCTTACAGAGCTCATTTCATAGTACTGTTTTGAAATGCATTAAATAAAGCATATAAAATATAAAAATTGTATTAAATACAAAAATAACATAAAACATATAATTTTTAAAAGATTTATTTATTTGTTTATTTTAGAGAGAGAGAGAGCACACACGAGTTATGGTGGGGCAAGGAGAGAGAGACTCTCCAACAGACTCTGTGCTCAGGCTTAACAAATGCAGGACTCAATCCCACAACCCTGACATCATGACCTGAGCCAAAACCAAGAGTCAGATGCTTAACCAACTGAGCCACCTCAGCGTTCCTACAATATTTTTATAATGTGGTATAGTAATATCTGAGCTTCTTGATACAACATTAAAGACATACCATAATTTCAAAGTAGTGAAGAATATAAATAGCATTTCAAGAAATCTTCATCAACTCCAATGTGGTAAGAAAATAGCTTTCATTTTTATTGTGATGAGTTGGAAAGACAAACTTTTCCTGTTTCTCCTTGGCTCTCACGTTACTACACTCACAACACTTCTGACAGCAGAGAGGGAATTTTCCCACACCAAGCAACTCTCTGTGACACTTGCTGGGTGTCCTACAACTCAATTCAATTCTGACACTAACTGGATTGAATGCAGACACAACAGGTTAAAGGCTCAGTCCGCTGCTCTGAACTGCCTCCCACTTCAATTGCCAATGTCAAATAGTAGGTCCCCAGGTTGTCCACAACTTCTATCTGTCTTGGCTACAAACTGAAGGTTCCCATGCCTGCCCTCTTGGATTTATTTGCTAGAATAGCTCACAGACCTCAGTGGAACACTTACATTTATCAGTTTATTATACGATACAAGATGCAGGTGAATAGCCAGATAAAGAGATACATAGGGTGAGGTCTGGAAGGAACTTGAATTCAGAAGGTTCTGTCCCCACGGAGTTAGGGCGTGCCACCCTCCCAGTATGGGAATACGTTCACTGACCTGGAAGATCTCCGAACCCGAACACTGTTGGGATTTTTATGGACGCTTCATCACATGGGCATGGTAAATCATTAACTCCATTTCCAGCCCATCTCTTCTCCCTAGAGAAAGCGGGTAGGGCTGAAAGTTCCAAGTTTCTAATCATAGCTTGGTGTTTCTGGTGACCAGCCTCCATTCAAAAGGCATCCAGGAGCCCACTAAGAGTTGCCTCATGGGAACAAAATGCATTCCTATCCCCCAGGAAATCCCAAGGGATTTATGCTCTCTGTGTCAACAATCAGGGTCAAAGACCAAATATTAGAATAAGATACTCTTGGAGCTCTTATCACTTAGAACATTACAAGGGTATTAGAAGCTTTGTGCTAGGATATGAGAAAATGTTCTAGCATAGTCTCAAAATGAGAGGAGATAACAAATGAGCCTAAAACACTCTTCAAGATTGAATAGCTAAAAAATTTCCAAGCATGATAAAAAAAATTAGGCTACATATTCAAGTAGTGCTATGAACCCATATAGGGTCAATGTCAACAAAACATACAAAGCACTTCAGACACCCACACATACTCATGCCCACACATGCACACATTCTTACTCCCTTAATAACATCATACATGTTGTCTTATTTACATCATTTACTGAAACTCAAAGAGAAAAATCTTAAAAGTAGTTCAAGGAAAAGAAACATAGGCAAATTACCTCCAAAGAAGCAGAAGAAATCCAGAAGATAATAGAATATCTTCAACATATTTGAAGATATTAACCCACCAAATTAGTGTTCTATATGCAGTAAAAATACTTTTCATAGAGGATAAAATATGAGTATTTGAGACAAAGTAAAAAGAATACCAGAACAACCAGAAATAAGAATATACACACACACGCATACATATAAATATATGTCATTTTTGCTTGTTTTTGAACTTTACATAAATGGAGTCAAACAGTGTGCAGCTGGCTTTTCCCACTGTACATTATTTCTGTCACATTAGTAGATGGTAATGCACATAGCTGCCATTTGTTTCTTCTCATTACCATGTACTTCACTGTAAGAATGTACTATAATTTATCTATCCCATTATTCTATTATCTATTCTATTTTAAATGAGATCTTGAATACCCCCCCCCCAGTTTTAGGCTCTTGGGAGCATTCTTTACTGCCGTTTTGGTGTTCATATGAGTATATTAACATGGAATAGGGAACTAAGAATGAAATCACTGGATTTCATAAAATGAGCTGGAAAATAATGCTTTTCTCCACTAATCTAATGTCTGAAAGTGTTTGAGTAAAATTGATATTACTTCTTTCTAAGCATTTTATATAATTTATGGATGAAGCCATCTGATTCTGGAAATTTCTTCATGGCAAGATTTTTAATTATGGATTAAATCTATATAATACTTTCTCATATTTTTCCTAAAGTATGACACATATAGACAAAAGTGCACATTTCTTAAGCATGCAAGGTTAAGATCAATAAGGACATGTAAGGAGTTTGATTTCATTCTAAACAGAATAGAATTAAATGGCATAATCTTGAGTAAATCCAATAATCTCTTGGGCTTCCTCATTCATACCATTAAGGTAGTTACTTGATATACAGGGCTGTGTTGGGTTAGATTATGTATTATGATCACAGCACCTACTAAAGTTAGTTATTACTAATGTCCTCTGTGTCAGGCATAAAGTGGAACTAGTAGATATCATCTTTGTTTAGAATGAAAATATTTTTTTCTGAAGTCATAGTATCATGACTTAATCTTTTACATGTTAGAATTATATATTTTTAATAACAATAATACAGTTTGACATTCTGCTTTATTTACTTCTTTTCATCTCCCCTGTGAAGCAGGTAAAGAACACTTTCATAAAGACAGACTACTGTTTTATGCTCTTAAAGGAGTAATTTCTTGAATGGAGGAAGGTACAGCCTGAACAGAGACTGTGAATATTCTACGAATAAACATTTTCACATTAAATTTTCTTATAATTTCTAAAAATTTCATCACCCATTTAAAATAGAAGGCATGTCTTGGTGAGTGATAAAAATCAGTAAGAGAAGAACTGGAAGAAGCATATGCAGTAAGGGCATAGTATGTGTGGGATTAGGTGGTTAGAGTTGAGAACACAGATAAGGAAATTTGAAAACCACATATACACACAGGCAGACACACACATTTTTGGAAAAGAAGAGGAGAATAAACGGTGTGAACACAGAAACCAACAGCAAGAGACACCATTGCCATGTGGCTTGAGAAATCCAAGCTGAGCTTTAATAAAAGAAAGAAAATTGGTTGATAGTGACATATGAAAGGCAAGTAGCAGAAGTAGCAACTTGACAGAAGAGTTTAGTGATAGATCCTAGAGGCCTTTAATACAAATGAGTGTATGTGCAATACACAAAATTTAGGAAGTGCTAATGTATTCATTCTGATTGCTAAATGAAGCATCCAGCATCATATTAGAATCTTATGGCTTCTCCTAAGTGATTAAAACCTTGTAATTATTTAATCATCATTTTATTCATATGAGTTAATTTATCCTTACTATTCTGACTTCGAGATATGCAAAATAAGGAACATTGTCCAATGAAAGTAAAAAGTTCTATTTTTAGAAAACTGCATCTATACTCCAACAAGTGGAAGAAATACAACACACTACATAAAATTATTAATTTGATTTCTTTCTGAGAGACAGCTTTCCTTCTCTTATCCCAAAATATAGACTCAAAGTATATTGAAGAAGATTCAACTCCCACTAGTTGAGATTTGAATCTCTTGAATCTTGAATCTCTTATCCATTCTGTAGGCCAATTACTACTTTTGATTTCTGTTCTCTTCATAAAATCAAAAAATAATAAATCCCTACTCATCTAATAAACATGCAAGTGCATATATACAATATTATACATTTTATTTAGAATTTGTGGTAATAGCTCCATCTTGGCTTATTCTTAAAATTTTTAATGCCTTTCTTTAAAAAAAATATTGTGTCTTTACTCTGACAGTTTCCCTTTTGTACCATGGAATGGTACTTCATCTCATTTCAATCCCACCTTTTACTCCTGTCATACCCATGGTGACGAGTCCACACAAGCTTCCATTTACTTCAAACAAATACAACTTGGCATATCCAGATTTGGGCCTGTTTCATTAGCTGCTGCTTCCTGCCTTCAGGTTTTCTCTAACCATGTGGACACCCTCTCTTTACTCACATATATGGGGGAGTTGCAGTTCTGGAGTACCCTTGACTCATGGAGGACAGGGGATAATGGATAAAAGTTTCCTCTTTTTTCCTTTCCCACAGGAAGGCAATCCACATACACACTTCACACATCTCCTTAGAAGGAGGATCAGGCACTAATCACCTTTAAGATACAACTTGACTGTGCTTTTTTTTTTTAAGATTTTATTTATTAATTTGACAGAGAGAGACAGCCAGCGAGAGAGGGAACACAGCAGGCGGAGTGGGAGAGGAAGAAGCAGGCTCCCAGCAGAGGAGCCCAATGTGGGGCTCGATCCTAGAACGCCGGGATCACGCCCTGAGCTGAAGGCAGATGCTTAATGACTGCACCACCCAGGCGCCCCGACTGTGCATTTTTATATGATTTTTTCTCTCTCCTTGTTTACTTCTCTATTCCTCAAAGCTACACTCTGGGAGCACATTCTTAAATGAACTACTGGAACACAGCCTTGTATTCAGACTCTGTTTTCCAGGAACTCAGACGTGTCCATTCCCAGTAGAACAAAAAACAGCTCACTTTAGGTGGCCATCCTCTATGACAGCTTGCAGGCGGTCTGATCAAACTTACTTTGCCAGTTCCTTGAATCACTTTACTAAAAGTTCTCAAGTCTGTCCACCTTTCATGCTTGGTTTACAGCTCCATCAATGTTTCTGCCTACTTTTGTTTCCTGTATTCTTTATCTTGGTCCCATTTTTTTTAACCAAGTCCCTTCTCTTTCATTTAATATTTCCCAGTAAAGACACTGGCTCCCTTTCCTGGTCTGCATCTAATCAAGTGGATCAACCAACCAACTGATCCAACTGGCTTCTCACACACCACCCAAGAGCATTGCCCAGCCACCCCTTCCAATTCAAACTGCATCATACCAGACCGTTCTGCTCCCCAAATGATGTCCCGTGCTAGGAGCAAACTATAACCTACTTTTGTTTAAAAGGATAGCAAGAACAAGATTGGAGTATTCTGTTTTCTCTTTTTCCCTCTTCTACTCACAATTTTGAGATATCACATAAAAATGTGGATAATATAACTACAGTTAATTTGAGTATCTGAGCCCCTGCATCCTCTACTCTCAAGTCACATCTACTAATTGAAATCTGAGGATTCAAGATTTTATCAGGCAAAAATGAAATATCTAATACATATGTAGAAATTGTGACTTGCAAAACTCTTTTTTTAAATAATTTTTTTGTTATATTAGTCACCATAAATACATCCCCAGTTTTTGATGCAATGTTCCATGATTCATTATTTGCATATAACACCCAGTGCACCAATATGTGCCCTCATTAATACCCATCACCGGCCACCAATCCCTCACCCCCCTCCCCTCTGAAGCCCTCAGTTTGTTTCCCAGAGTCCATAGTCTCTCATGGTTCATTTTCCCTTCTGTTTACCCCCCCCTTCATTCTTCCCTTCCTTCTCCTACTGACCTTCCTATTTCTTATGTTCCATAAATGAGTGAAACCATATCATAACTGTCTTTCTCTGCTTGACTTATTTCACTTAGCATAATCTCTTCTAGTCCCGCCCATTTTGCTGCAAATGTTGTGTAATCGTTCTTTCTGATGGTTGAGTAATATTCCATTGTATATATGGACCACATCTTCTTAATCCAGTCATCTGTTGAAGGGCATCTCAGCTCCTTCCACAATTTAGCTATTGTGGACAATGCTGCTATGAACATTGGGGTGCATATGGCCCTTCTCTTCACTACCTCTGTATCTTTGGGGTAAATACCCAGACTTGTAAAACTCTTTTGCATATGTAATTTGATTTGATTTTCCCAACATTATAACCATAAGAAAGATGGTACAGACCATAAAATCTCTACTTCATAAATGAAGACATTGAAATTCAGAGAACAGAGTTGCATGCGCCCACAGTCATTGGGCTGGTAAATATGGAAGCAGAATATGAACTCATCTTGACTTCCTGGTCAAATGTTCCTTCCACATATGGAACAGATGAGTGTTCAACCAGTGTCATCCAATGCCACAGTGGGGTACACAATCAAAACTCACTTTCTCTTCCAAGAAAACATGCCAAGATAAACATTCCTCCTGAAGGAAAAGGAGCATGAGACAGAAATATGTTTAATTTTGTGAACAAGGCTGTCATCTTTGTTGATGGTTGAAGGCAGTATTTTAGAATAATCAGAAGTCTATACTCTCTCCAAGAGCTTTGTTTATTGGAGAGTTTCTATGCTATCCTGGAAGTACAACAGATGCCTGGTGTGTCTGTAATGAAGTTTGCATACATTAGCACGCTTTGCAATTAGAATTGCCTGCAGGTCCTCACAGATGACTTCTGTTCCTTCTCTTTTTCTTAATATGTTTCACTTTCATGGTAAAATCTTTAATAGTGGCACCCCTACCTGAAGCAGGTTATCAGCATTCAGTGTTTGGCAAGACAGGACAACTGAATCAAAATCAGCATAGTAGTTACAGAAAACCCCAACCCCCTTGCCTAGAGGATGGGAAAAGAATTTGGAGACTGCCAAACAATCTCATTTACCTGGAATGTTTGTACATAAATTAATTAGTGTCTATGGCATTATTGAATAATGTGCCTTTGAAGATGAATGAAAACAATTGTGGGTTTGTTTGTTTGTTTTTGTAATCAAGAATTTAGCTTGCATAATAATTCTACAGTTAGAGGAATATTCCAAAATGAAACTTCCAAAGTCACTGTGAAAAAACCCAAGACATATTCTTTTGGTTTCTAAAATCTATACATACTTTTAATCCTTTTTGGTTTCTGGTCAGTTTGATTGTATAGGTTGCAAACTAAAAACCATCTTTATACACATTAGTTCTCCATATCTCAACAGTTTAATACCTATTATTTATTCTTCAAAATGCCTCAAACCTTTTCTATTCTCGCCACCCTCACAGACTACATTCTAATTTACTCCTAACAGCTGGCTAGAATAATGCCATGGAGAAGATAAACATTTAAGAAAGAAAGCCTAAACTAATCTCAGAGGTTATATTAGGGGGGAAAATGTAGTAAGAAAAACTGCCAATGGAAATAATAAAATCTTAGAAAATATATGGTTTTAGGAGATTAGAAGTTTTAAATGACATTAAATACAATTGCAAAACACAGGAAAGTGAAATTTCAGAAGACATTAGTTTCCAAAACAAGCCATATTTATCAATGTGACCACCCTGCTTTCATAGATATCTTTCATGTATAAATTGCCTCCTATAATTCTTCAGTTCAGCTGCTTCTGAGTGATATGGGATATGCTGGGATCTTTGGATCCACAATTGGTGCATTTCCTTTTGCTAATAAATCCTTTAATTTGAGGTGGCATTTATGAGACCTCATGTCAATAAATCAAGTGTTCTTAAGTTATTGTATGTCCATACAAGGAAGACCCTACTCTCCCACCAAAAGCGCTTCTGATGCATCAGTGAGATTTTGATTGGTTTCAGGAGCTGTTTCAACAAAATCATAAGTCACATTGGATTTTTCCATAAAATTTCCACACATGTGAAATCGGGCAAAAACAAATACCAAGGTCAGCCTAGAAGGGAAAGCAAATTTGCAATAGGGTAACTGCCCTAAGGGGTAGAAGGGGCAGTCCCACTTTTTAAAAAAATAATAATAAGGTTGATTATTATTTATAAACAAAAGAGCTTCAGCTCTTCTCTTTTTCCTACCCCTTATCACCAGTCAGGAGAGAATATCACCTTCGAGAATTTTATCCTTGTCTCTGCCTAATTTAATCAGCTGATCTTGTTATTCAAAAGATGTGAGAGTCTGTTAAAGAAAATGTATTCATGCTTTGCACTTAAGATGTACCAAATCATATCAGAAGTTTCCTGGAATATTCCAAGATGAAGAAATACCACCATTCAGATATTTGGAAACAAAAAGTTGGGGACAGCGGGACTCAATTACTGCATAAACAAGTCAGTGGTGCTTTCTTATTGGTATGATCAAATGGACTATATAAAGCTTTTCCAGAAAAGTAATTTGTAGTCAACTTCCACTCAAGGTAAGAGAGATATTTCTACCAAATGAGAGAGAAGTTAAAACGAAAAGTACAAATTATATTTATGTTTTAACAAAACAGTAAAAATGCCAAACAGATAAGCAACTTAAGTATTAATTTTTTGTTTGTTTTCGTTTGTTTTTTATCATGTTTCTTGTCAGATGGGTGGACCCTTTTAACTTATTTTGTCAGGAATACATGGACAATAACTTAATGTTCATTCAATAACTTTTACTGAACGCATACAATAATTCCAACTTTGAAAATACAGAAATGGGTAAGACAGAACTCACTGCCAAAAGGAATACAAGATATATATACTAACAATTAGCACATTATAAAATATAATTGATCACTTTCTTTTTATTACCCACCTAGTTACCTTTTATGGCACTAGTGTATTATTACATGTCTGTCTCTCCATATTGCACTCTTTTTTGAAGGGAAGAACTGTATATTTGCATACCATACTTAGTGTCTAGTACAGTAACTAGAACTGTAATAAATTAAGCAATACTTAATTGATGTACATCAAATGAATTAAATTCTGAAACTTATGGTTCTGAACACTTTCAAAAGAATGACATAAATAACATATTAATTGTCTAGGGAAAAAACGGAAAAACTGCATGTTCAAAAGTATGGTAGAATGAAAGTTTGAGTGCTATGTAGGAAACCAGGTAATCCAGCATGACTAGATGAAAGTGTGACTTGGAAGAAATAGGCTGTTAGGCCAAACGATTGGTTAGATTCAGATAATGAACGGCTTGGTGTGCTATGCGACAGAGTCAGGGCTGCTTCTTGTAGACAGTCACTGAAGACTCTGAACATGAGAGTAGTATTTATATATATAAAGCAATTTTCTATTTGTTTAGTATTACACTTTAGGAAAATGGCCAATATGTTTTCAGCAAATTTAGAAGGTATAAGTTAGGAGGGTCTGTAAAAATGTAGACTATATGCTGTACTTATGAGAGGAAGAGCACTTTGGATGGGTTCTCAAATAGAATAATAAAAAACTGAATTTGGACATGAGCCTCATTGTACTCAGGTCATCTTGAAGAAGACCCTGCCCCAAGGATTCAGATGACATAGTGGATAGTTTCTGCGTGTAGAACAGATGAGAGGGGATCCATTCAAGCCATTGACTCTGGAGAAAGCTGAAAGTGACCAGGCAGTGGGGAGGTTATTGCTCAGCAGGGAAGGCCTCCATGAAAGCATCCCCTAGGCTAGAAACAGAGTCAATATTTGAACATAAGACATGCTCATGGCTTCAGTGCCAGCCTTCAACAACTTCACCAGTCAAGGAAGGACTTTTCTCTCCTCTATTGTCTCCACATTCCTTCCTATCCATCTTCATTCCCCAGCTTCAACCCAGAAGATTTCAATGGATGTGGGAATGGAATGGAACAATGAGATGGAAAATTATTAAAGAATCCAACCAATCAAAGAGTCTTTTCCTCTTCACAAATTTCAGAGCCTCAATCAGATCAGAACTAGGAAGGGAGAGAGCTTTAAATTGAATTAGAGATTGAAGAGTTGACATTAGCTTTGATGGAACTTTTTAATATCTAACATTGAGCTCAGTTTTTAATACCATAAATTTCCTGGAAAGATTATGGAATCTGCCAAGATTTCCCTTAGAGATGGGGAAGAATGATTGAAAGAGTAGGTGTAAAGACAGCAACAGGAAAGAAAGTTACTTTGTGCTTGTACCCAAATGTCCTCATTCAGAAACCGATTACATATTTTCAGTTTTAAGATAAACAATACAATATATTCTTTATCTAAACATATGCATGCAATAAAAAGTATGAAGACATGTGGTTGAAAAATAAACACCAAATTCAGCGTTGTCATTACCATCATGATCACAGTGGAGAGTACTATCGAGGAGTGACTAAGTATTTTTTTAATGTGAGGATTAGAGTGACAAAAGAGAATGTAATATTATATTCCTTTAAAGTATAGAAAGTATACATTTGGGGTGCCTGGTTGGCTCAGTAGGTTAAGAATCTGCCTTCAGATCTGGTCGTGATCCTGGAGTCCCTGGGACTGAGCCCCGCTTCAGGCTTCCTGCTCAGTGGGGAGTCTGCTCCTCCTCTCCCTCTGCTCCTCCCCCTGCTCATGCTCTCTCTTTCCCTTGCTCGCTCACTCTCCCTCAAATAAATAAATAAACTTAAAAAAAAGTATACATTTAACAAAAATTGATAGGTGGAGGAAATCAGTTCATTGCCTCATCTGTAGTATTTGGAATTTAATGAGTATGATGTAATGCTGTCAAATAAGGCATTAAAAGTATAAATATAATTACAAAAAGATAAGAAGAAAAAAAGAAAATATTATGGTAATGACCCTTATCTGTGAGAGATATGTTCCAAGACCCCCAATGAATGCCCATAAGCCTCAGATAGTACCCAATCTTATATATGCTATGCTTTTTCTTATATGTACATACCTAAGATAAAGTTAAATTTATAAATTAGGCATGGTAAGAGATTAACAATAATAAATAAGAAGAAAATAGGACAATAGAAATAATGTACCATAACAAAAGTTATGTGAATGTGGTCTCTCAAAATACCTTATTGTACTGTACCCATCCTTCTTGTGATGATGTGTGATTATAAAATGCCTGCGTGATGAAAAGAAATGAGGTGAATTACATACGCACTGCGATGGAGTGTGAGACTACTACTGCCCTTCTGACCATAGGTCAGAAGGAGGATCATCTGTTTCCTGACTGCCGTTGACCCTGGGTTAACTGAAATCACGGATAGCAAAACCACGGATAAGTGAGGACTACTGTATTTACTGACTAAAATCACAGGGTTGAATAAATGGAAAGGAGGGTGATAAATGCTACCTTTAATCACTTTTCATATTATGGATAGATGTTATCTAAAGAAAATAGATAACAATCCGAAGATATTCTATCTAAATAAAAGAATGAATACACACATCAGGAAAATATGCAATTTATAATCCAGTTGTAGATTTTGATCCACATACTCAAAACAAACAAAAACACAAAGAAGTGAGACCTGATAGTTAAGACTTTAAAAAGAACTATAGCAGACAAGTTACTAATGTAAACTAAAGAAATGATAATGTTCATCTTACAGAGATGTTTTGAAGGTTAAATGAGAGACAGCATGAAAAGTAACAGAAAGTGAACAGTTCCTTCCTGCACATGTGGTCCTCCTCTGGACCAGGATCTCTTGAACTTATTGGAGATAAGATAGAGATTACAAGGTTAAGTTGTCCTCTTTTTTGGAGGACATAAAAAATGAATATAAAAAAAGATGTTTGATGAATACCCAGTAAATATTAGTTCCCTTATTTATTACTATACCTATTATTCATGAGAGCCCACAAAGCCCAGAAACTAAGTAAGAAAATTATTTAACAGTAAGATGGACTGATGTAATTTATCAGTTATTTTTGAAAAATATACAATTTTATAAAGGGGTGACATCTCTCAAGAAACAGTTTGAAAATTTATGATTCAAATAGCTTCAAGTAATAGTTCCATTTTTATTTTAAACAAATTTAACTCAGTTTTTGTCAGTTATTCTTTTTTTTAATTTTATTTTATTATATTGTGTTAATCACCATACAGTACATCCCCAGATTCCGATGTAAAGTTTGATGCTTCATTAGTTGCGTATAACACCCAGTGCACCATGCAATACGTGCCCTCCCTACTACCCATCACCAGGCTATCCCCTTCCCCCACCCTCTCCCCTCTGAAGTCCTCAGTTTTGCCTCTCACAGTCCATAGTCTCTCATGTTTCATTGCCCCCTCTGATTACCCCCCTTTTCTTTATCCCTTTCTTCCCCAGTTATTCTAAAGAGTTCTGTCTGCTGAGAAAGTGAGGTTATAACATGAAGAGCCCAGTCATTTGGTATGCATGTGAGGGACTGAGCTAAAGATACTCTCTGATTCTGACATTAGGTGTCACTGCAATCAAGAGAAAGCAGAGCAAGCAAATGAGCAGTCAAGTATAAGACTTGATCATGGAGAGAGAAAGACACATATTTAAGTTATAGGATGAAGTACCTGGAGAAGAACCTATGATATCAAGAGAGAAATAAAGGACTAAAATCACAGATAATGTAACAAAATAGTATTACAGAACTAAGACCAGAATTCCTGCCATTAGTATAAATGTAAATGAATTTAATTCATCTACTAAAAATATTATTATTAAATCACGCAAAAAGCCCACATGCTGCTGTAAGATACACCTGAAACAAAGTTCTCCACACAAGGTTTTATAAATGATAAGCAACCATAACATAGGTACATACCAGTGAAAAGTAAGCAGAAGTCATAATAATACTAGATAATGTGTATATGTTTAAAAATGTTACACAAACCAGAAGGTCAATACTAACAATATTGACAGAAACAATTCCTAATGAGGATATAACAGCAGCAGTTCATGAAACTACAATCAATAAATAAGAAAACATACACTAGATATAAGACAATTAGTTCCAATTTCTCGGTCCTTGAAACATGAAGTGAACAAAATTTATATAATTACATAGAAAACCTAAATAATTTAATTAATAAGGTAGCTATTATACACACACGCACACACACATATGTACATACTACAAACATATACTCATATATGGGAAATTTGTCCTAAAACTATTTTTTTTCTAAAATTCTGCTAGCTATTAACCAGGCACTTGAGGAGATATACAACTTAATATCAACACAGTATACCTCATATTCATTATTCGGAAAACACATGAACTTCAACTTCCTTTTTAGGTGCAATAATACAGAGAGTCATTGTACAGGTGATTTTTTTACGTCTCACATATTGCCCTTTATGATCCTGCAATCCCCTAGTACAAAATGATGCAATCATTCACATTTGCTACATCTTCCACATGGAAGGAATTAAATTCTCAAGGTACATTAGTGATATGGTTCTTATGAGTACTGCGTACACAAAAAGTGATTTGCCCTTTTTTCTCCAATAGGCAATTCAGGCAAAGAGTCTTTAGGAACAACAAATATTTCTGTGCTTAATCAATAACTAGTTAGTGACGGCTAATATGTAAATCAAAAATTCAAATTAGCTTACTTGCATCGGTAGGTAAGAAAAGAAGAATTTTGCCTATTGCACTTGGTCTAAAAAGAATTGCTATGAGAGCTCTACATTGCTCTTTCAGCCAGTGGGGCTCTTACAAACAATATAATAATAAACAGGAAAAATATTCTGAGTCAAAATTGGTCCATTTTTTGCAATCTGTATTATATATAACAAATGATCTTAGTAATAACATATATTTAAAACTTTTATATGGATAGATTCTAAAAATTTATAGCAGAGTCTGGGATTCAAGATGGCAGCATAAGAAAACCCTGAACTCACCTTCTCAGGCACACAAATTTACATGAAAAGACCTAAAAACTGGATGAACAGGAAATGATAATCAGAACAGAAAGGCAATCTAGTGAGTGGGAGAAGATATTTGCAAATAACATATCTGATAAGGGGTTAATATTGAAAACATATAAAGAACTCACACAACTTAACAATAAAAAACAAACAACTTGATTTTAAAATGGTCAGAGGATCTGAAGACGTTTTTCTAAAGAAAACGTACAGATGGCCAACAGGCACATGAAAAGATGCTCAATCTCACTAGTTATTGGGGAAATGCAAATCAAAACCACAATGAGATATCATGCCACACCTGTTGAAATGGCTATTTTCAAAAAGATAAGAAAAGCGGGTGTTATAGAGGATATAAAGAAAAGGGAACCTTTGTACATTGTTGGTCGGAATGCAAATTGGTGCAGCCACTACAGAAAACACTATGGAGAGTCCTCAAAAAATTAGGAAAACATCTACCATATGGTCCAGCTGTTCTACTTCTGGGTATTTATCTAAATAATCCAAAAACATGAATTTGAAAATATATATATGCACCCCTGTGTTCATCACAGCCTTATTTATAATAGCCGAGATAAGAAAACAACCTAAATGTCCATCAATAGATGAATGGATAAAGAAGATGTGGTACACATATACAATAGGATACTACTTAGCCATAAAGAAGAATGAAATCTTACCATTGGCGAAAACAAGAATGGATCCTGAGGGTATTAAGCTAAGTAAAATAAGTCAGACAAATACAAATATTGCATGATTTCCCTTACATGTGGAACCTAAAAAGCTAAAACAAAACCAATGAACAAATACACAATATAAAAACAAACTTATAGACACAGAGAACAGATTAATGGTTACCCGAAGAGTAGGAGGTTGGGGGGTGGGCAAATTAAATAAAGGGGGTCAATTGTATGGTGATGGATGGTATTTATACTTTCGTTGGTGATCACTGTGTAGTCCATACAGATGTGTTATAATGTTGTAAACCTGAACTTATGTAATGTTATATACTAATTTTACCTCAAAAAACCTATTGAAAACAAAAAAAAAATTTAAATAAAAGCAAGGAGCAGTAGAAAATGTGTGAAATGTAACCATTATTATTTGAAGGATGTGCCCATGTATGATGGCTCATTAATTTAAAAAATTCTAGAAGGATATGAAAGAAACAAGTTTGCTTCTAAGGAGGGAAATTGAGAGACCAGGATAGAAGAGGGACTTGTAATTTTGCTTCATATATTTTTATGCATTTTAATATTACTTTTATCACTTTTAAGAAAATAATTGATAATGTAAATAAAATGCTTAGCATTTGGTGCCAAAAAAAAGTTTATAATCAAGTTAAGTAAGATTCCACAGGCAAAACCCCCAGTGCGGGCAGATCGTTTGAAAACTTCCAGGCAGAAATTCTGCCAAGACTAGCAAGTAATTAAGATGAAGAAGAAAAGCATGGAAATAACACACTCTTACCAGGAAGAATTCAGAAATAATGGGTCATAGGCAGCAGATGGAAAGAAAGGAACAGAAGCAAAGATGATGACATAAAGCAGCACAGCTGAGAATGAAATATGGCATGGAAAGAAAACATTACGAACAATTTTTACTTATATTCCCAATAAGAACAACAATCATCAGAGGATAGGGCAATTCTGTTTTACCCATGGTATATGGACTTTACAAAACACTGTTACTCAAATTTCATTATGCTACCGTTCTTCTTTGTCAGTAAAATCCTTGGCAGGCTTACAAATGGCACCCCAACAGTGCAAACAGGAAAGTGAAGTTTCAGGTAGGTTGATCTTATAAGTGATCACCTGAGTACTCCAATCAGAATATTTTATGTGGAGTCGTAGGTGCAATACCTAGCATAAGACAGACATTAAATAAATGAAGATTGGTGAGAGAAAGTAATAAAAAAATGTTTCAGCAAAGAAACCCCCAAATTCTCTGATAATTATATTGGCTTAGAAGTAGAACTGCCTGCATTTACTGGGGATTTCCTCTGAAGTAAAAATGATTAAGTAGAAGCTGAGTGACTTCTTGGTGATGATTCTCCAAAAGGGAATCATGTGTCTGGCTCTGAGACTGTAATTCTGACAGTCCATGTAATAGAAAACTGATTCTAGATATCCTGGGGTTAAATCAAGAGCTTCAAGCCTGTGAATATTTTAGATGAATCAAGGTTATTTTTCTTCCTTGAGTAATTAAGTTTATGAAGCTAACATATAGGCCAATAAAGACATTTATCATGGTATATTTGTTTTTTTAATGTATTTGTTCATTTGTTCATCTAACAAATCATAAAGTTAAATTATCTAGGAAATTAACAAATGTTAAATTATCTCTACTATATGAAGTGTATAATACCAGGCATTGAAAGACTAAAATTAATTTTGTAGTAAAAAGAAGACACATAAACAAGCAATATGCAATTTTACAAGATACAAAGGAGAGTGCACCTCGAGCTGGCAGAAAATATATTGTGGGGAAGATAGAATCAAAGCTAGGTCTTGAGGGTTTGTCGTGTACCTTCAAGTAGAGTCAGGAGTGAAACATTTAGGAAAGAACAGCAAAGCAAAGGCAGGAGAATAACACTCGATTTTACTAAGAATAAGGTAAAATTTGGAAATAAGGATCAAAGGTAATTTCTATCCAAAGAAGAGACTCATTTTACTTCTGGGCAAATAAATTTTGACTTTATTCCATAAGCAATGGAGTTTTCATTCAGGAGAGTGCCTTGATAGGAAGATACTTTTTGAAGATTAGCATAACACGGACTTAAAAATTAGACATAATTATTTTGCACACATCATCCCATTTTTGTCTCAACAACCCTACAAGTTTAGTATTACCCCCATTTTATGGGGAGAGAGAAATGAAGTTCAGAAATGGCAGATAATTTCCTAGGGACACGCTGTCAACCTTTGACTGAGCCAGGATTTGAATTCATCTCTAACCCAAAGTTCAGTTTCTTAAACACAACATCATACTATCAAAAGTAGCAATGACAAGAATGAAAAAGAGGGTAAATATAAGCAAAACATTTCTGAGGGAAATATACAGAAAACACCTATGAATGGTGAGAGGAGGAATTAAGGGAAAGGCACAACAAAACTGGACAGTTGCTATACTACTTGATTAAAACTTTCCTATTTTTTAAATAGAAAATTCTGAATTATCATTAAATAGTATGTATATAACTTTGAGTTTGCTTTTCTATAACTAAATAAAAATTTCTCTAGAGAGACTGAGTTTAGCTTAATTAGTATACACTTCTTACTTTTATTCATGTGAATCAAGAACCCATCTGTGATAAAATTCAGTTCCTAAAGGGCTGTCCTTATTCAATACTTCAACTAGTCCTCTGAATAGTCAATCTCTCAGCAACCTTGAACTTTAGAGAATCAAACTAAATAGGAAGAATGCAACCTTGGTGCCTTTATCAAAAATTTCACCAGGGACGGAGCTTATTATCCAGGGGCTCATAGCCAATGGATCAGTGGGTCCCAGATTTTCTAGTCATCCATCAGAAGAGCTCAAGGGTAAAAAAGTAGGAATTTGCAAGCTGTTTTTTTTAAGATAAGAATGACATAGAAGTAAAATACACATATAGAAAGAACCTGTAACAAACATTCCATCATTAGGCTCTCATCCCCAACTTTTGCCTCCCTCCCTCCCAGATTAACATTGCATCTTACTTAAGAACATAAATAATGACAAGAAGAAGACATCATGTCAAAGTTCTTGCAACATTCTACCTCCATCTGTTCAAGTTTTCTACATAGACACACACATGCTCACTCACTCACTCACTTACTCATGCACAGATTATTGACAGTATAGTCTGTTCCTACAAGCTCATCAATAAATCTGAAATCAATAGGATCCTATAATAAAATTAAAACTGTTGTTTCAAAACCTATTGGGGCTTCATTAAAGAACAATATAGTAATATTAAATAAGTTTTCTGTTTTGCTAATATAAATATAAAAACAAAAAGTAATACATGCTTATTTTATAAAATGTATGGGATGCAAATATCAACAAAAGTCCTGTACCTGAGAAGTTTTCTATTAGTATTTTGGTGGCTTGTTTTTCCCTTGTCTCTCAAAAATAAGGACCACAACTCACTGGAAGGCTGTGAGAGTTTTTCTGAGCCTACAGGTATTAAGAATGAATTATGACTACTTCCATAAATTTTACTTTTGCTTATGGCGAAGAGTTCCTTGCTATTAATATACTATGTGAATTACTAGGAATTACTAAAAGTAAGTAATAGGAGTTGACATTTACAGGCATTGTACATTTTACTGTTAATTCATTTTTCTTCACAACAACACCCGATAGGTACCGTCACTGATGGCTTACAGGTGCACAGGGGGCTAGGTCTCTGCCTCTGCCACACAGAGGTAAACAGTGGAGCCAGGATTCAAATCCGTAGAATCTAACTCCAGAGCCTTCGGTGTTGCCTCTCAGTGCCACTGAATCCTTCAGACAAACATACAAAATATATTTTAGAAAATCTGAGTAAATTAAAGTGTAAATACTAGCGAGTTTAATAAAATTTTCTGACAGTAAAAGCCAGTGTTACTTTTCCATACTAGAGAAAGTAGCTTGATATTACCAATGGATTGGCACGCACATTGGATTTGCATACACGACTGGTCCTGCTATTTCCTAATTATATGGAAGAAGAGACGTTTGGATACTGGTGGGCAAATTGTGGCAGAGTTTGGTTAGCAGTTCAACTAATGCATCTGTTCTTTTGGGCACAGAGCAAGACTACATTTTCCAGCATTCCTCAAAATTAGACAGGTAAAAATGTCTCAATAATAGAGTATGAAAAGAGAAGTGTGTCACATCAGTGGCTAAGACACTTAAGGAAGAGTTGTGCCTTCTCCACTGTCTATAACCCATTCCTCCAACTTGATGTAGTAAGCATAGAAACCTTGAACATACAGTTTGAACATAGTGAGGCATAAAATGAAAGGAGCCTGAGCCATGAATCACCACTTGGAAGTGAGCTGCCTGTAATTCAGCAGCACTTGTTATAGACTTTATATGAGCAAGAAATAAACATTTATTGTGTTTAAACTGTTATATATGTTTGTCTGTTTGTTGCTAACGTTGCCTTAGTTACACCACCTCATTTATAAGACTTTTTATTATAGACCTGTTAAACATAAACCATAAGAAACAATAATAAAGAAGAAGGACTTATGTTTCTTCATTTGAAAGAAAGAGAGAGATTACAGTAGCCTATACCATGAAAACTTTTGTGAAAATTGAGTTAATATTATAAATTACTTGGAAAGGTGCCTGATGTATTATAAGCAAAAAAACAAAGTGTTAGTCACATTCTACTTCATTATAAGATTACTTATAATGATAAGATGTTTTTTAAAAACCTCAATTCAAACAAGCAGTTTATCCATTTCATAGCCTCCTGCTCTAATCAAATTATATAAGCTTTAGCTTATCTACATTAGTTACATTTCTATAGAAAAATAGAAAACAAGACAATCCCTTGGCTTTTGATTAAAAACTGGTGGATTGAATGTTCATAGTAGCTTTTACTTCCTCCCACTATCCACAAAATTATTGAAAATTGATTTTTATGAGAAACCATAAATTCATAAATAAACGAATTGAATAAAAAAGGAGAGGGCAACAATAACATTTTGGTGGCAGGAAAGCAAAGTACAATTTTGATGCATGGGTGCTAACTATCTTGCAAGCCAGCTGTGTGGAAGAGCTAAATTAACGTGTTGGAACAATGGAACTCTCAAGGGACATAGTACAAGCTACCTCTGAAATGAGACAACTAAAAACAGGAGAACTGGTTAAAGGCTTTAGGAACATTTCGATTCTTAAATATTTTTCCAACCCTGTGTGTCCGAATAAATTCTTCTACCCCATACTGAGGCAGAAGGCTGAAGAGTTACCTTCTGGCAAGATTAAAACAGAGTGTCCCAGAACCACAAGTTGAGCATAAAAATACAGAAAGGTTACCAAGGGAACGTAGGGCACCCTGGGCTTATTATCACAGTAGATACCCAGAACTCTGACCACCAGGCTTGCTCCAGCTCTCATAGCAAATCAGAGATAAGAATCTGATCAGACCAGGATAGCAGCATCTAAAGATAATGACACTGAAGAATAGTCAATGAATTATCCAGCCTGATTACCTTTTGATAAAGACTCATTATACACACAGGCTTCCAATCAGCTTTTAACTGTCCCACTCTTAAATATAAGCAAAAAATGAAATATTACCAGGTATTTGAAGAAAACCTATCGTATACAGTATAGGGAACAAAAAACAATTGGAAAAGCAGGAATTAAAGAGGAAGAGAAAAATTCGAAATATATATACAAATATATATTATTTTCAAGGAGATAAAAGTAATTTTAAACACTAAACAAGAAAGAGATATGATTAAAACAAAACAAAAAAATAAGCACTTAGAGAATAAGAAAATAGTCCTAGGTATTAAAAATTTGATAGCCAAAAAGAAAAAAAAAATAAAAATTCAACAAAAACCTTGGAAAATAAAGTTGTGGAAGTCTCTCAGAAATGTATTTAAAAAGGGACAATAAAATTATAAGAGAGTGCTTTTTCAAAATAGAAGGTGGTACCAAAATTACATCACAAGAGTTTCAAAAAAAAAGATAACAGCAAAAATGGAGAAGAAATCAATAACGAAATGATGCAAGAAACAATTTCAGAATTACTTCAATTTCTGGATAGGAGGGATCCACTAATGGTCCTGCAAATGGATGAAATGAGAACCAAACTAATAGGCATCAATGGAATTTTCAGAACACTAGGGCAAAGAGAGCTTGAATATCTGCGAAAAGGAAAATTTAGGTTTTAGAACAAAATTAAAATTAATAGTAGCATTAGATTTGTTAAGAAGAGCAACAAAAGTTAAGAGACAATGGAAAGATATCTTCAAAATCTAAGGGAAAGTATTTCCAGATTAGAGCTCTAGACTAAGCCAAATTATTAATTTAAAGTAATAGAGAACAAAGACATCTTCAAACATGAAAAATCTCAGTGACAAAAAAAAATACTTATCATTCAGGCTTTCTCAGGAAGCTCAAGAAGAAATATTCCATCAAAATAAGGAATAAAATAAGAAAAAAGAATGCCTAAGATCCAGAAAACCAAGAAACCACGATAGGATAAAGCTACAGAGATTCCCTAACATTGTGTTCAAGGGAGACCTAAAATGATACCTGTGTAGTTGTCTTATATCAACTACTGCAGATTAACATGATCAGTGGTAATAATGCAATTAAATTAAATTAAGTTAAATTCTGTGTAAAGGATAAGGTGCCTAGAACAAATTTATATTCCAAATTTTAAAGAAAGGTAAGTGGCACCTACACCCCAATGTTTGTAGCAGCAATGTCCACAAGAGCCAAAATAATGGAAAATGCCCAGATGTCCATCAACAGATGAATGGATAAAGAAGATGTGGTATATATATACAATGAAATACTACTCAGCCATCAGAAAGGATGAAATCTTGGCCATTTGCAAGGACATTGATAGAACTAGAGGGTATTATGCTAAGCAAAATAAGTTAATCAGAGAATGATTTCACTCATACATGAATTTAAGAAAAAAACAGATGAACATACGGAAAGGGAAGGAAAAATAAAATAAGGTGAAAACGCAGAGGGAGACAAATCATAAGAGACTCTTAACTCTAGGAAACAAACTGAGGGTTGTTGGAGGGGAAGTAGGTAAGGGAAAGGGATAATTAGGTGATAGGCGTTAAGGAGGTCACGTGATGCAATGAGCACTGGCTGTTATGCACAACTGATGAACCATTAAATTCTACTCTGAAACTTATAATACAGTATACGTTAATTAAATTGAATTTTGATAAAAAAATTTAAAGAGAAAGGTAAGTAAAATGGTTTTAATATTCGTGAGGGTTTTTCTATTTTATTTCAAATGTCAAAACTGTCTTAATGAGGTTCTACTGACAAATATTCTCTTTTTTTACTAAGACTTGAGGAGAAAAAAATTGACATTAGACCCCTCATTTCCAAATTGAAATAATACTTGTTAAATAACAATTCAACCAAGTGAATTTTAAAGGTCTAATTGGCTTTATTAATCAATTCATAAATCAAGAAGCATTCCATCTAGCAAGTGGGGGGCAGCTCCAAAAGGCTACAAAAGGAACAGGTTTTGAAAGGCAGGGCAAGGAAGTCATAAACAGAGAGAAAGGATTATTTTGGGTGAGGTCACCTTTCTTTGGGGACAAAAGGGTCTCATTGGATGGTTTATTTCATCTTCCTTTAGGAGATGGAGAGGCTTTGTGACAGACTACCTCATTGGTGCTGACCAGAAAATTCTTGATAGATCAGTTAAGATGACCTTTGTGGGGGTGGTTGAAAGTACAATTAGGTTAGGCATTAAGCCTGAGTTTGGTGGATGGCCTGACCTAAGCGACTCCCTTTTGGGCTGTGATTTTCTTTCTAACATACTAAAGCATCCAGCCTTTCTTAAAACTAAATTTATGCTGATATAAATCTCATTTTTTTTCTTAGCCATCCCATTTCATTAACAAGCAATTCCAATAATTAAGTCTTTTTTTTGTAATGTAGTTAAAACTCCTTCCCTGTAACTTCAAACATCCAGTCCTTTCTCCGTGATCTAGAGTGTGATCTCTCCTTTATATGATGGATGACTTTTCAAAATGTCTGACATCAAATACATGACTCCCTCTTTTATTTTCTTAGTGGTTACCTGGGGATTACAATTAGCATCTTAATATAAAATCACCTATTTCAGGTTAATGTTAACTTAATTTCAATGTTATACAAAACTTTTCTCCAATATACCTCTGTTTCCACCTCCAGACTTTGTACTATTACATCCTCATACAGTATAAGCCACCAACCGAGTTTTATAATTATTGCTTTATGAATTGCCTTTTAAATCACTGAGAAGACAAGACTTACAAACAAAAATACATTGATGTTGTTTTTTGTATTTATCTGTGTAGTTCTCTTTACCAGTGCCTTTCATTTCTTCATGTGGATTCAAGTTATCATTTAATGCCTCTTTATTTCAGCACGAAGGACTCCCTTTGGTATTTCTTATAGGACAGTTCTTTTAGCAATGAGTTCTCTCAGTTTTTATCTGGGAATGTCTTAATTTCTCCTTCATTTTGAAGGAGATTTTTGCTGAATATAGAATTCTTAATTAGTAGGTTTTTTCCTTTCACTACTTTAAAATTGCCATCCCTCTGGTTTATGGCCTCCGTGAGAAGTCACCTGTTGATCTCACTGAGGATTCTTTGTATGTGATACATCATTTTTCTTTTGAAGCTTTCAAGATTTTCTTTTCTTTGACTTTCGTCAATTTGATAATGATATGGATAAGTGTGGATCTCTTTGAGTTTACTTGAAATTTGTTGAGTTTCTTGAATATGTAGGTTAATGTTTTTCATTATATTTGGGAAGTTTGGGACCATTATTTCTTCAAATAATTTCTATGACCCTTTGTTTTACTCCTCTCCTTCTGGAACTCCCATTATGTGGATGTTGGTATAGTTGTTGGTATGCCATAATTTCTAATGTTCTCTTTATTTTTCTGCATTTTTTCTGTTCCTCAGACTGGAAAATCTCTATGGACATATTTAAAGTTCAATAATTATTTTCTGCCAGATAAAATCTGTTGTTAATGTCCTCTAGTGAATTTTAAATTTTAATTATTGTACTGCCAACTCTAGATTGTACATTTGATTCCTTTTTTATTATTTCTATCTCTTTGTTAATATTGTGTATTTGGTGAGACATAATTGTTATGCTTTTCTTTAATTCTTTAGTCATGGTGTCCTTTAGTTCCTTGAACATATTTAAAATAACTGCTTTTAATTCCTTGTCTATGAATACAACATCTGGGTCTCCTCAGTGACATTTTCTGTAGGCTACCTTTTTCTCTATGTATGTAACATACTTTTTTATCTTATAATTTTTTGTTGAAAGCTGGTCATTGTAGATATTACATTGTAACAACTCTAGTAACAGATTCCTTTCTCACCCCCGAAGGTTTGTTTGTGTTGTGTTACTGCTGCTATTGCTTTTCTTGTTGTTTCTAATTTTTTTAAAGGACTTTTTCTGACCAATTCTATAGATTCTCTTTTCCCTGCAGTATGTGGCTACTGAGTTCCCAACTACCATTTGTAAGTTTTTATTTTTATTTTTAAGCCTGCATCTTGGATTCAGCCCAAGATCAGTATAATTTAGTAGTCAAGCAATAATAAGTCAGAATTCTTTAAATGCTTGCCTGTATGTCTACTCCTCTTTGCCAAGGAAATTTGTGTGAAAAGGCATGCTTTCAAGTTTTAAGCAGTTTATAATTTCACTTCCTGCTTACATGGGGCCTTAAGTTCCGACAGAGGTAAGTGACTGGGACCTTTTCCTTTTCCAGGTCTTTCCTGAGCATACAGAAAGTCCTGTATGAGTGAAACTTTCTTGATCCCAGGGATATGTTGGAGCTTTTTAAAGTTCCTAGTGGTCATTCAGTTCTCTAGGACTTGCCTTTAAAATGTTAACTAAGCTCTTGTTTTCCCAACTGAAATAACAGCCTTAGGCAGCTTTGATGTTGGCAATAGACTGCTATTACTTTTAGACTGCTATGCCCTAGGGATAGCTTTTTGCACTATGTTGAGCTCTGAGTCAAATCAAATAGCCACAACACCTCAGGAATGGATATTTTCCAAGAAGCTGCTCATCCAGGCAAAATATTGACTGTGCCCTGGGGATACAGTTTTTTAATATAACTCTAAAACAGATCAGTCCTTACATTTGGAGGCAAGACTGCTGGCTTTTCATAAACTCCCACACCACTGAACTAGGGATGGAGGGGTGACGGGAATAACTCAAAGTCAAAGCACTATAGGTCCTGCTGGCTTCCAAAGGGTAAGTAATTTCTCATGGATAGATGATCTGTAGTTTGTTCTATAGTTTGGATAATTTTCAAAGTTATGAAATGGTTGAATTTAGTTGCTGTACCATTTTTTCCCATTTTTTTTTATTGTTTCCATGGAAAGCAGATTCACCAAGGTCCTCAGAGTACCATTCTAGACGTCTTCTCTTTCTTATGCACCCATCTCACTTATAGAAAATTTAATATTATAAGTAGAAAAGTTAGATCGTTTTTACTTACAACTATATCATCAGCAACCAGAAGTCTTTTCACATAGAAAATACTCAAAGAAAGAGAGTTCAGTGGGAGAGTAGGTAAAGGTATAGAT
Organism: Ailuropoda melanoleuca; assembly: GCF_002007445.2. Taxonomy (NCBI): domain Eukaryota; kingdom Metazoa; phylum Chordata; class Mammalia; order Carnivora; family Ursidae; genus Ailuropoda; species Ailuropoda melanoleuca. The sequence continues at coordinate 94,302,837 of NC_048222.1, read as the reverse complement.
TAGAGAGAAGATATGTGTGTATATGTATGGACACTCCCATTCATTAATAATTCCTCTAAGAATATACAGGAAATTAAGCATTGAATACATCTGGAAAATGGAAAGCTAATGGAGAAAAACACATTCGCTTTCACTTTCGTGCTTTTTTAATGCTTGAACTTTTAGAACAGCATGAATTAAACCTGTATTTAATATAGATATATTGATAGATTGATAGAATTAAATTATCCTCAAAAAAAAGATTTCTAGAACTTTTTCTTCCATGATTGTTCTCTGTACAGATCATTCTTTGTCAGTGGTCTTTCAAAAATATGGCTTCTACAATTCAGTAAAAAGTAAAGTATGAAAAAATGGAATGAGACTACCACACCAAGTATAGCAAGACTAATTAAGTTACCTAAGATTAAATACTTCTATCAATGTTCTTTATGGTAGCATTTGCTTTCATGGCAGTTATCTCTCTCGTAGAGTCAAAGTGATAGAATCAAAAAGTTATTCCTTTAAAGGAAAATCAATAACAGTTAGTCCAAACACTTCATTTTACAATTATATGACATGAAAGTACCCACATTTAAAATACTTTCTTAATAACATATAGCAGAATAATTACTCACCTCAGCTTGTCTTAATCATGAGATCCTTTGGGAATTTTATTAGCTAAACATCTGTAAAGGGACCCAAGAGATCTGTTCTATAGAAAGAGTTATGGTTATGTTATGGTGCCAGTGAAACATAGAAAGAGTACAGAAAAGATGGAGATACCTTTTACCTAGACCTTTCCATTCTAGGTAGATAAAAGATGCAAAGGTCCAATGTGTGCTTCTCCAGAACAGCAGTACTCAAACTGCAGTCCTAGGAGTCCCCAAGACCTTTTTGGGGTATTTAAAGTCAAAATAGTTTTTGTAATAATGTTAAAATATTATTTGCCATTTTCACCTTCATATCTTTTACAAAAGTACAGTGGAGTTTTCCAGTAATTAGATGTCAGTCATGTGTTGTCACAATAGTTTAAATACAGAAGCAGATATGAGAATCCAGCTGTCTTCCATTAAGCCAGGCATTAAAGAGATTTGCAGACATGTGAAATAATACCCTTCCTCAATAAATTTTGGTTTGGACATTATAATTATTTTTTATAAAAATTTTATCTGTTAACCTGTAATGGGCTTGTTGATATTTTTAAGTAAATAAAAACTACCTTATGTTTTTTCAGTTTTATTATAATATGGGTAATATAGATCAATATAACCATCATAAAGGAAAGTTTGTTGGGGTCCTCAAAAGTTTTTGAGTGTAAAGTGGTCCTGAAACCAAAAAATTTGAGAACTGCTGCATTGGATCAATTAAAAGTCAATATTGATGGAAATATATTACAACAGGTAGAATTTATTTACTGGAATATTTTATCAAATAAAAAATTTAAGAGAGAAAGAAATTACACTGATTGGAACACAATCTAAATAGTACAAAATCAGGTAATCCATGGGAAAAGAACTAAGTTATCTTGGTAAACAAAGAAACTAAAAACCAAGGGTACTCTGAAATACTTTACTTTTTAAACTTGTAATTCTAAAAGTATTATAATAAGTACTTTGGATGAAGAGGAAGAATCAACTATATATAGATAGAGATATAGAGATATAGATATATATAAATTTAACATATAATGTTTTATTTGTTTTAGGGGTACAGGTCTGTGATTCATCAGTCTTTCACAACACACAGTGATCACCACAACACATACCATCCCCAGTGTCCATCATCCAGCCATCCCATCCTTCCCCCCACCTCCACTCCGCAACCCTCAGTTTGTTTCCTAAGAGTCTCTTATGGTTTGCCTCCCTCTCTGGTTTCTTCTTGTTTCATTTTTTTCCTCTCTTCTGCTATGATCCTCTGCCTTGTTTCTCAAATTCCACATATCAGTGAGATCATATGATAATTGTCTTTCTCTGATTTGCTTATTTTGCTTAGCATAATATCCTCTAGTTCCATCCATGTCGTTGCAAATGGTAAGATCTCATTTTTTCATGGCTGCATAATATTTAATTGTATATATATATACCACATCTTCTTTATCCATTCATCTGTTGATGGACACCTGGGCTCTTTCCATAATTTGGCTATTGTGGACATTGCTGCTATAAACATTGGGGTGCAGATGCCCCTTCGGATTGCTACATTTATATCAGATATATATATCTGATATATCAGATATATATATTATTTATTTATTTGACAGAGAGAGAGACAGTGAGAGAGGGAAAACAAGCAGGGGAGTGGGTGAGGGAGAAGCAGGCTCTCCACTGGGCAGGGACACTGATGCAGGGCTCAATCCCAGGACCCTGGGATCATGACTTGAGCCGAAGGCAAATGCTTAACAATTGAGCCTCCCAGGCGCCCCAAGAATCAACAATATTAAGAAGGAAAATTTCAAAAGTAATTTTGACAAAACTTAGGTATTTATCTTTCAAGAAAGTTAAAATGTTCATTTGAAGATTATCCAGCATAGAAAAATTTTGAAAGATCATAGAAAATAAAACTGCACCCATCCATAAGTTGGCAAATACATGTGAGGTATCTTATTGGCTAAGGAAATTCAAATCTATAAAATGATTTCTCTACCAAAAACATGAATTCATCAATTAAATAAAAGAAATATATGTGTATTTATATGTGAGTGTGTGTCCACATGTTATATTTTTTACTCAGACCTAGGGTGTGGTGGGGGAGCAGAGGGGGATTATAATACCTTCAACCTATTTTAAAATGTCATCTAACTATATTCTTAGCAACTGACTTAAAAACAAAAGGTCAACTGAGTGAAGATACAGAATTTGAACTGAGTCTTAATATCAACCATGTTCAAGGGATCCTGAGAGTTTTGTAGGGTTAGGAGGCTTAGATGCTTTGTTAGTTTGGAAGTAATTATTGCCTTAGCACAGAAGTAAAGATATCCAAATATTTGCCTGAATCATGTCTATTAACTGAAGTAGTTTTTACCAAAACAAAAACAAAACCAATACATGAATGCAGGGTTACACTGAGAATTTTTTAAAACGTTTTGGATGTATTAAACAATGTTGAAGTCAGGTCAAGATGTGTTTCATGTTATAATCTATGATTCTTAAACTTTAATGTATATAAGAAGTCCACATGGATCTTGCTCTAAACATAGGTTCATAAGATTTCCACCTTTAATAGCGTCAATTTTATGTATATTAAAGTGGAAGGCCAGCAATTCCCATTTTAGCAGGCATCTAAGGTAATTCTGATAAATGTGAATTAAGTAACCACTTGGAGAAAGTGTTCCAGTAAAATCGCAGTTAAGCCTTCTGGAGTTTTAAGACTTCACATTTTAATGTTGATAATGTTGGCTTATAAATACAATTTAATAGAGTAAAACCATTTAAATCTGAATGCAATCATTTTAAGGGACGTGGGATAAGGTACATAATATGCAGTTAAAAATCATCTCAGCATATCAATCATGATAAAGTTGCCCAACTTATAAATGTGCATAATATACATGAATGTGCTATTAAAATAATTTCAGCACATTAATTATGGCAAAGTTATCCAACTTTGAAAAATGATTATATTAATGTTTCTGGTATAAAGATTTCTCAAAGTTTAGTTAAATTAATATCTCCTTTTATCTAAAGTCTAAAATCATTTGAAGTCGCATGTATGTTCTTTAGAAACTTCGTTAGTTCTACTTTACATACTTAACTTTCCCATAATATTTGTGAATATAAATGTTTAATGTTTTAATGTCTCTGAAGACACGTAAAAGAAAACGTGCCAGATAAAGACAGAACAATAATTCAAAGTTTTCATGACCTGGGGCACCTGGGTGGCACAGTGGTTAAGCGTCTTCCTTCGGCTCAGGGTGTGATCCAGGCGTTACGTGATCGAGCCCCACATCAGACTCCTTTGCTATGAGCCTGCTTCTTCCTCTCCCGCTCCCCCTGCTTGTGTTCCCTCTCTCACTGGCTGTCTCTATCTCTGTCATAAATAAATAAAATCTTTTAAAAAAAAACTTTAAAAAAATTTAAAACAAAAAAGTTTACATGACCTGAAGGCCTAATAAAAAATGTCACTAATATTGGAAAAGTAGAATTAATATAAACTTGTGATTCCTTGGATATAAGAAGAGAGATGAATCAAATATGACTCTAAAGTTTGACTCAAAAACTCCTAGCTTAAACTGTAAGCCTCCATTTTAAATTTTCATGCCATAAACACTTATTAAATTTATTTGGTTTTCTTTTAAAAACATATATGAAATTAAGATGTACAATTATGGATTTCTTGCTAAAACAACAAATACCTATTTACTTAGTTTCCTGACTGTTCATTAGACACAACTTTGTTTCATTTCCATATCTTTTTTAGATCCATTATCATTTCACCTTGCTATTTAAATTTCTTTTTAACATTACGTAAAAATAATTTTGATTTATTATAGTCAAAAATTTGTGTACCTTAATGATTAGGCAATTATAATTTTTTATTTTTTAAATTTTTTTAAAGATTTTTATCTATTTGAGACAGAGAGATCAAGAGAAAGCAAGAAAGAAAGCACCAGTGGTGGGGAGGGGCAGAGGGAGAGGAAGAAGCAGGCTCTCCACTGAGCAGGGAGCTCTATGTAGGGCTTGATCCCAGGACCTTGGTTAGGATCATGACCTGAGCTGAAGGCAGACGCTTCACTGGCTGAGCCACCCAGGTGCCCCAGTGACTATAATTTTTAAATGGCAGCATCCCGTATGACTTGAAAGTTGAAAAAAACACTTTGTATTTTGTTTGTTTATATTACCTAGCTATGTGTTAATCCTTCTAAGAGAAGCTACTCAGCACACAATCCCCACTGTAGGCGCAGATGAGAGGAGGGCATATTTTCTCATATAGGACTTCCCATGCCCACTCTCTCCACCCATGGCTAATTTCAATCCACAGCTTGGCTCTAAAACATGAACTGATCCAGATTCCCTCTCTTGGAATGTTAAATAAGTGGTTCCAGACAATAAATTTGGTTAAAAGAAAAAGCTGGAGCTGGAAGAGTAAGTCCCAAATAAAATCATAAAGATTTATTTATTTATTTGAGAGAGAGAGAGAGTAGGGGGAGGGGCAGAGGGATAGAATCTTCAAGCAGATTCCCACTGAGTGTGGAGCCTGACATGGGGCTTGATTTCATGACCCTGAGATCATGACCTGAGCTGAATGAAGAGCCGGACTCTTAAACAACTGAGCCACCCAGGCGCCCCTCAAATATAGTTATAAGAGCAAACCCTGTGAATAACCTGAGGATGCCAATCCACAGGAGAGAAAAATGGAGCAGATGACAGAGGGGACTGGAACAGCCTTGAAAGAGAATGGCAATGTGAAAGGCCATATGAAGAAGAACAAGAGCATTCACCAGGACTGACATCTTTCCAACTCTAGCTTTTAGAAATACATACCTCAGAGATACTATGGAGTTCAGTTCCAGACCACCACAATAAAGCAAATTTCATCACACGGCAAGTCAGAATGAATTTTTGGGTTTCCCAGTGCTTGCAAAAGTGATGTTTACACTATCCTGTAGTCTATTAAGTGTGCAATGGTATTATGTATGTCTAAAACATGTACACAACTTAATTTAAAAATACTTTATTGCTAAAAATGCTAACAGTCATCTGAGTTTCAATAAGTTGTAATCTTTTTGCTGGTGGAAGGTCCTGTCTCCATGTTGATGTCTGCTGACTGATCAGGGTGGTGGTTGCTGAAGGCCAGGGTAGCTGTGGCAATTTCTTAAAATAAGACAACAATGCAGTAAGCTGCATCAATTGACTCTTCCTTTCATGAACAATTTCTCTGTAGCATGTGATGCTGTTTGATAGCATTTTACTCACATAGAACTTCTTTCAAAATTGGAGTCGATCCTGTCGAGCACTGCTGTTGCTTTATCAATTAAGTTTATGTAATATTCTGAACCCTTTGTTGTCATTTAAACAACTTTCACAGCATCTTCACTTGGAGTAGATTCCATCTCAAGAAACCACTTTCTTTGTTCAGCCATAAGAAGCAACTCCTCATCCATTCAAGTTTGATCATGAGATCGCAGCAATTCAGTCCCATCTTCAGGCTCCACTTCTAACTCTAGTTCCCTTGCTATTCCCATCACAGCTGCAGTGACTTCCTCCGCTCAGGTCTTGAACTTTCTATTTGTAAAAGACACACTATAAACCCAATAAAGTGAAACACAATAAAATGAGCTATGGGGACGCCCGGATGGCTCAGTCAGTTAAGCATCTGCCTTTGGCTCACGTCATGATTCCAGGGTCCTGGGAGCAAGCCCCGCATTGGGCTCCCTGGTCAGCGGGGAGCCTGCTTTTCCCTCTCCTTCTACTGCTCTGGCTGATTGTTCTCTCTCTCTCTCTCTCTCTCTCTCTGTCAAATAAATAAAATCTTAGAAAAAAATAAAATAAAAGAGGTATTCTTATAAACTGCACATATATTCTGTTTCTTTTTTTTTTCTTAATTTAATTATTTATTTGAAGGAGAGAGAGAGAGTGCACAAGCTGCGGGGGAGGGGCAGATGGAGAGGGAAAAGCAGACTCCTTGCTCAGCAGAGAGCCTGATGTGGGGCTTGACCCCAGGACCCAGGGATCATGACCTGAAGGCAGGCACTTAACTGACTGAGCCACCCAGGTGCCCCATCTGTTTCTTATAATCAAAAATAGTCTACCTAAAACTTTCTACAAATCTCTTCCAATTACCCATTTCTGGAAACTGAAATGAAACAAATCTCTATTCTCACAATCATGCAAGAGAATGAGGAGACACACTACTGTTTCTGGTCACAACTCATGGAAGGATACAAGATGATGTTATAAATGTTGTCTATAACCCTTTATTTACAACATGTAAAGTCCTTCTATTGTTCTGCATGTACTACTGTGCACTTGGAAACAGTTTAGCTCATTATTTGAGCAAAAAAACAAAGAAGTAATTTAAAAAAAAACATATTTTCCAGACAGAGCAGACAGAGCAGCAGTATTTTTGGCTTTTAGAATAAAATCAGGAAATACCACTAATCCTATCATACACTGAGAAAACAAGCAGCCTCTCCTCAGTGTGGAGAGCCTGCTGCTTTCATGTCCTTTTACATCATAAATTGCCCTAGGAAATTGTGGGTCTCCCTCAGGGAGTTCTGAAACATCTCTGAGAGGGCACTTGCATGATATTAAAAATAAAAACAATTTTGACTTGACTAAATCAGCAATCTGGGACTATCTCAAGGAAGGAAAGAAACTGTCATCAGAGGAGAGATTTTAGGAGACTAATTCTAAGTCTACTAATTGTAGAATATATTTTCATGACAGGAAATCTTTTGGTTAGAACACAGGAGAATTTTCATTAAAGTAAAATGTCAACAGAACATAAATATTTTGCTCTGATATGTTTAAGTATTAAAAACAAATATACATAAAATCAGTGTTTTAAATCCTACTTGAAATTAGGTAAGGTACATAGCAGATAAATAAACCACAATTAAGTATCAAATAAATGTCCAAAATATACAAATTGTAACCACATATTCCAGTGATTGCCCTTAGTCACAACACATTTGAAATCTCATTTATATTTCCTTTGAGCAGTTTTCAGGCCATATAATGAAATCTAAGTTGTGTTTAATTGTACCTTATTTTTTTTTACCCCAAATGATATTGCCTAGCTTGAAAATTTCACCAGCCTTTGGCAAATAATAATCTTTTCAGAAAACATAAAATAATACTGACTTTTTACATTTTCCCCCAAAATCAGTTCTATTCTAAAAAAGAAAAATGATGATTAAGGCTTTTTAAAAAGTGAAACAAATTTGGAAAATACTAATTCCACAAACAGTTCCAAAATATTGTGTGTATTAATGGTTTCCCTAGATGATTACTGTAGAATGGAGAACTCACATAGAAGCATTGACCCCAGTGTATTTAATTACTAAGTCACACTAAAAAGAGGACTAAAAAAAGAACAGAAAAATATTCATTTATTTCGTTGTTCTCATTATTTTCCTTTCTGTTACTATTTTGTGTTCACGTAGCCCAACACCCGTTTTTTTCTCCAACACACACACACACACACACACACACACACACACACACACACACACACACGGAGATTCCTACTCTGTGGTAAGTAGAATTCTAAGCTTGTCTTATTTCCCATCTGAACCCTCTGATTAAATTTGAATATTCTTTACTTGCTAAATTTATTGTGTAAGAATAAGATCGCTTCATTTCCTGAACATCTATTATACGCCAGAACTTATTTCCTAATGTGTAGGTATCCTAATGTGGATTCTGTCCTAAAGAGTCTATGGTCAAGTAAGAAAAAGTGAAATATGTCCGAAAATGTCTATGATAGAAAGTACAAAAATATAGCTGCTACAGGAGAGGTACCAAAAAAGAGAAGGGGATTATAATTGCTTTATTATTTCAAATGGGATCATCACCTGCTAGTGAGAAGCAATTAAAACATTCTTTTAGATGAGTTTGTTGACATTTACTGTGGTTAATTTTATGCATCACCTTGACTGGGTCATGGAATTCACAGATATCTAGTTAAACATTTTGGCTGCATCTGTGCAGGTGTTTCCAGAAGAGATTAACATTTGAATTGGTAGACTGAGCAACACCGGTTATCCACCTTGATGTGAATGGCTATCATCCAAACTGTTCAGAGTCTGAATAGAATGAAAAAGAGAAGAAAGGAAGAATTCTTTTCCACCTGAGAGCATGAACATAGACATCAGTATTCTGCTCTTGGACTAGGACTTATACCATCCGCATTCCTAGCCTTTGGCCTTGGACTGGAACTTACACCATCAGTTCTCCTAGTTCCAGCTTGCCGAGCTTAGATTAGAACTCTAAGACTGGTTTTCCTGGGCCTCCAGTTTGTAGACAGCAGATTAAAGACTTCTCAGTCTCCATATCACATGCCTATAATATACATATTATATAGTTTTGTTCTCTCTATAAAGTACCCTGACATTGATTTTGGTACTGAAAGTGGTTGTAGAGGAACAGAATTTTAAGGATGAGTTTTCTGAATTAGTTCTGTGGTTTCTGGAATTGGCCTTCCAATCTGATTATATTTGAAGATGATATTGCCTATATTCCTAACAATAAAGAGAGCACTGCTATCTGGCATGATGTGGTAATGGACATATGCAAAATATCTCTGTTGTATATTCCTAATGAACTACTTATAAGAAGCAAGAAGCTGGGGAAATATACATATGACACTTTCAAATGATTTTGGAAAACTAACAAATATAATGAAGTTGATATCACTGGACAATGTGGTGAAAGAAAAGGATGAGCTCAGGAATTTGAATTATTAGCCCAAGTGCTGCATAAATGACATAAAAGCTTCTCTGCATACCCTGAAGGAGACACAGTAGCTGCTGGCCTGACTGCCGAAAATCAAACACCGAATCTGATCTTGTGCCTGGCTGAAGTACAAAGCAGGATAAACTCCCAGGCTCATAGGGTGTCCACTGTTAATGTGAGGGCAAAAATGACTGGGAAAAAATGGGATCCTATAAATTGGGATGGGAATTGTGGAAGATCCTAATGCACTGGAATCTTTGAGCACCTAAATGCTGAGGAGACTTCTTGGTCAGTGGGGGAGGCCTTTCCATACCGAATGGTAGCCTCCACTCCCATCTGAGGAGATTAACTCTTCATTGCCCAAGGAAATGGGAATAGCCTTCCCTGAGCCATTTGCCAGACAAGACAATGCTGATTCTGCTCAGGACTCGCCCCCACTCCTCTCTTTGCTTCTACCCATGGGATCAGACTCAAGTCCCAGCAGGCCCTTTAAGGTAAGGTGTGACCCATGAGTAGGAATCCTATACTCCAAAGAAACTGCTTGAATTTTTTAAGTTATGAGACAGAAATCTGGGAAATATGTGTGGGAATGGATGCTAAGGGTGTAGGATAATGGTGGAAAGAACATAATGTTGGATCAGGCCAAATTTATTGTTATGGGCTCACAAAACAAACAACCTGAGGGTTTTAGAGGGGAGGGGGGGGATGGGTTAGCCTGGTGATGGGTATTAAGGATGGCATGTATTGCATGGAACATGGGTATTATACGCAACCAATGGATCATTGAACACTACAACAAACACTAATGATGTACTATAGCAGTTCCATAAAGTCTCAAAGGATTTAAAACAAAACAAAACAAAACAGATTTTGCATTTAATGTTACAACCTGAGGAGTAAAAAAAGAGAGGGTTTGCTCGGTTAGTTGGCTAAACCATGAACCAAAAGATGGCCCAAATGAAGTGAATTGGAAATGGTGGACCTGCCTTTGCTTAATGTAGAGGAAGGTATTCAAAGGTAAGGTAGGCATGGTTACTCAATCAGACAGGAGAGTCAAAGCAACAATTAGAATAGTCTGACTTTGAACAGACTTATGGCATTGGTTAATTAACCACTGTGATTCTGGAAATGAAAAAGTATACAAAAGTCTGATTTGATCTTACTTCATATGTCAAGTGAATAGTCTAACCTGAATCATAAATACAGTTAGTCTTGGCCTCTCAATCAATTCCCAGACTTTAGCAAGTTCACAGACCCAGAATTCCTTCAGCAAAGGGAGGGCAGTTTGCCTTGAAGAAGGGCCCTAGTACACTACTAAATTTGTACTGTTAATCTTTATCCCAGCCTTCTCCAAAGGGACCTACAATTTTTTACAAGGGTAATTGTGCATTGGAGAAAAGGAAATAGTCAGACACTTTGAGAAATTCTGAACGCTGGTTCTGAATGGTACTAATTACAAGAGACCCCAAATGTCACTGAGGCCCAATAGTCATAATAGGGACTTATGGAGGTCAGGTGGTCAATGGAATTTTAACTCAGGTCCACCTTACTGTGGGCCTAGTAAGTCCTCAAACCCATCTGTGGTTATTTCCCTATTTCTGGAATGCATAATTTGTTTCCCTAAACTGTGGAATAGCTTTTGTGCAAAAGACCAAGTGAAAGCCATCAGAACTGCCTCTACCTAAGAAAACAGTAAACTAAATGCAATACCACATCCTTGGAGGGATTGAAAAAATTAACGATTACCATCATGGACTTGAAGGACACAGAGGTGGTGAATCCTACTGCATCCCCATTCAGCTCACCTATTTGGCTTCTGCAGAAGTCAGATGGATCTTGGGGAACGACAATAGATTGTCACAGCTTAACCAGGTGTTGATTTCATTTGCAGCTTCTGTAGCAGATGTGGTTTCATTTCTCAAGCAAATTAACACATCTCCTGGTACCTGGTACATAGCTATTGATCTGGCAGATGCTTTTTTCTCCATATATGCTAATAAAGACCATGAGAAGCTGTTTGCTTTCAGCTGGCAAGGCCAGCAATATACCTTCACTGTCCTATTTTAGCTAACTCTCCAGCCCTATGTCATAATTTGCTTTGTAGGGATCTCGATGGTTTTCCCCTTCCACAAGATATCACACTTGTCCATTACATTGATGACATTATGTTGACTGGACCAGTGAGCAAGAGGTAGCAACCACTTTAATCTTATTGGTAAGATATATGAATATCAGAAGATAGAAAATATGTCCAACAAAAATTCATGTTACTTCTACCTTAGTGAAATTTCTAGGGTCCAGGGGTATAGGACGTGGCAAAATAGCTCTCTTTTAGGGTAAAATATAAGTTATTGTATCTGGATCCTTCTACAACCAAAAAGGAGGCACAATGCATAGTGGACCACTCTGGATTTTGGAGGTAACGCATTCCTCATTTGGGCGCATTATTCTGGCCCATTTACTGAGTGACCCAAAGACCTGCTAGTTTTTCTGCATAGCAAAGGAAACCATCAACAGCATGAAAATGCAAACTACCAAATGGGGGGAAATATTTGCAAATCATATTTTTGATAAGGAGTTAATATCCAAAATATATAAAGAATTTATACAACTCAATAATAAAAAACAATAGTAATAATAATTTTACAAATGGCCAGAGGATCTGAATAGATATTTTTCCAAAGAAGACATACAGATGGCCAACAGATACATGGAAAGGTGCCCAATAGCTCTAATCACCAGGAAAATGCAAATCAAACACAATGAGATATCACCTCACACCTGATAAAATGACTATTATAAAAAACATAAGATATGACAAATGCTGGTGAGGAGGTAGAGAAAAGGGAACCCTCATGCACTGTTGGTGGGAATGTAAGTTGGTTAACCAGCATGGAAAACTGTATAGAGATTCCTCAAAAATTAAAAATAAAAACACCATATGATCCCAGCAATCACACTTCTGGGTGTATGTCAGAAGGAAATGAAATCACTATCTTAAAGAGATGTCTATACCCCTAGCATTATTTATAACAGCCAGATATGGAAACAAACTAAGTGTCCATTTATGGATGAATAGATAAAGATGTGGTATACGTATACAATGGGATATTATTCAATCATAAAAGGATATCCTGCCATTTGTAACAATATGGATGGATACTAAAGGCATTATATTAAGTGAAATAAGACAGAGAAAAGATGAATATTATATCATCTCATTTATATGTAGAATCTTAAGAAAAAAGAACTCATAGAATCAATGAGTAGATTGGTGGTTGCTAGGTGTGCAGTAGGAGGAGGAAAGAAATGGATAAATGTGGTCAAAGGGTAAAAACTTCTGGGCACAGGAATCCCCTGCTTTTCAAAAGTTCACATTATACCACTTTGCTTTTACAAAGGACCTGCATTAGTGCCTGTTTTTGCTAACTTGAAATCCAAAGAGGATTGGAGAAAATAGTGTTCAGCATTTGTTTTGCAGCAAGATGTTACAGAGGCAACATGCACCCTAAGCAGTGAGAGTAACACTACAAGCTTCTTTCCTAGGAACTACACTCAGCATCTCCGCATCAAGCTGCCATAGTTTTAAACCATGTGTGTAGGCATCTGTGCTTTATCTCGATTTATTTTGTGTATCCTTTAACAGGATATGGATTCCATCCTAAGGTATCAGAAAGCCTAAGAGAGGGTTTTTTTTTTTTTTGAGGGTGAGGGCCTCAAAATGCTCAAACATTTTTCCATATAAATTATGATAATTGCTTCTTCACTTTATGCCGTTTTGGCTTATAAAGTAGCATTCTACTTCTGGATAGTGGAGGAAGTCTGTATAAGAAGAATAAGTTCCAGGGATCTAATGTACAGCATGGTAACTCTAGTTAACAATACTGTATTGTATACTAAATTGCTAAGAGAAAAAAAATTGCTAAGAGAATAAATCTTAGAAGTTGTCACCACAAAAATACATACATACATACATAAATACATAAAAGTAATTATGGAGGTGATAGATGTATTAACTAACCTTATTGTGGTAATAATTTTGCAATAATAAATATATCAGGTAATCAATGTACACCTTCAACTTACACAATGTTATATGTCAGTTATCTATCAATAAATCTGGGGAAAAACTGCCAGGCATGGACTTATAGAATGCCTTAGTCATTGCCTGGGTATTCCACACAGCATTGCTTCACAGCAAAAGAAGTGCAGAAATGTGTGCCCATACTCCTGGAATTTATTTGTCTTACTATATTCCCCACATTCTGAAGCAGCTAACTTGATAAAACGGTAGAATGGCCCTTTGAAGTCTGTTACAATGCCAGGTAGGTGGCAATACCTTAAAGAGCTGGGCATAGGTTCTCCTCATGCCTCTGAATTGCCAGACAAAGAAGTGATTTGCTATACTGGCTGGGGCAACTGATCCTATCAAGGGGAAGTTTAAGTATATCTTTACAATGTATGTAAGGAAGACTATGCCTGGAATACAGATGATTCCTTAGGATGTCTCCTAGTATTATCATGCCCTATGATTAAGGTTAATGGAAAACTATAACTCAATCCAGGCAGGACTATTAGTAGTCCAGACCCTTCAGGAATGAAGATTTGGGCAGCCCTACCAGGTAAAGAATCACAGCCATTGATAAGTTTGCTGAAGGTAAAGTGAATACAGAATGGGTAATAGAGGAAGGTAGTTATAAATAAGAGTTATGACTACATGACCATTTATAGAAATGAGAACTGTAATTTTTATGTGCTTTTATTCTTTATTTTGTTATGAAGATATTTGTGTATGTGTGCATGAATTACCTGTTTTATTTGCTTTCTTAGTCATTATCACATAACATTGGATGTACCGACTTTGTACTACAGTATGTAAGTTTTATCAATTTGCATCATAGCATTTAAGTTTCAGGATATCAAGAAGAGTAAACATGACTCAAGGACTTTACTTCCTCTCCTGGGGAAGATTAGTGCATTTTCAGCTATACACATGATAATTGTATCATGTTAGGGGAAATTATGACTTTGCTATTATCTTCATTTGGAAATTATGGGTTTTTTTAAAGATTTTATTTATTTATTTATTTGACAGAGCGAGAGACAGCTAGAGAGAGAGGGAACACAAGCAGGGGGAGTGGAGAGGGAGAAGCAGGCTACCAGCCAAGGACCCTGATGCGGGCGAACCCAGAATGCCGGGATCACGCCCTGAGCCAAAGGCAGACTCTTAACGACTGCGCCACTCAGGCGCCCTGGAAATTAAATATGTTTTAAGAAGATGCATATGGGTGACAAGTTGAAAAGGGCTCCCTCTATACATATAGGTTCTGTTTCTCTGAGGATCCCTGAATACATTTATCTTTGATGGAGATTAAGATTTAAATGGTATTTAAACAAAGTTTAGAAAATCCCCTGTCTTTAGTCCTATGTGAATATTAGCAAAACAAATATCAGGTATCTAGTACTAATGATAGCATGGCACAGAGGTACTACTGAAAACAATTGTTCTTATGGTAGCCTTTGTTGTTGTTGTTGTTAGCTGATACTTCATTTATAAATGGTTTCAGTCTAATTAAGAAGTTATGTAGAACATTGAGTGTGTAGATAGATCATGCTCCCACCTCTACTTAAAGTTATTTTCTTAAATGTACCAATGAAAATCAATAAGCTTTGTCCCTGACATCTAAATTGTCTGACTTTATTTACACGCATTTTATGAGTATGCTTGATTTGGCACATTTCAGCCCAGATGAACAGGCTATTATTTGGTCTATTTAAAACCGGAAAAGCATGTGACCAGTTTTTTAAAAAAAAGTATGAAGGATATTTTGGAAAAACATTGAAGAGCACAGGATTACATCTGGTTGTAGAGAAAGAATGCAAATATAAAAAAAATCATCCTTGCCGCCTTTATCAGACATATTTTAATTACAATTACAGAAATCCACCTGAACTAACTTTGTTTCATACAAAGGATTTACTGTCACATGTAACCAACTTTTGTCAAGGGCAGGGGTATGTAAGCCATAGGATGACTAGATCAAAGGACTTGAAAATTTCCAGGATCCACTCTCTCCGCTTCTTGCCTCTGGTTCTTTGCATGCATCCACTTTATTCAATCAATCTTGTTTCTCCTACTGACTTGGAAGCAAGAATACCAAAGACCTTATTAATATTTCTAATCTTCACTTCTGAAAAAGAACTGAAATGCTTGTTGGTGAATGTAAATTCTAAAAATCCATAGGAAGTGTGGTTATTGGCACAAGTAGGGTGAATTGCCCATCTTGGAGCAAATAATAGTAGTCAGGGAGTGGAATATCCTAATGGAGTCAACCTGGGTGAGGTACTGCATTCTAGACCAATCACTGTAGCCACAGTAGCCTCTACCAGAATCACATGACTGAAACTACAGTAATAGATTTAAGAACTAAGGGGATGGAAAGTGAGCAGAAAATCATTAGATGTCCACTACACTGTCCTCAGAAGTTAAAATAATTGAGTTGACACATGACAGAACATACTATTAACATTTAGATTGAACATTTTAAGCTGTCAATTAGTTTCCCAATATAAAATTTGTTTTGAGGACATCTAACTACATAATGTCTCAGGAATGGGAATAAAGTGAGTGATGTCCAGGGTACAGAGACCAATTGCTTGTGTTCAGTGAAATAACTGCCATATTCTTAAGACACCCAATTTGACAGTTCACAAAGCTGCACCGCACCTGCTGTTTATGATCCTACTTATGAGTGTACAGCAGGAACCACCACCACCAAACACCACCTCAGAACACCTCAAAGAACAGACCTAACAAAATGAAAAGGCTTCACACAATAAAAAAAAAATGAAGTGCTTATGAAGAAAACCAAAGTTGTGGCATCTAAAATGGCACAATAATTTCCTCTGAATTACATTCCAGAAAATAAATAACAGTTAAAAAGAAACATGGCATTGCCTGCAGAGCTTGAAATTGCTGCTTCCAAAAGTATTACTTCCTATTGATATCAGTTTGCCTCAGGGGCAAGATGTTTAACTCGCAGTCTGTCCCTGACTGAGTGCCAACACTGTCTGCTGAGGACCAACACTCTGTACAAATGGTCTGGTTTTGGATCAAGGCTTCATTCCATTGCCTAGGGACTCTGTCCTGCTGGCAGGAAATGACCCAGTCACTAAACGAACAAATATCCAATATTATGTTCTTGTATCTAAGTTGACAATGTCTGTGGTGCTTCCAACTGTTTCAGAATTCCTCTCATGTTGTTGAATATTTAAAGCAGAATCACCAACATCTAAGGTTATAATCTGTGATCACAGGTGCAGTGTTTCTTACACAGCAGCTTTTGGTCTTAGCCGCACTCACTGACACTCAAAAAAAAAAAATCAGAAACAGTCTTGTCTCGTGTTTTGTGGGTGCTCTAACCATCCCCATATCACCTACCAGAGGCCGATCTCCCAGAGGATAGTGAATGTGAATTATTCATCTTTTCATTCCCTAGTATAGATCCTACTGAATAGTAAGTACTTGATAAGGGCTGTTGATTCAATGAATAAATCAATGTCACTTCCAGCTAAGAAGAAATGACTTCACAAGAGGTGCAGAGGACAGGCTTTCACAAGATAGTAGCAACTGTATCCATCTTTAGGCTTAGATGTTATTATATAAAAACACAGTAACAATAGATGCTACTTGTTATTCATTCTTTCATTGCCTTGACCATTAAACAGAGAAAACAAGCAGAGAGCTATTTGAGGAGTCCTGTAAGAGCTAACAGTGGCTTGATAGCATCTGAAGTGGTGAGAAGTGGGCGAATTCTGAATATACATTTCAAGTTCAAACAACAAGATGTACTGAAAAGCCAGACATGTGATGTGAGAGAAAGCAGAGGAGTACACACACACACACACACACACCAGGAATAGACAGAGAGAAGACAGATAAGCAGAAACAGAAAGAAAGGTCAGGAATTGAGAGGGCCCTGTGGAAGCGGTCGGCACACTAATTCTCCTAACGTCACAGGACCACAAGGGTAGATAGAGAAAAGAAGTATCTGAGGACCAAATACAACATTCAGGAAGGTGACTGAAAGAAGCTGCCAGTGAGGTAGGAGAAAACCCAAGTAAACAAGTATTTGCATAGAAGAAAAGAATATGTTTTGTTAATTATGGCTTGCTAGTCCAGTAAAATGAGGACTAGAAACTGGTCATTGTTTTCATCAAATGAAAGTTGTTGGTAACCTTGACATGACCTCAGAAGAGAAATGGAGATGAAATCTTGAGTAAAATGTCTGTTAAAGAGAATGGGAGGGGGAAAAAGAGCAAACAGTGTTTTAAGCAATACTTCTGATGAGTTTTACTGTAAGAGATTGCAGGACAAGGGCTAGAAAGGGGTGTAGACGTGAGAGGAAAGCTGAAAGACTCCATAAAAACCTGCGTTTTGCTCCTTTTCCTGCGTCTATTCTTGCTAGGACCCACCTCTCACTTACCCCATGCCTCAAAATGCAAATAGTGTATGTGCTACTTGTAAGGGACAGGCAGTTCATGATTTCTTTAGAATAGATGACAGCTAAGGAAGGACCAGGTGATAAGTGTATTTCAGACCACCAGCTTTAGACATCTGAACACCAAGACCCTTGGTGCAAAGGAGTAACATCTGGGCCCTCATCTTTGTTTTAACGGGTTCCTGGATGCCTGAAAGGACACATACACCAGACCACAATCCTCAAGAAAAACCCCAGACCCCAAACAAAGATGAGACTTCCTCCTTTTCTTTCTGAGTCTCCCAGACTCTCTATCTGTACCCTTTCTAAGCCTTCAATAAATTCTTTCAACTCCTGCTGGCTTGCATTTTTTTCTAGCCTGCAGGCAGCCAGGAACATCTTGGCTAGTCCTGTGGGACCCCCACTGGGTCCTGGGACTCAATCTGCCAGCACTAGATGTAGATGTAGGGGTTAAAGGTGGGAAGATTTACATAATAATTTAAATAATAATAACAGTAAGGAGAGATGGACAAAAGATAAAGGAGTTAATACGTGTAATTGCAGGAGCAAGTTTGCAGTGAGCACTTACAACATTTAAGGGACAGTGCCAAGTGATTTTCTTGTGTTATCTCATAATTAAAATGCCCCTATAGCAAATACTGTTATACAGTTTTACAGGATTAGAGAAGTTTAATAACTCAAAGTCACACAATTGGTAAGAGGCAGAGCCAAGACTTAAACCTAAGACTTTTCGAATTCCATGAGTTTGACCTAATCCTTAGCTTTAGGTAATGAACTTTGTCAGGCTACTAAAGTGCAGCCATTAATTTTATCTGAACTCAAGGCCTTGAAATTCTTTATACAGCCTTCAGTGTGCCCAAGAATTATCTTTGGCTCTAGGAAAAGAACTACAAATAACATATTTTACAAATCTCAGCTACATAAGTCTTCACAGTCAAGCCACAGAAAATATGTACATATAAAAATATAGTTACATCAACCTAAATATACAGTTTACATATTAATCTCCTGTTCAATTTTTCAACAACAGTACATGCCACAAAAAAAGATATGGTAGAGAAGAGAGAAATGTAGATATTTATTTCCCAGGAGTCTACATTATGACTGTCACCTCCAAGGCCAAGAGAGGCTGAATCATTCTCTCATGATAGAAATGGAATTAGGACAAGAGAAAACAGGGAAAATTCATGGAGAAATTTTTAAAAATACATTTTTCTTCTCTCTCTTCTCTCTTTTATTTTAAAATGTCCAACAAATAAGTTTGAAATCACATCCTACACCAAATAAGGAAGATGAAAAGTTAAAGAATTGACACTTTGAAAGCTGTGAATTAGAAAAATTAATTTTGACTGTTGTAGATGAAAAATTAAGGATTTTTCTTAAAGGATTTTCTTTAAAGGATTAATCTTTCATTTCTGAGGTATATGTGAGTGATTGCAATCTCTGGAACTGAACAAACCTAGGTTTAAATCCTCAGTGAGTGATGTTGGATATTTTGCCCCCCTAAGATTCAATCTCCTCATTGAGAATAAGAAAAGCGCCTACCTCAAAGACCTGAAGAGTATATGAGATCATTTTGGCGGAGCATACTACTCGTCCATACTAAGCACTACATCATGTTGATAATTTTTACTGACTTTTATGTTTGAGTATAGGGGTTTCCCTGAAAGTTTTCCTTGAAACTGCTGCCATTTAACATGGATTTTGGTCTTCTTTAATTTGTTTTTAAATTAAAGGGTTATAATAAATTAATATCTGAATAATGATTTCAAAAGATCAAAAGATTGAGAGAATTTGAGACAAAGAAACCCCTAAATCCATATGTCCTTAGAAATTAGTATGCTTAGGAAACTGACACAACTTATCTTTATGAGATTCACAGTTATTTTAACAATTCTACAGTGATTTATAAAAGACATGCACATTGAAATAACTGTCCAACCTCAGTGCATTGTCACCACAAAGATGTTTTCTCTATTTATACAAATACATTAAAAATTTTTATTTGAAAAAATACGTGTTAAAAGAATCTTCTTTATATATCGTTGTGTAAGTATATATGGTATATACATAGGTATACATAGATAGATACAAAATACCTCCTTTATGCCAGGTACTATGCTTCAAATAATTAAACTGCAGTCACATATTAAATTTTAAAAGCCAGTCTATTCAAAAAATGTTCATATGAGGAGGATTCTCTTTTTTATTTTTTTATATTTAAAAATTTTTTAAAGATTTTATTTATTTATTTATTGGACAGAGAGAGAGAGACAGCTGGTGAGAGACGGAACATAAGCAGGGGGAGTGGGAGAGGAAGAAGCAGGCTCCCAGCAGAGCAGGGAGCCCGATGCAGGGCTCGACCCCAGCAACCCTGGGATCACACCCTGGGCCGAAGGCAGATGCTTAATGACTGAGCCACCCAGGCACCCCTATGTTTAAATTTTTTAAAGTGTATTTACTTACTGAAATAATGTCTACGACCCAGGGGGGTCTCGAACTCGTGACCTGGAGATCAAGAGTCACAAGCTCTTCTGACTGAGCCAGCCAGGCGCCCCAGGAGCATTCTTAATACTACTTTTCCCATATATTGAAGACAGAAAGAATACTTCCATGGCCAAATACAGAAATGAGAGCTTTAAATTCCCAAGAAGAAAGTGTGCAGCAATGCCATCATTAGAAGTGAAGTAGAGGGTGTTCAATCTTGTGTTTCATTTAATGAGGAAATTAAAAATTTCCCTTTCATGTGCTGCTAAAATTTCTCAGGATATGGTAGTCCATAGTGATGTGTTATTGCCACTCAGCTTAAACTGCTAACATTTCAAAAATTTTACATCACTGTAATTGTAACTAAGTACATCTTATACCCAAATCACTAATAAAATTTAAAATTTTCAGTAACTAAAACCTAAAAATAAAGCTAAACTGACGGATTACTGTAAAGAAGAAAAAAAACTTAAGGAAGTAAATTTTTATCCAATTAAGTTTTCTTATTTTTTCCTGATTTAAAAAGTTTTTCTGCTCTGCCTCCATCAACTGGTTCTGTTGATCAAAAAATTGTTTGTCTTTAAAAAATTTTGTTTGACATTAACTCACTGTATCTGTTGAAATTAATTTCTCACATCTTTCCATGAAAACTGTGTGTTCCCAGTAGAGCTTGTCACACAATCCAAAGCTCTCTAATCCAGCTCAAGGAACTCAATTTTCACACCACTTCTCATTTTACTAATATAACATTTGGCTTGAAAATGTCTCATTACTCTAATAAGTCTCTGGTTAATGTGGTGAACAGCTGTGTTTGTTCATGTTTCTGGATCTGTATATGAATAAAAACTCAAGAATAAACAGGAAAAAAATACTTTTCCACTCTACAGTAATAATCCCACAGCAGAGAATTAAATGTTAATTTCTTTCTGA
Organism: Ailuropoda melanoleuca; assembly: GCF_002007445.2. NCBI lineage: Eukaryota > Metazoa > Chordata > Mammalia > Carnivora > Ursidae > Ailuropoda > Ailuropoda melanoleuca. The sequence continues at coordinate 94,281,545 of NC_048222.1, read as the reverse complement.
AAAGTCTGTTCAGATAACCTCCTTTTCCGCCATCTGCTTTAACAAAATCAATATACTATCTGGCTTCATACAGTTATTTCATGACCTCAAGACCAAGAAGAAAAAATATTCCTTTGCTATGTCAAAATTTAGTTTAAGAAATTGGAATTGGTAACAAATTTTTCAGCGCTCTTCATTCCAATTGTCTACGGAGACAAAACAAATACATTTCAATGTTCTAGATTATTTAGGGAGGTTTATTATTAATAATACATTTTATTGATAACCTCATCTCATCCCTACCATTTTATGTCTTATTTTAAATTTAAACACCTAACTCCTCTTCCAATAGGGTATAACTACATTTAGCCTTTGCTGTGTTACTGAGTAGAGCAGGGTTCTACTGAAATGCAAAGGATTTGAGTAATTCCCTTGCCTTATGCCCAATTTATAACTGTATATGAAAAAGAAAACAAGCCAACACTTACTTACCAGGCCTACTTCCCACAGATGCATTTTGTAATTGTCCATTTATTTGTAGACCAGTTATTTGCTGATCACTATGCAAACAGAAGGAGAATATTGAGCTACAAACACTAGATACCCGGATTTATCTAGTGTTTTGTTAAATGATTCCTAGTTCTTTCAGCAAGTATTCATTGAAAACCTATGAGGTCTGGCTTTCCTGAGATAATAAGAGGAATGGAAATGACTGAAACATGACCAGAGTTTCTGAAAACTGAGCCAAAAAAGAACAGTATCACCACGAAGTGATGAAAGTAAAAGCAGTATGTGCAGATAGAGGTAAAGAAATAAAAGAGGAGATGAAACCCATGCTGGAGATTAGTGCAAGGCACAGTGAAGGGACAGGGAGTTGGAGGAAGGTGGTCAAAGATACTAACTTGCAGGTATAAGAGAAATAAGAACTAGGGATGTCATGTCCAACATGATGACTAGAGCTAACTGCTGTGTGATATATGGGAAAGTTGTTAAGAGAGTAAATGCTAAGCGTTCCCGCCACGAGGAGAAAATCTTTTTTTCTTTTTTTCCTTCCTTTTTAAAAATTGTATCTATATGAGAAGATGGGTGTTAGCCGAACCTATTGTGGTATATATATTGTGTTCACAATATATATAATCAAACCATCATGCTGCATGCCTTAAACATATATATGATGTGTGTCAATTATTTCTCAGTAAAACTGGGAAGAAAAATATAAATGTTAGTAAGGATGTAGAGAAAAAGGAATCCTTATACACTCTTGGTGAGAATATAGAATGCTGTAGCTACTATGGAAAACAATATGGATGTTTCTTTAGGGATAAGAAGCAGGACTACCATAAGATCCAACCATCCCATTTCTGGGTATTTATCCAAAAGAACTGAAATCAGAATCTTGGAGAGATATCTGTACTTCCATACTTGAGTTCTTAATTCGTGTGGCAAATTTTCCCCTTATAAACTAGTAAATCATATTCACACATTTCTAAATGATAAACTAAAAATAATTGGTATCCAATTAATATATTGTGTATTTTACATTTTTTTCCACAGATGACAAGATAAAAAGATTTAAAAGATTAAAAGATTATCTCTTTAGTGTTTACTGAATTTAGTTACTGAACTATTGTGGAAACATGTATTTGAAGCTTTTCCCCCCTTACTTACTCTATACTAAGGCATAAAAAATTCAGTAGTAGTAAATACTACCAAATGAATGAAAAATTTAAACTGTACATCCCAACTTGTATCTTTTAAAATAGAAAATGCCTAGGCAATCCTGTATAATCTCAATAAATTACTAATGACATTCACTTGCTTACAGTTACAAAGCAAAATAGGTATTCATAAAGTAGCCTTTCAGGTAATGATAAAATATGTAGAAAATAATTTCAAGATCATCAAACTTACTATCCTTATTTAATAGGTGCAGAGACAGGATAAATTATTTACTGAGATTACAAAGCTAGTTCTAGTACTAATCATAGTTGTACATGTGTAATTGTTGAAAGCTCCTGTACCTTCTGTGTTGTACTCAAAGGTGAGGTATACGAGGTTCATAGACATCAACTGACTTACACACACATGGTTTGGGGAAGCCAGAAAGAGGGTTCGAAATTGGGCCTTTGTCTCCATACTTAAAACTATTGCAAGTCTACCCCCACTGCCTCAGGAGCAGATCTGAGGTTCTCAGTTGGGTTACTGAAATGCCAAGAAGATTCATTCCTGGACTGGGCCAAAGCACAGGAAACCAGGGGACAGATAGTGTGGAGGAAGTCAGGAATGGACTCTACTGAGTGGACAGCTTTGTTATATCTTAATTATATCTGCCTATGAGGTGAAGAACAGCCCAATTTTTATTGGGGGTTTTAGTCAATAACCAGATGTTTATGACTTACATACTATGACCTAGGAGCTTTATTTATTTATTTATTTATTTATTTATTTATTTATTTANAGAACAGCCCAATTTTTATTGGGGGTTTTAGTCAATAACCAGATGTTTATGACTTACATACTATGACCTAGGAGCTTTATTTATTTATTTATTTATTTATTTATTATTTATTTATTTATTTTTAAAGTTTTTATTTATTTGTTTGAGAGAGAGAAAAAGAGTGAGAAGAGCACAAGCAGGGGGAAAGGCAGAGGGAGTGGCAGAGGAAGAGGTAGAAGAGACTCCCCGCTGAGCAGGGACCCCGATGTGGGGCTCAATCCCAGGACCCTGTAATCATAACCTGAGCAGAAGGCAGATGCTTAAACGACTAAGCCACCCAGGTGCCCCTAGGAGCTTTATTTATTATCTAATTTAATTCTCACAATCCCAGAGAGGTAGATATTATCTTCCCCATTTTCATGGCCAAGGAAGTGAGGAGGCTCAGATGATTAAGATATTTGTATAAATTTCTATAACTGGAATTAACAGAGCTGACCCACTCTATAGCTTAACCTCTCCTTTGTATTCTTCCAAGTTCATGGAAGGCTGCACAAGGTCTATGTCCTTCTTAAGAAGATGTAGAATTAAAAAAAGAAAGTGTTTTCTATTGTTTGTTTTGCTTTTTGTTGTTTTTTGCATGAGGTCCATTTTCAGGATAAAGGCAGAGATCAGAAGTCTAAGAAATAGTAAAGTTAGGTTATCAGAATGAGACTCAGGATCTATACAATAGAGGCCTTTCCTGTCAGAAAAAAAATCTAAAAGCCTGTCTGGAATCATTGTCATTTGACTGGTTGCTCCATATAGTGATTAACGTGGTACTCTTAAGACACGAGCTTGCCTTCTGCAGGAACAAGGAGGGAGGGCTTTGGGGATACTGAGTTCCATATTAAAGCTGAACTGAGGGAAAGGAGAGGAAAACAATTGCCCTAAGTAGAGAAGAAGGGTGAGAGACCTCTTGAGATGTGAGGCAAAGAAACAATAATCAAAAGTTTAGGAGATGCCTACTTAAAATGTATTTACAGTTTTATATCAGGAAGGAAAGTCATATAAAATTTCCCTAATAACTTCTAACGGATGATTTTTTTTAAAATAAAGATTTCGGTACATAGAAATTATCATAAGTTCAGTATATGTTTCATTTCCCTTCATCATTTGCTTCTTCCAAGTTGACTACAAAGTTTAATGATTATTTTGTAAATGGAACTATAGCTACAGTTTATGGTAGAATAACGTATGATGGTTTTTTAAATTGTATTGTAGCAGGATGTGAAATGGGACTTTCCATTGCATAATTTTAGCTAAGCCTTACAAGTTGAAGACAATGGCGGTGGAACGGGCTAAGGACATTCTGAAGAGAGATACTGGACATATCTATTCAGGTCTTGCCAAAAGGCAGCCAAAATGGTTCCTACACTAAGGATCCCCAAGTGAATTCTCCAACTCATATCAGAAAAGTTTAGATATTCATTCTGGGGAGTCTTTGAAGGGAATTCATTTGAGTAGAAACACTATGGTATTGATTCCTTCCCTTTCTTGGGAAGAAGAAGAGGAAAGGGCTTCACCTTTACCACTTCAAGTCACATAAGGTGTGGGCAGCAGCAAGAGAGTCACTTGTAGAGATAGGTGTTCTGTGTAACGAGGGGCTGGCTATCATCTCACTCTTCGGGTGAGGCTTGATGAGCAGCAGAGACAAGGAGGCTGCCCAGTGCTGCTATTGGTACTGCATGAGGGTTCTTGGCAGAAAGAACCTGGAATATTTTCCCAGAGATTGGAGGCACAGATGAGGAGAAAGCCCAATGTCAGCATCTCACCTGGTGGGTTCTGAAGGTGGCTGCCAGCTGGGGTTGTCCCTGAGGGAGAGGGGGGATGGCAGCAGAGGGAGCAGAGGAGCCCCCATATTCACAGATGGGTGGGTCTAGAATATATGAGTTTGCCTGAGATAAGTGATACTGCACAGAATGGCAAAGACCAGGTCCTGTTGAAAGAGGAATGTCCTGTGCAAGAGGAATGCCTGCTTGGAGAAGCATGAGAGAATTTAACAGAAGTCAGACTGAAAGCACATCATCAGTGTCTATGCCAAGTGGGGTGGGAGGTTCTCAGGGCAGGTTCTGAGTTTCTCCGAAGAGCCCAGCAGCACTACTACTTATAGCACCAGGAAAGAGGGCCTCAACGATGGGATGTCATGGAGGGGGCCACGTGACATTTGTCCTTCTTTCATCTGTCATGGAAAGGGCCATGTGACATTGTCCTTCTTTCATCACCCCTTTTTTGGCCCCAACCTACGATGGATCAGAAGAATCAGAGCAAGGCGGAGGGGGAGGGGAAGAAGCTCAGGTATGGGAGGAGTAGAAGAGAGAACACACCTGTTTCCCTCCCTCTTCTGCCCTGCCACCTGCACTGGAGAAGAAAGTGATGGAGAAAAAGAATATTTAAGTGAAATATTTGGGGGGGACTGGGATTTTATTTTCAGTGCTTTAAAATGAAGATGTTCTTAGTGGTAAAGTGAACACATGTCATCACACTTTACCAGAGTAAATTCTTGGTCAATTTGCAAAAAGGGAATATCTGGCAGTATTAGTAGGCTAGGGCTTTCCTAACAAAAAAACCACAAAGTTTGTCTCATAGTTCTGGAGACTGGAAGACCAAGATCAAGGTATTGGCAGGTTTAGTTTCTCCTGAGGCCTCATTCCTTATCTTCTCTCTGTGTCCTCACATGCTTTTTTCTCTGTGTGCACACACTATTGGTGTTTCCTCCTCTTATAGGGACACCAGTCCCACTGGATTAGGGCCCCAGCCTTATGAGCTCACTTAACATTAATTGCCTCTTTAAACATCCTGTGTCCAAACATAGTCATGTTGGGAATTAAAACAACATAGGGACGCCTGGGTGGCTCAGTTGGTTAAGTGTCTGCCTTCAGCTCAGGTCATGATCCCAGAGTCCCAGATCGAGCCCTACATCGGGCTCCCTGCTCAGCCAGGAGCCTGCTTCTCCCTCTCCCTCTGCAGTGCTCCCGGCTTGGGCTTGTGCTCTCCTGGTCTCCCTCTGTCAAATAAATAAATGAAATCTTTAAAAAAATAAATAAAAAAAATAAAACTTCAACATATGCATTTTGGAGAGAAACAATTCAGTCCATAACACTGACAAACTGAATTTAAGATGAAGGTGGTGGNGCATCGGGCTCCCTGCTCAGCCAGGAGCCTGCTTCTCCCTCTCCCTCTGCAGTGCTCCCGGCTTGGGCTTGTGCTCTCCTGGTCTCCCTCTGTCAAATAAATAAATGAAATCTTTAAAAAAATAAATAAAAAAAATAAAACTTCAACATATGCATTTTGGAGAGAAACAATTCAGTCCATAACACTGACAAACTGAATTTAAGATGAAGGTGGTGGAAGAATAAACCCCATTTAAGAAACCATTCACATTGTGTTTCCTTAGGAGCAATTTCCTTAAGGGAATTACCATATCTTATTCAACTACATCCCTAACACCTGGACAAGGGTCTGACACCTAGTGGGAACCTAGTAAATATTGTTGAAGCAGAATAAATGAATCATCAATCAATTTAGGATTCTATGGAAACTAATTTATATACAAAATATATAGGTGCTTTATCATGACTGCAGGAAGAAGAGAAACAATAAATACATGTAAAGACTTAACTGCAGCCATTTGAGAAATGCTATTGTCATTACAAGATCAATTTAAAAGAAAAGAAAACAGAATCAAAAGTTAACCTGAAATGGCAATCTAGTTATCTTAAATTTGTCTTTCATAAAAACTCTGGGAGATACGCACCAGTAGTACATTCAATATTGCCACACAAAAATACAATAGATTGCAAATAACCAGGAATTATGATTTCCCAGAACAATAATCACACCCTAGCTACTTTTGAATAATTTTTTGAATTTACTACAAGTGAAATATATTCCCTTGGGGAATCAAAATCCCTACCGGAGTCAAACTGTATTTATTGAATGATTTTTAAAATAAGAACTTGAGTTCAGAGGGAAAACAATGAGATTTTTCCATGAATTGAAATGGTCAAATTTTTTCCATAGATGGTGTTTTGTTTTATTTTTTGTTTTCTAGTTAGGCCACAGATTAAATGTTAAATTCTGTCCAAAGAAAGAGGAACTCAAATTCTGATAGTTGGCTTTCACTAGGTGGCAATTTCAGGCTTTTGCATATAAGATAACTATTTTAAAAAGAAAGTTTTACTGGAATACATTAGAAATGTGAAAAATAGACATTAGAAATGGAAACCCTAGTATGAGGCCTCCATGGTTGTGGTGGATATGGAGAAAACAGCACTGGGCAGAGATAGAGAAGTCAAACAGCGCAGGCACCACAAAGCTTCAGCTAACCCCACTGGGGATTCTGAAGTATGTATTACTACTAATGACAGCTGATAACTTACAGCAAGGGAAATGGCCAGGCCTTTATTATTCCTTCATAATCAGTCACTGGGGGTGGGCCACCCCAGGGAGATCATGCTCTTTCTTGTATTACACAGCTCTCTGAAGCTGAAGCAAACTCAGAAGGGCTAACACACCCATGTGTCAGAGCAAAATGTCTTTCTTTTAAGTGGGTTTTGGGTAGTGGTACCTCTCCATGTTCACAATAGTCTATCCCTTGAACTGATTACCTTGGTTTCCTCAAAGACACTTGAGGGAAAAGTTAGTCCAAGATTCCAGGGGGCCTCTCTTTAAAGGAGCACAGAAGAAGGAGGTTAGTAGTATGAACTATAGCCCTACTATTGCAGCTGGTCTTGGGACCCCATTTGATACCCATCTTCTTCTTCCTTAGCTGTCCATTATGGATTCCCTCTCATCCTCAGACCACCACTGATGGCCTTGATGTTTGGTTCGGTGGTGTGATCATCTGGACCATCCCTGAAGACCCTGAACCCTTGGTTACTATAACCTTTTCACATTGTGGTTGCTGGCCTTTTTAATTTATCATTACAGTTGGGCAAGTGAGTAGCAGTAGATACTGAATCACCAGGTGCCACATATATTCCTCCCTGCTTCCACTGTGATAGAAACCCTACCACTTCTTGCTGATTATTGTCAATTTTTCCTGTCAAGATTATGACTCATTTCCTGTGGTTTCTGAGCACAAAGAGCCTAAGTGCCCAAGTGTCAACCATAGCTTGTAGCTCAATAGGTTTCTCATCATTTTCCCTTGGCAAGACTTTGCACCATTTGGGGATTAGGACTTCCAGCCACATAGAGCCTAGAGTTGTGGGGATGGGGGAGATAAAAACCCCAGTGGATCATAAAGAATGATAATTAATGGAGTTTCTCTTGTCTCTACTCCTTGGTTCTCAGATGTAATTATTCTTCTTACATGATACTGTATGAAGTTGTTGATGCAATGCATACACTACATCTTGGAGGCTGAAGCCTGTTCTTCATAAAATAGTGCTTCTAGGGTAGTTGACTGTACTTTCTGATGCTCTTTCAGGCCAACAGCTTCAGTTATTGTATACGTGATATAACCATTAGGTCACATAGTCATGGACCCACTCCCACTCTTCCTTTGCTATAAAGAAGGTCTTCTGATCTCACCAGTGCTATGTAGGATCCCATAATAGAGAATGAAACACTACATCCACTCTTGGATAGTTGTACTGGTGAGGTCCTATGAACAGGAATGAAAAATCTCCCCCATGATACATATTTATTTTTATTAAATCAAGTCTTTGTTCTTTCCAGGTTGAAAGGATCCAATCTGATTTATTCAACTCACCATCAAATGGCCCGTTGGCCTCCTTGATAAATAGTTCCACTTAAGGCATTGGTCTCTCTTGCTGCTAGTTTGGACACTCAGTTGCAGCAGCAGCTAAATGAGCCTTGGTAAGTGGAATCTCATGCTGTTGGACCCATGCTTAGCCTTCATCACTTCCACTGTGACCACCGAATTAACTGAATTCATGTGCTCATCTTACCCATGATGATGTGACCAATCACACAGACTGGCTAAAACTGACTGGCCAAATCTTCCTACTTGACATTCTCCTGTGAGAACTACTATGTGATACAAAGTCATTCCCACTTTGTACCTTTGTTCCCATATCTCCATCCCCATGCCCGTACATCAAACCCTCTTATCTAAACTTTTCCAATCTTTTCCTTTTTGAGCCCCTGGTAAGTAAGGCATTCAACATTACCTAGAGCTCTGTACCTCCCAAACTCTGTGTACACAAAGTAGATGGGCAGGTGGATCACCTGAAGCTCTGTCCATTCTAAGGATATTGTTTTCCACTTTCCACTGTTTTCAAGGACTTTCCTGAGTAAAGTCGCCATTTTCAGCTTTCATCCATATACAAATTTGACCCATTTGTAAACCAGGGGTGGGCTTTTATCTTCCCAGCTAGTCATAATAGATCCCTCCTGTGGCAACAGGTGTGAGCTGAGGGGAGGGTGCTGACACAGCAGAGGTAAATGACGTGTGGGTCTAGTTTTCTTGCTGATACAGCTTGCTCATGCTCTCTTGTGTAGGTCATGCTTTTTTTTTTGGATATACCACTTCCACCTTACAATAGCTTGCTGCTGGATTCACCTGTTTTTATGACTTAGTGGGTTGGACCAAATTGAAGATGCATGATATCCTTTGTAGGTACTTTACCTCTACCAAGGTCCAGTATCATGCCAAGAATTGTTTCTCAAAGGTATGTAATTCTCCACTGCATCTGGCACAGCCTTGCTCCAGAAGCCTGTATGTCTGTGTCATAAGAATGGAGAGTGCTACATGGCATATTTTGTCACAGCTGATACTCCTAGTATCATAAGGTCTTCTGGGTCACATGGCTTAAATAGGAGCAGTGACTTAATTGAAGCCTGGATCTGCTGCAGAGTCTTTCCTTCCCTGGGACCCATTCAAAGGTGTCAGCTTTCCACGTCACTCCAGTGTGGGATATGCTATCTCTTAAACCCAAAGAGTTCTGCCAGGCACTATACTTCCTTCTTTGTGGTAGGAGACACAAAATGCAATAATTTATCCTCTAAGAGAGTACATCCTTGCAGTCCCTGGGCACTGGACTGCTAGTGATTATACTGATGTGGTGGGTTACTCCACGAATCTTTGTGGGGTTGGCTTATCTCTCAACCTCGGGAATGCACATGCTTACCAAGGCTCCCACTTTGCTAGCGCCTTCTTGCTCACCAGCTTAATTATTGTAGAGTTATCAATGTAGTAAATCAATGTGATGTTCTGTGGGATGACCAGGTGGTCCAGATCTTTTAGGACTATATTCTGCCAGAGGGAAAGTAAGTTAACAGAACCATGAAGAGAAACTGTAAATGCCTAATTTTGTACATTTCATGTGCATGCAAATTGTTTCTGATCTGTTTTATCTTATCTGAGTACAAAATAATATATTTGCCAAATCAACATAGCAGGAGCCGAGACCAGATTAATCTAGTCTAGAACAGCACCATATCTGAGATAGCAGCCGCAATCAGGCTGCTATTCAGTGGAGTCTCTGGTAGCCTAGGTAGTCATCCTTCAGGATTCATCTGGAGTTTTTTAGGGGCCATATTGGTGACTTAACTGAAGACAAGATGGGGAGCACTATTCCTATATCCTTTAGCTCCTTAAAGTGCTTAGGAAGGGCACGCATTTCTTGGGGGCACAGGTGCAGGGCTGTTTCAGTGATTTGTCCTCAACCTTCCTCACTACAATGTCCCTTTACTATATGGGTCAAATGCTCAATGTGAAGACGGTACAATTATATATTGAGGGACATTAGAAATGACCACCAAGTGGATATATAGAACATACAGACCCATTGTCAGCCAAACCTTGGCACCGTATCCGTATCTATTATCTGCCCCAATACAGCCCCATTACATCAGAGAGTGAGGTGGGCTGGGGCATGGATGGCAGGATGCTCTGGTCTCTGGATATTCATTACAACTCAGAACCTGTTTCCAACTGGTGCTATATTTCTTTTCAAATATAAATGACGCTAGAGTAAAGTTATTCTGACACTTTGCTCACTATTTACTAAATCCAAATCTCAACAAAAGACCTTAAATAACAAAGTGTAGCCATCCTAACTGATCATGTAGGAACATGAATAATAAGATCGGTTCAACTGACATGCTTCAGTATTCCTAGTCTGGTTGTGTGAGGGACAGAAATTACAATAGCACATGCCAAACAGAAGCTATGCTGTGTGCTGGGCAGAGTAAGCAGCCACACATGAAGCTAACAGAATAAACAACAAAGGGAATGCTCTAAGAGCTGCCCAATCTGCAGCAAAACATCAGCATGGATGGGATAGCTAGCAGCGTCACAAATAGGATGGCGGCTCTTGGGGCGATTCCAATCACTGAGGCGACTCAGACAAAGGTGCCACCTCACACACAGTGGATGTGTGATCCATGTGCTCAGGGGCTGCTGGTGAGGCCAAAGGGCTGTGAAGAAGGGACTGTACTATACACTGGCTTTTCAGAAAAAAATGAAATATACATGAGATAATCTTATGGTTGGCAAGTAAACAATTCTAGGATTGAAATGTTCTACCTAGGTCATTGTCATCTGTCACTGACATTATATCATGTCAGTCCTAGGGATCTGTTTCCACTTTTGTAAAATGATAGGAGTGAAGTAAGTGAAAGAAAGGTCCTGTCCTGTGCTAGCGCTCTCTGGCTCTAATCTCTAANCCTGTCCTGTGCTAGCGCTCTCTGGCTCTAATCTCTAAGGAGGGAGGCAATGGTATAATGGACAGAAGAAATACTAAATTCAGATATGCAGAACCTTAGCTTGGTGGTGGTGACTAGATAATTTGAGGGGGAAAGACAGAGAGACCCATTTCAAAGGCAGAGATCGTTTGGTTTCAATGAACAGCACATTGAAAGAGGTTCTAGCAAGGGGTGTGCTGGTTATCAGGATACAGGACAATTTCATGAAATCCATCATAAGAAATGCAACTAAATGCAATCCATCATAAGAAATGCCCAGGAGTTGCAAAAATCAGTGTGCAAATTTTTCTTTTTCTCACTAAGTCATAAAGTACTTTTTTTCTGTCCACCCGTTCTATTGTAAAATTTGTAGGCTAGCATTTTTTTGAAAGAGCTCCTTTCTGATTTCCTATAAATTTGATTATCATGTGTCTATGGCTTGCCCTGGTGCCAATTTTGGATCCAGCTCCAGACAAACATAAGTCCTAAATCACCAGATTCATTCAAGCTTTGCGTCTCATAGCTCACATTTTTGAAATAGGAAAAAGTTGGTTGGCTAAACAAAAAAATATGAAGTATCCATTTCAAATGCACTGTGTAACCTTGAAATTAGGCCAAATTATGCCATTNCGGCCAGATTTTGCCATTCCTGCCTGAAATGGACCCCAAATCTGTAATCAGAGGAATTAGCTGTGTGGTAAGGTGCATGATTGACAAGTGACCTACATTTTTGAACCTCATCTCTATTTTGCCATGAAATAACACCTAAAAAGTAGCCTAGAGAAAGTTTAGGAAGCATCAAATCTGACACCGACAAAGGAAAAATATACTCCCAATTTCATGCTGAGAACATTAGTGAATGTGGATTCAAAAAGCCCTCATCAGAAATCGTGCTGTGATACAATGTAAAGGCTAATAATGGAGTAACTACTGTTAGCGCCCGTCCTGGTACTTAGAAAATTAATGGAAGGAGACAATCTTTTCTCTGAAAGGGTGCAAATTATGAGTCACAGATACCGGTACAGAGGCAACTTTCCAACCCAAGTATGTTGGAAAGGGTTTGGTAAAAACCACTTATCTAGAGGTAAAAAGGGATGACAATTTGAGACTATGAGATTCATCATGAAGAGATATACTTAGCTGATATTGATGATAATGAGACCATTCTTTTTAAATTTTTCCTCTGTTTTATTGAGAAATAATTCACATATATCACTATGTAAGTGTAAGATGTAGAGCATAATAGTTTGATTTACATATATTATGAAATTATTACCTTGTATTATGATTAATGATTACTGGTAATGCTGGGTTCAGCTAACGTCCATCTTCTCATACAAATACAATAAAAAAAAGAAAAAATAATAAAGATCCTCATAATGAGAACTCGCAGGATTTATCTATGAACGTGGGGGTGTTGTTATCTTTTTGAGTTAGTAACACTTGTTATCTTTTCTTTATTTTGTGGTAGCCATCCTGACAGGTGTGATTGCCACATTATTCACAATAGCCAAGATATGGAAACAACCCAAAAGTTTTTCAAAAGAAAATGGATAAAGAAAATGTAGTATATACAGACAATATTATTTAGCCTTAAAAAAGAAGAAAATCCTGCCATTTGCAGCAATATGGATGAACCTAGAAGACGTTATGCTAAGTGAAATAAGTTAGTCACAAAAGACAAATACTGCATGATTCCACTTAAACACATTATCCAAAGTAGTCAAAATCACAGAAGCAGAGAAGAGAATGGTGATTGCCTGTGACAGCGGGGAGAGGGAANGAACTACTGTTAGTGCCCGTCCTGGTACTTAGAAAATTAATGGAAGGAGACAATCTATTTCTCTGAAAGGGTGCAAATTATGAGTCACAGATACCAGTACAGAGGCAACTTTCCAACCCAAGTATGTTGGAAAGGGTTTGGTAAAAACCACTTATCTAGAGGTAAAAAGGGATGACAATTTGAGACTATGAGATTCATCATGAAGAGATATACTTAGCTGATATTGATGATAATGAGACCATTCTTTTTAAATTTTTCCTCTGTTTTATTGAGAAATAATTCACATATATCACTATGTAAGTGTAAGATGTAGAGCATAATAGTTTGATTTACATATATTATGAAATTATTACCTTGTATTATGATTAATGATTACTGGTAATGCTGGGTTCAGCTAACGTCCATCTTCTCATACAAATATAATTAAAAAAAGAAAAAATAATAAAGATCCTCATAATGAGAACTCGCAGGATTTATCTATGAACGTGGGGGTGTTGTTATCTTTTTGAGTTAGTAACACTTGTTATCTTTTCTTTATTTTGTGGTAGCCATCCTGACAGGTGTGATTGCCACATTATTCACAATAGCCAAGATATGGAAACAACCCAAAAGTTTTTCAAAAGAAAATGGATAAAGAAAATGTAGTATATACAGACAATATTATTTAGCCTTAAAAAAGAAGAAAATCCTGCCATTTGCAGCAATATGGATGAACCTAGAAGACATTATGCTAAGTGAAATAAGTTAGTCACAAAAGACAAATACTGCATGATTCCATTTAAACACGTTATCCAAAGTAGTCAAAATCACAGAAGCAGAGAAGAGAATGGTGATTGCCTGTGACAGCGGGGAGAGGGAAACGGGGATTGTTCAGGGGGTATATAGTTTTAGTTATGCAAGATGAATAAGTTCTAAAGATCTGCTGTAAACACAGTGCCTATAGTTAAAAGTATTATATTGTGCATATTAAAATATGTTACAAACATAGTTCTCACGTTAAGTGCCTTCACAAACACACACACGCAGGCCCACAGACGCATACACGCACGTAACATGGGGAAATTTGGGGAAGTGGTAGTCATGTTTAGTGTCTTGATTGTGATAGTGGTATCATGAGTGTATGCATAAGCCCAAACTCATCATGATATACACATTGTGTGCAATTTTTTGTGTATCAATTATACTTTAATAAAACTTTAAAAAATTGAAAAGACACATACCTGTATGGCAAGTTTAACCTCCTGACAGGTAAATGGCAACACATTGTTTTTCAGATTTTTTTAAAAGTAATTTTTAAAAAGATATATTTATTTATTTGAGAGAGAGAGTGCACAGGCGGAGGGGCAGAGGGAGAGGGAGAAAATCTCAAGCAGACTCCGCTTTGGGTGGGGACCGCAACATGTGGCTCAATCCCATGACCCTGAGATCATGACCTACACCAAAATCAAGAGTCAGACACTTAACCGACTGAGCCACCCGGGTGCCCCAAAAGTAATTTATTTTTAAGTAATAAAACTGCTACTTTTTTCTTTAAGTACTTATAAGACTTTCTAAGGACAAGAGCTGACTCCCCATCTTAGTTGTTAGTATTTCTGATTATAACTAGAAAGAATATGAATAATTATAACTAGAAAGATAATTGATACGGTATTTCCGTATCAAAAAGTATCAAGATCAGCACGCCTGGCTGGCTCAGTCAGTAGAGTGTGGGACTCGTGATCTTGGGGTTGTGAAATTCGAGCCTCACGTTTGGGTGTGGAGATTACTTAAAAATAATATATTTTTTTAAATATCAAGATCAAGAAATTAATAAATAATTGTTCTCAGGGCTTATTTTTTTTTTATATGGCAAACAACAAAACATATTGAAAATGGAAAGTAAAGTGACCGGAAAGGACATTCTATCCAGATTAACCACAACTTTTTGTTTGCTGTTCTATTATCTTTTTTAAAATAAAAAAAAATTTTAAAGATTTATTTATCTGTCTGAGAGAAAGAGAAAATGCGAGAGAGAGCACAAACACAGGGAGGGCAGAGAGAGAAAGAAACAGACTCCATGCTGAGCAGGGATCCCAGGACCCTGGGATCATGACCTGAGCCTAAAGGATTGGCTTAAGGGACTGAGACACCCAGGATCCCCTGCTGTTCTATTATCCTAACTGCAAATCATTATAGTGGCTTTTTCTCCAGTAAAATAAAAATTAAATTTTCATACTTCTACTTGGTTTACAAGAAGCAGGCGTATATTCACTATACAGCCTAAGAAATATATATACGTATATGTACACATATATGTGTATATAATATGTGTATATATAAAACACCATGACTTCTGAAGTCTCCTGCAAGTTCGTGCTCAGTTCCATTTCCCTGTCTCTCTCCAGAAATAGCTATCTTGACTTTGTGTTTATAATTTTCTTGATTTTTCAATATAGTTTTACCATCTTTTATTATCTGCATATGCAGCTTCAAAATAATGTATTGTTTGATGGTCTGCTCTTAAGCTTTATTTAGATAGACTCAACTGTGAGTATTTTTCTTGCTTCTTTCACTCACTAGTCCATTAACAAAATTCAAATATGTTGATCCTACAGATTTCGTTATTTCGTTTTCCTCTTACTCCATACTCCATTACATGAACGTAAAAAATTACTGATGTATTCTAGTATTGATAGACTATTGGCCTTTTCCATTTTTTGCTTCAATGAACAATGTTGCCATGATCAATCTTGTGTATCCAGAATTTTGCTGAATCATAGGGAATGTGTCATCACCCTCAGTAGGTAATGTAAATTTTCCAAAGAAACTGCACACATTTGAACTCCCATGAGCAGCAGGTGAGGGGTCTCATTGCTCCACATTCTCAAAAGCACTCTGTACTATCAGACTCTCACTTTGCCAGTCTGGTCAATAGGAGATAGCAATTCTGTAAGGCTTTAGTTTGCACTTCACTACTTAGTAATGATATGAAGTCTTTTCCCATGTTTATGGGCCATTTGTGCTTTCTCATTTCTGAACTACTTATTCATAACTAAGTTTACTATTGGGTTGTTTTCTTTATCCCGTTAATATCTAGACTTTTAAAAATATATTTGGGACTCCAATCATATCAGTTGTACATAAAGCAAATAGCATCCACTTGGAAGCTTACCGTTTCACTTCTTTATGGTGTCTTTTGATATACAGAAGCTTTTAGCTTTGATGAGCTCGTTTATGAATCTTAGCTTTTACGGTTTATACTTTGTGCACTTGGAATAATGGACTTTGCTGTTGAGTGCATAACAGTTACTGTCGTTATTCTTTTCTGGTGCTCAAATGATCAAATTTGTCAAGAGGGGACCCCCCCTTCCAGGTGGGTCTTGTGTCATTTTTTTAATATTACCTTCTTTCTGGCACAAGATATCTCAGAATCACTGTGTGCTTTTCTGTCTCAGGCCAGAAATAAGGACTTCTCTAAGAAGTCCTGTTTCTTTTCATGAGGAATTTTACATTAGAAACCAAGATCCAGGCAACCAGTGTGCTAATTGCCACTAAGGTATTCTTTTAGCCCCTTTTTGTGAAGAAAAAATAATTATTGTGAAATATATGGTTTAGCAAGTGTAAGATTTCATTAATATTTCCATTTCAAAATCAAAATTAGAAAGGGTTTTCTCTCTTCTGTTCCTTTAAATTCATATATTCTTCTGCCTAGAATTGTAGTTCAATACATTGGCTGATTTGTTGTGTTTTATAATATATACAGAACAGTCTCAAAATTGTATTACCAACATTTATATTAATAATAAATCCATAAGTATCCCATAAATAATGTTTAAGATATTTTTTGTAGAGTAAGAGTGTGCAGTCAGAGCAGTTTCTTCCATATGTTGCCCCAAATAAAGCTTTTCTTCACATAGTTTTGCTATCAGTGTGAGACAAGTATGTATTTGTTTCTTTGTATTACATTTTAGGAGTGCCTTTCATCCTTTTTGATATGATTTTACAATTTAATATGTAATATTCATCAGTGAAAATTGCTTAATGCTTGTTTTGGAAAATACTAATTTGTTCCAGCACCATTTACATATTTGAATATAACACAAATTTTGTCTTTGCTTATGCACAATATTGTCACCAGGAAATGTCACCCAGTCAACCCAGGTTGAATAAGAATGAAGAAAAGCATATGCACAAACCCAAAACCTCTGCCAGCTCACTCAGCTCACTGCATGTTATGAGCCACACACACCCACATCTGCGGTTCCAGCTCTCCTCGAACAAGCATTGTGATGCTCACTTCCACCAGCAAACTTTAGGTCTGTTTCATGTATAGTCCCATGTTTATTACAATATTTAAGTATTTCTTAACCATTTGACATATGCATAACTGTGCTGCCACTTTATGGATTCCTACCTTTTTTAAAATATGTCATTGATGAAGTTTTTGAGTGTTGTGCCTCTAACCCCACATTTCCCACAAGCCCAGTGGATTTTATTATGCAATTTTGTGTAATACAGTGATATTTTGGAATGCACATATCTTATTATAGGAGAACTAAAGAGAATTCAGGCTCTCATTCTCATTCTCATCCCCTCCACTCATTCCTATCAATATTTTGTTGGTAACATTTTCCAGTTGGTCCTTGTTTGTATTCTGGTTTGTCCTTCCTGTTTTTCACATTGAGAAATGAGCAATTATAAATTAGATAGATGATAAGTAGATAGATAGATAGATATTCTTATTTTCCCTTCTTTCTTACCAATATCAGTTGTATAAATTATACACTTTGTTGCTTGCATCTTTTTCACATGACAATATGATGTAAAAATCACTACATATAAGATAATGGATTTGTTTCCCTTTTTTTCACAGCTGAACAGAGTTCCATTATGAGACTGAACCATAGTCCATCGAACCAATCTCCCAGTGATGGATATTTGTGATATTAATAATTTTTTATTACAATTAATGCTGTAATAAGTAACTTTGTTTATATGTTATTTTGAATTTTTGGAAGTATATCTTCACAGCAGATGTAGAGAAGTGTGGTTTTTGTGGACAAAAAAGTAAATAAAGAGAGGAGGTAAGGTGGCATAGTAGTAGGAGGACCCTATTCTTGCCTCATTCCCTGAAAACAGCTAGATAAAAATCAAATCATTCTGAATACCCAAGAAATCAATCTGAGTACTGACAGAACAAACTGCACAGCTAGAGGAAGAGAAAAAGCCACATCGTGGAAGGTAGGAAGTGTAGAGATGTGGTTTGGGAGAGAAATGGATCGCAGGTGCTGTGGAAGGGAGAGAACCCTGGTTGTGGAGAGAGATGAGAGAGTGCAGTGCACAGGGAATCAGACAAGGAAAACACTTCCCCAAAGCCACTGACTGGGAAAATGAGGACTGATTTTTGTTAGTATTTGCAACCAGTGGGGCTCAAACACTGGAGTTTTAGAGGTCCCTGGCATGGCTGACACAAAGCCATGAGGGCCCTGCAGTGCTCCTGTAGAGAAGGCAAGCAGGTAACCTGGGGGGTGTGGGGGGGAAGATGGCCCAATCTGTGGATCACCAGAGACATACTGAGAGACAGTTCCCCCTCCTTGGAGCACGTCTGAACAAGATGGCATTACCTTTCCAGGAAAAAGGAGCCAATGGGTGCCATTTCCCTCCTTTATCCCTCAGCATAGGTGCAGAGACACCTGCTAAGGGCAGCTAACCTGGACATTGGCTCTTTTCTGTGCCTTACTGCAAACTCTATGCCCCTGCACTGTGGTGCAAACGTGCTTCTGGGTCAAACCTGCGTCAATCACAGCATGGCGAGACCCTGCCCCAGAAGACCAGTGCAGGTCCCTGCTACACTGGGTCCCTAAAGTTTGGAGTTTTAAACCTCAGCCAACATAGCTGGGATAGAGCCCAAAGTGTGCTACACTGCTCCAAGCAGGCAAGCAACCTGGACGCAGGCAGTGTGAAAAAAGCGATCTGAAGAACACCTATGATGCACAGGGGAAATTATTTGCTCTTCTGAGACGGCTTCTCTGACAGCAGTGATCTCAAACTCCCCTCTCTGGGGATGAGGTAGGGGACTGGTGCTATTTTTCTCCCCTGCCCCTCAGCATAAACTAATTTCAGTAAAGAACACAGTGCCAACAGTGGTGGCCTAAACCACTTACACCAAATCCCAAACCCCTGTCCTCTGCTGGTGTTGCTTTTCTCTGGCAAGTGTAGCTGAGAACCAGCACAGCAAGGCCCTCCCCCAGAAGACCAGCACAAACCCTTGCATACACCATGTCTACTACTACAGCTTCAGCTGTAATGGAGATAAAATCAGATCTCTTTTAATAAGCAGACCAGAGCATACCTAGTTGAAACTCACCGCACTCTGGTCAAGTTCCAAACATTCCCCACTGTAGAGAAACCCTGCAGAAGACTGACCTGAGGGTAGAACAGCCATAAAACAGTGGCAGAGTGCATGAAGCATGAACCAGAGATACTTCCTGAAGTGCCAGGCCCGGGACATTATATGACCTTTTCTTCATAATTACATCATTACATTAATTACATCATTACTCTCAGGAGCAGGAAACATAACAGGCTTTTCTAACACAGAGAAGAAGACAGAGACCTAGACAAAATGCCAGGATGGAGCAATTCATCCCAAAAGAAAGAATAAGAAAAGGTCACGGCCATGGATCTAATTAAAAATATATAAGTAATATACCTAATCCAGAATTTAAAGCAACAAGCATAAGAATACTAGCTGGGCTTGCTTGACAAAAGCATCAAAGACATCAGGGAGTCTCTTACTGCAGAGATAAAGACCTAAAAACCAGTCAGGCAGCAATGAAAAATGCAATAACCAAGATTTGAAACCAACTCTATGTAATGACCACAAGGATGGGAGAAGGAGAGGAACAAATAATACAGAAGATAAAATTATGGGAAATAATGAAGCTGAAAAGAATGGGGAAAGAAAAATATTAGACCACAAATGTAGACTTAGGGAACTCAGTAACTCCATAAGGCATAATAACACTCATATTGTAGGAGTTACAGAGGAGAAAGAGAGAGGAAAGATTTATTTGAGGAAATTATAACTGAAAACTTCCCTAATCTGGAGAAAGAAATAGACATCCAAATCCAGGAGGCAC